>NC_043709.1:101128544-101208601 GCF_006229205.1 Suricata suricatta
AGGAGGGAGGGACCCGGAGGGAGGGGCGGCTCTGCCCCCGGCCCCTCGGGGAGGAGACTGGGCGGGGGGGAGGGGGCTGCCGGGCGGGGGTGGGGGCGGGGCCGGCGGCGGAGGGGAGCGGCTGCGCGGACCACTCCGCTGGGACCGGCCCCCGCTGCTCCCGGTCACCCAGACTTTCCCTTTGCTCTCTCGGCCGCGACTCTGTGCTTCCTCCCAGAGCCCCCCGGTCCCTGACTCTCCTGGCCGAGTCTCCGACCGCCTTTCCCAGGAGCTGAAAACCTTCCTCGTAACCGGGGTGGGGGGTCCTGTGGGTGGCCCCGCCGCCCTCGGCGTCCCGGGCAGCCGGCTGGCGCGTCTCCGCACAAGTCCCTGGAAGGCCGGAGAAGGGGCGGGCGCCTGGCGCGCAGGAAGGGCTGCTCCCTTCCCCGCGGCTCCCACCAAAGGACACTCGCTCCGGGGAACCAGGAAGCAGGAACTCCCGGGCTGTAGTCCCAGATCCGCCGCCAGTGCCCCCACACGCGCTCTCCCTGGCATTGGTCCTTTCGGTCGTTGTCGTGTGTCCCTGGCTGATCTGTCACTACCAAGAGCAAAGCACATGGGGAGAGGGCACTCGATGTGAAGTCCGTGTGGCACGCGGAGACACCTTTTGGGCTCAGTAACTGATTAAATCTTTATGCAACATATATTATGTGTTCACCAAATGCTGTGAAAACAAAAATGAAAATAAGACTTCAGCACCCGCCCTCAAAGAGCTTACTTATAATTTAGCTGAGAAGAAGAGCATTGCCACAAAGTGGGAGTCTGAGTTTGAAACAAACATGCCAGAGAGTTTAGTTTCTTGTTGGGGTAAGGAGTGCTGGAAACGCATCTGGCTCCTTTTTGGAAGTGTTCAGAACACATTGGTTTAAGGCAGTGTGTTATCACATACCTCTGTCATTTACCTTGTTGGAAGGTTGAAACCAAAGTACTTTTAGTTTTTCCAAAAAAAAAAAAAAAAATCAGATCCATCTCTGGGGAATACTATCACTTAAGCTTGTATTGCAATGTTTGTCCAGATCTTATCTCCCTTACCAAACAGAAACTTCTTTGAAGATGAGTGAATCTCTGATTTATCTTATCTTTCACCCAGCACCAGCTTGGCTCCTGGGATAGATAAGCACATAATAAATGTTGAGTAAATGGAAACAAACAAACAAAAAAAGCTACCACAGGGAAGATTGAAAAGAAAGTGCTACAAATGCCAAAGTTGTTTCCAAGAGAGGTATTCCAGATATGTTTTGAGCAATGAAAGCATGGCAGGAACAAGTATCCAGTCTCTTTAGATGAAGACTTTGAAGGAAGCAGCTCCCATTTGGTTACATAAATTCTGGTATGCTTATTGAGTAATGAATCACATCACAGCTTGGTCACACCTCATATGTTTGATAAGACTGCATATAGGCACCAAAGGAAGTACAAACTGTAAACACTGACTATCTAATGGAATAATTATTTGTTGAGTGTCTGTTGACTTTGAGCACCATGCTATGTACAGATATAGGTCCCTGCCCTGAAGAGGTTCACAGTCCAGGTGAGAAGACAATTACACAGAGCTCAATGGGAACCCAAGAGAAAGAACAATGAATTCCAAGTTACAGAAGTGACATTTGCTCTAGCTCTTAAAGGGTTAATGAGAACGTACCATACCAACTGGAGGGTGGAATCCCCACAACGGTATAGGAGCTGGTACCCTGGAAGAACAGGTTACAATAAGTGGGTGCCATGCTGAAGACTTTGGGCATAGGAAAGGCCCTTTAGACAAAGGTGTGACATAAGTCCCCTCTGACAAGTGTCAGGTGGGATTGGAGAGGCAGTGCTCCTGAGTTTAAGGATGAGAGAAAGGGTCTCAAACAGCCCAGAGGCAAAATCAACAAGAATTGGTAACTAGGCTGGCTATGAGGGTGAGAGAGGAAACCAGAATCACTAAGCTTTGTCAGCTGAACAATTGGTGGTGCCATTCACTGAGATAAGAATTCAAACACAGGAGAAATAGGTTAGTTGGGAGCTGAAGTCCAGCCAAGGTTCAGAGGGTTTAGAGGAAGACAGGACAGAGTCTGGAATGGAGACAATAAAGCAACCTTAGAGTACCACATCCAACCCAGATTGCTAAGAGAGAATTCAGAGATCAGACTGGCTTATTCCCTCCACATCTTAACTATCCAAGACCCTAAATGATCCACACTGGAATAGTGTGCCTTCAGGACCTCAGCCTCCTCGTCCACATCTTTAGAGATTAAAGAGTTCTGTGTCTTCAGGAATCCCACTTCCCAAGCCGTCATAGTCCCTCTAGGTAAAAGGAAGTTCTCAGACATGGAAATTTCAAAGATTCAAGACTAACAGTGATTTTACATACATGCCCTGCCCTTATCAAGGGTATTTACATTTCTTAAGGGACAGGACCCTCTTTCACTGACCCTCGGGAATGAATCTTTGGGGGAAGTATTGCATCTGTCTGGATCAAGCTAGAAGAGATGTGTGTGTGTGTGGCTCCCCTCAAATTACACAATATAGTCCACAGCTCACCTTGCTTCTTAGCGATCCAGACCACTCTGCCTAGTCCTACAAATGGATTTCACCCAGGCATGATGTTGAGTAGCACAGAAAGGGGAGTGCAGGGGTGTGGTCAGAGCTGGACTTCACATGGGAAGGGGATTTGTGTTGTCTGTACTCCAAAATTAAGTCAAAAATTATGTTAATTACTAGTATCACATGTTGTTTGGTATTATTTCCACTCCTTTAATAAATTTTATTTAATAAATTTTGTTTAATAAATTTTAATAACCCCCATGGTTAAATTATCCATATGTGCTCAACAAATTCAACCACATCTATGTGATGGAATTCTTTTCAGTATTAATAACAAGATTTTTAAAAATAATCCAGACAAACATTGGTCATGATATAATGAATGAAAGCATGGATTCTAGGGGCAGTATATGTGGGATGATCCTGTTTTTGAAAACTAAATTGAAAGGTGTTGTAGAATGATGATCTTCAACCAGTTAAAGATTAACAGAATTTTTAAAAATTTTCTCATTTTTATCTTATTTTTTTATTGAAGTAGAGTTGACACATGATGTTATAGTAGTTTCAAGCGTTATTCTTTATTTTCTTCTTTATCCTACTATATTTTCTTTATTCTTCATTCTCCTATATACAACAAGCATTTGTAATGGAGAAAAATGTGACTAGAACCCTTCCCTAAGGTCTCATCTTTTTTAAAAACCACCCACAACCGGATTTAATGGCCTCATAAGAAGTTAACGAGGAAAAGATTGTTCCCGCGCCTCTGGGTGAAAGGCACCTGTACTGCTTCTCAGATATCTCCAAAGCGTGCCCTCACTCACCTTCAGCACTCCCATGTGGATGTGGTACCCATTGCTCGGGTTCATTTTCTTTTTTCACTTCTCCATACTACACTTCTGTTTGCTTTTCCTGAAGAGACTTTTCCCTCCATATCAACTGAACTGCATCTTGTGTTTTGAAGAACAAAGCAGACCTTTATCAAAGGTGTTGGAGTCTTTCTCTCTCAATAGGGTAAAAGCAGCCTATAAGTTGATAAGCATAATATTAGTTCTGTTATCTCTTGTCAAAGAGAAATGTGGAAGAGGATGTCACTTCTGTAACTTGGAACAATGTATGCTTATGGGCTGAATTGTGTCTCCCCTAGACTCACATGTTGAAGTCCTAATCCCCAGGATTTAAGAATGCCACTAGTTTGGAGATAATGTCTTTAAAAAGGTGATTAAGTTAAAAAGAGGTCTTTAGGGTGGACCCTAATCCCATCTGACTGGTGTCCTCTTGAGAAGAGAGATTAGGAAGGACAGACAATGCACAGAGGCGGACCATGTGCAGACGCAAGATGAAGGTGGCCAACTGCAGGCCAAGGGCAGAGGCAAAAATGCCAACCCCTTGATTTTGTCTCCTTACCTCCCAAACCTTGAGGAATAAATTTCTGTCTAAGCCACACTACCTATGGTATTTTGCTCTGACAGTCCTGGCAAACTAATACAGTGTATTTACAGCCCAAAACAAATCATTGGTTTCCAGAGACCAGAGGTTGGGGACTTCCCCACCCACCCAATTCTCAAGTGAGAGGGTTTCTCTGAGGCTCCCAGGGGATCTTTAGGGCCAGATATCTGAGATTTCTAGGAGGAAAAAGTCAAAAGGAAGGAAAAGCTTTCTCCACTCTCATTCAACTAAAATTTTCATTTTCAGTAGCTATTGATTCAGTATCTTGAAATAAAAGTTAACGTAAGTCATGTCTTATGACTTTACCCCGGGAGCTAAATATTTGGGTTCAACATACCGATTGTGACCTTGAGCACACTTAGACCAGGAGCCTCAGTGTCCTCATCATTCGTGTGTTCACTCCACATTTATTGAACATGGATATGTCCTTGGCACTGTGCTAGGTAAGCGCTAAGGATAAACAGAGGATGGTCAATCTCCACCCCTCCAGACACCGACGGTCTTTTTTTTTTTTTTTAATTTGTTAAATGTTTATTTAAGAGAGAGAGAGAGAGAGACAGAACATGATTAGGGAAAGAGTAGAGAGAGAGAGCGAGACACAGAAACCAAAGCAGGCTCCAGGCTCTGAGCTATGAGCACAGAGCTCGACGTGCTTGAACTCACAAATGGTGAATTCATGACCTGAGCCGAAGTCAGATGCTCAACCAACTGAGCCACCCAGGCGCCCCCAGACACCGACAGTCTAATAAGGGAGCTACAAAAGGAGCAAATTCCACAAGGCAGGAGGGTCGAGTGAAGCTTTAGAAACCTGAAGTTGAGAGATTCCTATGTGCCAGTGCTTTCCAACAGAACTTTCTGCAACAATGAAGTGTTCTTTATGTGCACTGTCCCATGTCGTGGTCACCAGCCACTTGTGGCTACTGAGAACCTGAAATGTAGCTAGTCTAACCAAAGAACTGACTTTTATTTTAATTTAAATTTGAATAACTAAATGGGACTGGTGGCTCAGGTGGTGGCCAGCACGACCACGGACCACCCTCAGGGTGTCAGGGCACACTTGCAGAGCAAAGGGGAGAGGTCAGGGCTGTCGGAGGCACCAAGTGTAAAGGGGAAATGTTGTGGTAGTTACTGAGAACGGAGAGTGAAAAAGAAGAGAATTGCAATAGGTAAGATGGTCCCTGGAATGCTGCATATATTCAAAACACATTGATAACATTTCTATTTTTTCCCACCTCCCCTGATAAAACGTCTTAATGTGCAGATTGTCTGTGTATAGGGGATTGGTTCAAAACACTATGGTACTTTCCACAGTGAAATACTGTGGTGCACAAACAAATATGAGGAAGGCCTGCATTTACTGATCTGAGATTATCTCCAGGGTAAGTAAAAAAAGCAAGCTATCAAGCTGAATATATAGTATGCTATCTTTTGTCCACAAGGGTTGAGGAATTACAAATGCATTTACTTATTTTTTTTAATTTTAATTTTTTTGAATGTTTATGTAGTTTTGAGAGAGAGAGAGAGAGAGAAACATGGCATGAGCAGTGGGTGGGCAAAGAGAGAGGGAAACACAGAATCTGAAGCAGGCTCCAGGCTCTGAGCTGTCAGCACAGAGCCCAACACGGGGCTCAAACCCACTAGCTGTGAGATCATGACCTGAGCTGAAGCTGGATGCTCAACCAACTGAGCCACTCAGGGGCCCACAAATGCATTTAGTTTTGCATAAAGAAACACTAGAAAGATATACTAGAAGAAACTAAAAATAGTTAACTCCAGGAGGAGGACAGGGCAAGGGAAAAAGGAGACAGATACAGGAAGAGGCTTTAATTGTAACTTTTATTTTTTTAACTATAGTTTTTAAAGTTTCTTTTAGATCATATGAAATTATTAATATTTAAAATTTGTATTTCTATATATCTGACAGAACAACATAAAATTGACTAAAGGCAAAATCAGGATGTATTTTTTAAGGTCCTATTTCTATCATATGTATGTAGTCTCTTCTTTAGTGCATTTGTACCCTAGAAATTGCATATTCATTGGGGCGCCTGGGTGGTTCAGTCGGTTAAGCAGCCGACTTCAGCTCACATCATGTTCTCACAGTTCATGTGTTCAAGCCCTATGTCGGGCTCTGTGCTGACAGCTCAGATCCTGGATCCTGGAGCCTGCTTCCGATTCTGTGTCTCCCTCTCTCTCTGACCCTCCCCCACTCACACTCTGTGTGTCTCTCTCTCAAAAATATACGTTAAAAAAAGTTTAAAAAATAAATTGCATATTCACCTCATTTTTAAAATCTCAATCTAATTCCTGGCCCTCCTCTACCTGCCACTCTCTCTCAGATCATTCTTTCTCCTTAGTCTTACCTCCCCCAAATTACAGAAGAAAAAGAACTATTGGATTAAATCTTTGAAAATCATGATAAGGAACAGAATCTAGGTAGATAGTACTTACCTAGATGTTAACACTCTGAAACTTGAAAACCACTATATTAAACCAAAATGCGTGGGGCACCTGGGTGGCTCAGTCGGTTAAGCGTCCGGCTTCAGCTCAGGTCATGATCTCACGGTTCATGGGTTTGAGCCCCGCGTCAGGCTCTGTGCTGACAGCTAGCTCAGAGCTCAGAGCCTGGAGCCTGCTTCGGATTCTGTGTCTCCCTCTCTCTCTGACCCTCTCCTGCTCTCGCTGTCTCTGTCTCTCAAAAATAAATAAAAACCATAAAAAATTAAAAAAAACCAAAATGCATGATAAAAGGTGATAATAGACCAGAAAAACTCCCACTCCCACCCACATGGGCCCCTACCAGCTTTGTCCTTTCTGGGGCTTACTCTTTTCTTGTCCTCCAGATTCCTGGGCCATAGCCCTAGAAGGTCACGTGCAAAGGAGCTTGGGCCTGAGGAACCAACAGACTAGGCAGAGCCAGAAAAAATTGCGGAAGCTCGTTTCATATTTGAAATATTTCCAAAATTTCCATTAATATCAGGGGTATTTTTTGCCTAGGCTGTTCCTGCAAGTTGAAATGGGGAGATGGTTACCAAGAAAGCCATGTGAGGTAGGGTCAGGGCTGAGACTGCAACCAGGATGTTTAGTTTCCCAGTTAAACCAGCTGTTTTTCTCTCCTCTCATCATAGTCCCTGGAGAACCACCTAAGATCTGTGAGTGCATATAAACCATTTTGTGTAACCGCACGGCTAGAAGAGTCATCTGGAATGTATTGTTCCACTTTAAGAGGATGTTAATAAAGTGCTATTGATGATACTTGCCACTATCCTATTCCAAGTCCTTAATTATGTGCCAGATCCTGGGAATTTTACCTGGAATACCCCTACTGGCTTCTAAACTCCAGAAATATTACTGTTCTCAGACCTTCAGAAGACTCACACCATAGCACAAGGGCACTTAGTAAATATGTGATAACAGAGGCCTGGGTTGCAGTCACTGAGCCCTTTGTTAACTTCCTCATCTGGATTACAGAATCTGTTCTATTCAGTCGTTTTAATGTACTTGTAATGTGCATCCTTGGTCAGTAGGTGGTGCCATGAACCCATCTGTGGTTTGAGGCTTGGGAGCATCAATGGCAAATCCTACATTTCTTGTGGTTTCCCTGGCTGTTTGTGGATAAGAGTGTGTGAGACTTTTAAAGAATATACATTGACTATGATAGCTGGCGACCAAAGCAGGAAGAAGAAGCAAAACAATCCGATATGCAGTTGGTCAAGAAATGTGTCTGAGGGGGTGGGACAGGATCTGGCCAGTCCTTGGCAAGCCCCTAGCTGGGGTCCACACAGGGAAGATTTAACAAGGGCTATAGATGGAAGGAAAGCAGCTCTTAGACATACAGCATGAGTACCCAGGCAGGAGCCATTCTATCTAGGGGGGGATCTGGAGGCTGAGGGGAAGGGCAGTTTGCAACAGCCCAGGCTTTCTCAGTGGAGCAAGATGTCTCCAGTGGTTAGGAAAAAGCAGTTCTGAGGTCCTGCACTTCCTTAGCATCAGACCCTATTTAACCCCCATCATGTACTCCTGCCATTCCAGAGTCTCCCACAAAGACATTCAGAATCTCCCCTCTCCAATTCCTTAGTTTATGCATCCCTGGTCCTTTCCTGGGGTATCTGGCACTCCTCCCAGCAGTATCTTCAGCTATGAAAGGCATGAAGCTGTCCAGGAGGTAGAGTTCAATTCAAAACACAAGTAGAGGAATTCTACACTGTTGCCAGATGAGTGGGGAGAACCATAGACAAGAATTGAAGATCATACCAAAATCTCTCAATCCATAGATGAGGAAAGAGGCACATGGCAAATCACTGGCAGAAAGGGGGCCAGAACCCTGGGATTTGGCCTCAATCAAACCATTGCTTTATTTCTGTACCTATAATGCTAAAGGAAGTGAATTGATGCTAGTTGTGCGATCTAAACAGCAGGATGGCCTGGTAAATATCTGTGAGCACATAATTTTTTTCAACTTGTCTCTAGAAGGTAGCTCTAAAATGTGAACACTCAGAGGCAAGAGATAGGGTCTGTTTCGGTTTTAGGTATTTAATTGGTTCTGCTGCTGGATAAGTAAGCAATACCAACAATGATCATCTAGAAGGATGACCGGTGCAGGAATCTAGAACAATACAAACCCCACCCTTCTGGGGCACCCTCTCTGCTCAGTTCTTGGCTCTATCATCCATCTAGAAAATTCTTGGTGTCATGAATATGATGAGTCTAGACAGTCTCTAGAATACAAACTTCTGAGTTTACAGACTCCTGCTGTCCTGGGATTAACTGATTTACATGATGAAAAGGATTATTACAGGGGCACCTGGGTGGCTCAGTTGGCTAAGCATCCAACTCTAGATCTTGGCTCAGGTCATGATCTCACAGTTCCTGGGATTGGTTCCAGGGCAAGCATGGAGCCTGCCTGGGAATCTCTCTCTCCCTCTCTCTCTCCCCAACCCATGCCCTCTCTCTCAAAATAAATAAACTTTAAAAAAAAAAAGGAAATGATCATTACAGAACATGACTGCAGGAACTCTGTAAGGGATAGGACTTTTCAAAGAAGATAGATGACACATTTTTATATAAATTATCTTTATTTCTGTAGCATACAAAAGGTATAAATATGATTTATGTAAAACCAATCACCTGCACGCTCAAGCAGAAAGTACAAGGGGCTGGTAGGTAGACTCTCCGAGCCAGACGAGCCGGACAGAGAGGAGGAAGCAGGCTTGGATCCCGCAGTCCCAACAGGCTCCCTGTCTCCACACACTGTCATGTACGCAAGCGGAGAGACGGGAACAGCTTCCTGTTTTCCACAAGGGTTGATCGGTCAGTCCATGAGGAGGCAGTGCCAGCGGCCTGAAGGGCTTTAGGACACTTGTATGAATGAGGCACTTGATAGGAAGCAGGCCTGAGACGGAAACCAGCCATGTCAAAACAAAGCAGATAGGACTCGCCAGAGGGGGATGAGCAGAGTCTTTTCATCTCCCTCGTCTCCCTCCTTCGCATTGAGATTTGATGTTGAGCAGGGAACAACAGGAAGTGGGGCGAAAAGGAAGTCCATGGAAAGGAAGTACACTGGACCAAGAGCAGCTGATCCCTTGCCCCATGCTGGCCAACCGCTCAGGGCACACTGGGAGGTGAACGAGGCTGAAAGCAGAACTCACAACGTTCCTGGACTCTCCCAAATCAGATGCTTTCTGACACTGGTGAACTGGTAGCAAGCAGAGTCATACAGCATGTTGGGAGGTGCTAATAATCTGAAAGCCTTGGCAAAGCTCTTATGATCTGTGAGGAAAAGTGACAGGAGCGTGATCTGTACCAATGAGGCAGGCTTTAGGGAGCTGATGATGTTTAGGTTAAGAAGAGAGGCCCAAAGCTCTGCCAACAAGGTCCACAGAGCTCAGAGTCATCTAGCAGGCCCTCACCAAAGCCTCCCTGCCACCTCTCTGCGCCATGACAACAAGTTTTGAGATATATGTTCTCTTACCTCTTACATGGTCTACAGGTATGTGTGTCTCTCTATACTAATGGCTCCATATAATGGAGCTGTAGGAGGCACTCCTGGATCGGAAATGAAGGCAACTGTCATTCACTCTTCATCTTGACTAGACTAAGTCACCTCTGGAATTCATGCTTTCAGCCTAAACTGAAATTAAGACCACTGCATACACTTCTCACATCCCTGATCACAAGTCTGGCCGCAGCCACTCTGAGACTGCTGCTGGCCAGCCTGCTCTGTGGGAAGGAAGGGAGGGGGGGGACTGTGACATCCGTGTCTTCCAAGCCCCACAGGGAAAGTAAGCTAGCTCGACCAAAGAAACACCTCGCTCCCTGATAAAGACAGTGCAATGCCAGTCCTGGTGAGCAGAACTTCTTCCTGTAGAGAGGGTACAGCGGCTGGCACTGGGCACTTTGGGTACAGCAGAATCAAGCCACCTATGTGGACTCAAAATGATCACGATGGGGGCGTTTTCCCAGTTCTGAGGGTAAATGATGCTCTGGAAACCACAGTCACCAAAACAAGGTAAAAGCAAGGCTTACTTTAAAAAAAAAAAAAGTAAAAGAAAAAATTTAAAAAGTCCCACGTTGGGCATAATGCTTACTTGAAAAAAAATAAAATAAATTTTTAAGGGGTACCTGGCTGGCTCAGTCAGTACAGCATGTGACTTTTGATCTCAGGGTCATGAGTTCAAGCCCCATGTTGGGCATAAAACTTACTTAAAAAATAAAAAATAGAAAAAAAACAAGGTATGTGGATGGATGTAGCCTTTTTGGATCCAATCTGTGGGACTGTTGCTTCCTAGAGATAGGCATTTCCCACTCACACGATATCATGACCACAGGCCAATTCTGGAAGATGGCCATGTAGCTTACAGAAATATATCTGGAGCAGGGGTCGGCACACCACAGCCCACGGACCAAATCTGCCCTATTTTTGTAAATAAAGTTTCAGTGGAACACAGCCGCACGCGTCTGTTTACGAGCGGGCCATCGCTGTGTCTGCGGCTGTGGGAGCCTGTCTGGCCGTTATGAAACCAGTTTGCGGACTGAAGACCAAAGGCAATTTAGAGAACTATCCCACTCAGGACAAAGGTCTTCAAGAAAAAAGACCCAAGTATTTAATCATTAGAACCTGATTCGAGCTGCACAAGCGTAGGGAGTCAGACTCTCGAGGGCACAGAATCTGCTGGGCATAGCTCTGAACAAGAACCTCTGTGGGCTTTGAACACTCTCTCACCCGTGTTCAGCTGTGACCCCTGACCAGGTCTGTGAAACCCAGAGAAGCTGGGGGCGTGTGTACACAGATGCGCGTGGATACACGTGTACATATGTGCACACACACGTGTAGACGCACACAGAGATACATACATACATTCAGGGATTACTCCCAAAGGGGCAGGCAGTCGCTCTTCATGTCCTGGGGCAGAAGCAAAGGTGACTGAGAGCTCTGAGTGAGGAAGCCCGGCCCCCGCCGTGTCCCTCATTCGCAGGCCAGCTTGCTGTCGAAGCTGGAAAGCCCGATGGCGAAGGCCTGAAGTGCACACAGTGGGTAGTTGTAGTCCAGGGTGAACACGTCGTCTGCCACGCGCCCAAACTGCATGACGATGTAGTCAGCTAGGGACAGAGAGGAATTAGGACGTTAGAAAGCAGTGGGGCTGTACCGGGGGAAAGTCTACTACAGACACAGGAGAGAATCCTTCAAATCGGTCTGTTAATCACCAGATCTCCTTAAAATGGGAAACTTTGGGAAGGATGGAAAGAGGCATTGACAAGAGTGTCTGCTAACTGTGTGCCAAGTTTCTATTACTATTCCTCTCAACTACAGAGAGCAGGAGACCACTCTTGACCAGCAGGCGAGGACAAGAGGAGGGAACAGTACAAGCTCCAAGGACCAGAGTTTGAGCGAGGGTCATTTGCATTGGCTTCCCAGTGGTTCATAAGTTTTACTTTAACGAGCACCAGGTGGCTCAGTCGGTTAAGCATCTGACTCTTGATTTCAGTTCAGGTCATGACCTCGAGGTTTATGAGATCAAGCCCCACACAGGGCTGAAAGCTGTCAGCACGCAGAGCCTCCTTGAGATTCTCTCTCACACACTATCTCTCAAAAACAAACATTTTTTTAAAAAGAACTTTTAGGGGCACCTGGGTAGCTCAGTCAGTTAAGCGTCCGACTTCAGCTCAGGTCATGATCTCACAGTTTGTGGGTTCCAGCCTCACATCAGGCTCTGTGCAGACAGCTCGGAGCCTGGAGCCTGCCTCAGATTCTGTCTCGGTCTCTTTCTGTGCCCTTCCCCCACTTGTACTCTGTCTCTCTCCCTCAAAAATAAATAAACATTAAAAAATTTTTATCAAGAAGTTTTACTTTAAAACTACACTTTAGTCTTTCCAAAGAAATCATTTCTTTCTTAAATAATACTCCCCTGGGGGAGTGCCTGGGTGGCTCAGGCAGTTGAGCAACCAACTTTGGCTCAGCCATGATCTCATGGTTTGTGAGTCTGACCCTGCATTGGGCTCGCTGCTGTCAGCCTGGAGCCCACTTCAGATCTTCTGTCTACTCCCCCTGCCCCACCGCCTCTCCCCAGCTCACGCTCTCTCAAACATAAATAAACACTTAAAAAATAATAATAATCATTCTCCCCTGAGCAGAACTTCCTGCTGGTGAAAGGAAGTACTCATTCCCCCACCGGGTAAGAACATCTTTCCCCCCATTCGCACCCAACCCTTCCTGCGGGCTCACGGTCATTCTCGTGGACTATCTGGAAGTTCTTCACAGATGCCTGTGTGACCCGGCCGTGGAAGTTCAGGACGTAGGACTGCGTGTCATCATTCCACACTGGGGCCTTGTTGTGCAGTTCAATCAAGTTTTCCATGGTTTTGTTCTGCCATTTGGAAAGCAAGCTCTCATGGTCCTGTTTGAAGAGAAAATCATCGCTTTGTACTGAGAACCACAGGAAATCATTCACTCTCAGCTCTGTGAGGTAGAAGGGAGAGTAGGAGAGTACTTCCTCCATTTCAGAAAGGGTGTGACAGACACAGAGAAAGCCCAAAGTGAAGGCAGGTTTTAAAAACTGGTAGATTATCCAGCATTTCTCTTGACAGACCAAGCAGTTTCAAACCAACTGCTTTTAGCAATTCTGCTGCAACTACCCTCGTCCTGAGGTTCTAGAGTGATCACTCTCCTGGAGAATGGTATGAGCCATTCTCCAATTTGAGTTCTGTAAGAATCAATACATTTTTGTATTGATCTTATCTGTACTGTATTCTTGTCTGTGAGACTCCTTTGTTGATTGAATATGTCCTTACTTACATTTCGTGGCCGAAATGGGATCCGTTCATGATTCATACTCATGCCTGGAATGATCACAGACATTTTCCTAGGACCTTTAAATCCAAGTACATTTGTTTCCTGGAAGATGGAACAAGGCGGAATTTGAAAAATGAAAGGAAAAACACAAGACTCTCTTGGGCATGTAAAATGTCCAATGATGATGTCAAAACCACTAAAATCTATTTTATTACTTTACTGTAGGTGAACAGAGAATCAAAACAAGGAAGGTGATACTGTACCTCCTTTTAAACCTAATTTGAACACTTGAATTTAAAATAGATTCTATTGGCTCGAAACTTTATTCTCTTTACTCCTAAGTGAAACTTGAGACAACTGTGAGCAAACTTGCCAATTTTGTCCTCATCACAGGGATGAGGTTCAGTGAGTTAAGTGTCTGACTCTTGGTTTCAGCTCAGGCAGGTCATGATCTCAGAGTCATGAAATCCAGCCCTGCGTCAGGCTCTACACTGACAACATGGAGCTTGCTTGGGATTCTCTCTCCCTCTCTCTTTGCCCCTCCCTCACTCATGAGCATGCACTCTCTTTCTCAAAATAAATAAACTTAAAAAAAAAACAATTTTGGGGTACCTGGGTGGCTCAGTTGGTTAAGCATCAGACTCTTGACTTCAGCTGAGGTCATGATCTCACGGTTGTGAGTTCAGGCCCCATATTGAGCTCTGGGCTGATAGTGCAGAGCCTGTTTGGGATTCTCTCTCTCTGCCCCTAACCTACTTGCTCTCTCTCTCAAAATAAACTAAAAAATACATTTTTTTCAATTTTTTCATCATCAATAAATATTTCCCAATGAGGACATGGCACTATATGATATACAGTGAGAACTACAGCTTAAATTATGTAGGGAATGTACCAGGAAGTAAATAACCCCAGTGCCTGTATCCAGATAAGGAATATCATCAGGGAGTGGGATTGTGAGAGCCATGTGTCCAGGACAGATGGCAGCCACACTGGCTGTGAACATAGCATGATGTATACTCTTGTCAAATCACTAAGGTGTATACCTGAAACTAATGTAACATTGTCACCTCTATAAATAAAAAAAGTGATAATAATACTGTACTGTCTATTTGAAAGCTGCTAAGAGAGTAGATCTTAAAAGTTCTTATCATAAGAGAAACAGCTGTAACCATGCATGGTGATGCATATTAACTAAACTTATTGTGATGATCATTTTGATATATATATATATATATATATATATATATATATATAAAATCATTACATTATACATCTGAAACTAATATGAAATTACACCTCAATTTAAAAAAACAATAAACCTAGGAGTGCCTGGGTGGCTCAGTCGGTCAAGCGTCTGACTCTTGATAGGGGCTCAGGTCATGATCCCAAGGTCGTGGGATCAAGTCCTGTGTCAGGCTGCACGCTGAGTGTGGAGCCTGCTTGGGATTCTTTCTCTCTTCCTCTCCCTCCCCCCTACCCTGCTTGAGCACACACTCTCTAAAATAAATAAAATGAAAAATAAAAGTTTTTTAAAAACCCTAAAAAGGTGGAATATATATGAATAAAATAAGCACATTAAACAGGTAAATATATACCCTTGTGTTTATATACCTATACGTATATACATGTACCTATGTACATGTATATGAAAGTTATGCATAGTTAAAATATGTAATGGAGAAATGAAGTTCAGAGAAAAAAATATATACATTATAAAATATTAAGTTAACCAACATTTCATGGGAAATGATGAGATTAATTCCAATTTATGAAAAAGTTGTGACTTTGGGATCAAAGCAACAAAGTTAAGTCAGGTTAACTGCTTCTTGCTTTCTTTTACTCAATGACTTTGGAGTGCTTACCACGCACTGGGCCCTGTGCTGGTGAGGATGTAGCAGAGACTAAGAGTTTACGCACTGGTAGAGAAGGTACGTGTGGAACCAGCAGGAACAAGTAGACTATGTGAGTGACTGGAGGAAGCACAGGGGGCCATGGGGATGTACACATGCAAAGGTCAACTCTCTCGAATGGTCAGAGAAGACTTCTCCGACGGCATCAGTGCTTAGACAACGGACAAGTAGGGGAAAGGTAAGGCTCTCGGGTAAGGAGAGGTCACACGGTGCAATGACAGGGGGCTGGTGAGGCTCCCAGTATGGGAACAGGACAGGGCCAGGCCACTAGAGGAGTCCGGAGGAAAGCCGAAAGTATTAGGCCTTTATTCTGTATGCAGTGGGTAGTCACTAAAAGCCGTGAAGCAAGAGAACCATAGGATTTACTGCGCTGTGTTTTAGGAAGATCCATCTGGCAGCAGGATAGACTGAATTAGGGAAACACTGAAAGAGACCAGTTTCTACTTTGCTGTAACCTCTGGCCAGTGGGTAAGAGGTAATAAATGGACTGAGTTAATGGCATTAGGAAATCAAAGAGCCGATAAGGCAAGAAATGTTTTTAAAAAATTAAAAATAACCAAACTTGGTAATTCATAAATAATTACAATGAATATACAGACAAAACGATACCAGCAACAGGAAAGGGGGATCACAGAAGTAGAAACAAGCTTGGGAGGGGATACTGTGAGTGCAGCATTGGTCAGGTTTAAAGGGCCAGCAGGACACACAGGAGGGTAAGGAAAAGTCTCGGGAACAGAGTGCGCCACGAGCCTGGCACGTACGTAGCAGACGGCTGCCAGCTCCTGCCGGGTGTAGGCCTTCTCTACCAGGCCCTGGGCCTTGGCCGGGCTGACACCGTGGTCGTACACTGTAAACTTGGTCCCCATGAGGTTGGATCTAGAATCAAGAGGTAAATGTCGCCGTTAACGATCTATATTTTTTCTCCTACACAAATACAAATCTAGGACAGTGTGTAACAGAGCTCATTTGCCTGTTCTCCAAATGTTCATCACTACTTTTTCAAAGATCACTCATTAAATAAGGAAGGGACTTAGATTTTCTGTTAACTTCTATGTTTGTTTGTTTTTTAGGATTACAACATCAATATATGCTCATTGTAAAGAAGATATGGATTGTTTTGGGGCACCTAGGTGGCTCAGTCGCTTGAGTGTCTGACTTTGGCTCAGGTCACAATCTCACAGTTCTCTGAGTTTAAGCTCTGCTTCAGGCTCTCTGCTGTGGGCTCAGAGCCCGCTCGGGATCCTCTGTCCCCTCTCTCTCTGCCCCTCCCCTGCTCGCTCATTCACTCTCTCACTCATTCTCTCTGTCTCTCTCAAAGATGAATAAACATTAAAAGAAAGGAAGAAAGAAAGAAAGAAATGAAGGAAGGAAGAAAGGAAGGAAGGAAGGAAGGAAAGAAGGAAGAAAAGATATAGATTGTTCTAAAACTACAGGAATAAAAGTATCAGAAAGAATAGATCAGTAAAACAAGGCTGCTCTCACCTGAGTTTGCCGATATAACTTTCCCCTTCACGAGATAAATCTGTTGGATCAGTGGAGATAAGGTAGTTGGATGTTTTGCTCTTTTTCCGCTTTCTACCTGCAAGAAGAAATATCTGGAAAAAGAAAAAAAATGTCAGTCGAAAACGTCAAGAGGACCACCATGGCTTGTTCTTTTTTTTTTTTTTTTTAAGTTTATTTATATATTTTTTAGAGAGGCAGAGTCAGCGCAAATGGGGGAGGGGCATAGAGTGAAGGAGACAGACGATTCCAAGCAGGTGCCGCCCTGTCAGCACCGAACCCGACGTGGAGCTCAAACTCAGGAACCGTGAGATCCTGACCTGGGCTGAAGTCAGACACTTAACCAACTGAGCCACCTAGGCACCCCATCCCATCCTTCCCACTTTTTACTGCAACTGCTTTCTTCATATTCCTTTTCGTACCTTCAGTGATATGAATACTGTGCTATGTATGCATTCTTCCTAAATCCCACTAGACTTGGACAATGACAGGGAAGGAGGAGAATGGCAGTAGTTAAGGAAGGGACTTTGAAATCAAACAGATATGGGTTTGAGTCTGGCTCTGCCATGTATTAGTGTGACTTGAGGCGGGTATGTCACTCCCTATGTCCCAGTCACTCATCTATGAGGCAGGGAAATCCTATCTCTCCTATAATACAGGAGATATTATATAGCACATGCCTGGTACAGCATAAACACTTAACAAATAGTGGTTATAATAACAATGATATAAGTCATCATCTCATTTCTGTCCTCTTAAAATCATCCACTTAGACCTGGTAGCAATACAAAATACACTGTTCGTTAGCAAGTATTAAATTGTCTCCAATTTGTATTTAAAGTAAATTAGAACTTCTAGAGTCAGAAATAAGACATTTCACTTGCATGCTCTTCTGTATTTCTACTTCCTCCTATTCCCTAAAACTTGCTTTTTCTTCCAAAATGTCATGTTCTAGCATAATTAAAATAAAAACCAAAGCGCACACAGTAACACCTTCCCCTTTCCAAAAAAAAAAAAAAAAAAAGGATAGAAGTGCAAATAATCACATTCAAATATTCTCTTCCATTTTCTTATATTCTGGATAAAACTCTTTTTCTTTGGGTTGGGATATATTTTGGCTTTGAGACTATGAGCTCTTTGAAGCCACGGCACCTGGGAGTTAAGAAGTACAATCCACTCCCAGATGACTTGGTCTGTTACCAGTGCCAGTCCCCTATCCTGAAGCCCTTCAACAATCTATTCCCACAACATTCTTCCCTTCTATTTCAAGGTCTGTCTTAAGAATCAATTCTTGGGGCGCCTGGGTGGCTCAGTCAGTTAAGTGTCCAACTTCGGCTTGGGTCATGATCTCACAGTTTATGGGTTTGAGCCCCGCATCAGGCTCTGTGCTGACAGCTCAGAGCCTGGAGCCCACTTCGGTTTATGTGTCTCCCTCTCTCTCTATTCCTCTCCTGCTCATACTATATCTCTCTCTGTCTCAAAAAAACAAACAAACAAACAAAACCCAAACCATTAAAAAAAAAAGAATCAATTCTTAGGGTGCCTGGGGGGGCTGAGTAGCTTGAGTGTCCTGCTCTTGGTCTTGGCTCAGGTCATGATCCCGGGGTTGTGGGATTGAGCGTATGTCAGGCTCTGCGCTGAGTGTTGATTTGGTTGGGATTCTCTTTCTCTCCTCTCTCTTCCTCTGGCCCTTTCCCCTGCTCTCCTTCTCTCAAATAAATAAAAGAAAAAAATTAAAAAAAAATTTTTTAATGTTTTATTTATTTTCTGAGAGAGGGAGAGCGGGGGAGGGGCAGAAAGAGAAGGGGACAGAGGATCTGAAGCAGGCGCTGTGTGGACAGGCTGACAGCAGCAAGCCCAATGGGGGACTTGAACCCACAAATTGTGAGATCAGGACATGAGCCAAAGTCATTTGCTCAACTGACTAAGCCACTCAGGCACCCCTAAAAGAGAAAAAAATTTTTAAAGGAATCATTTCTCATACCTTCCGATTTTCATCTTTTTCCAAGTGCATATAGTAAGTGGGGAAAAGACCCCGATCCATTCCTTTTTTGTCCCTGGTTATCCGGCACTTCACTGTAACACCTCGAGGGGCAGGACTATATGCAAAGTCCTCCAAATTCTCCACTTCTCCCAGCTGGTTGTCAGTTTGTTGGGTTGCAGTACCAGAAGCTCCTGTATCCTGAAAGAACAGCCACGTGTGAGCAATAGGAGGTTGGATTTGAAAACTTCTTATTCTCGTCAAGAAACAAGCAATGGACAAGATAATTTAGTGACTTATCCCTATGTCTCTAGTCTTTGGACAAAATAAAGGGAAGCTCTGAGAAGTTAAATAAGTATATGAATATTGGGAGTAATGAAGGAGCCAAGTACAAAAGTGGGATATCACTTCACAATAGCTGGCTTAAGACACAAGAAATTAGGGGAGACATGAACTTTAAGACCATATTTGACCTACGTCTTTTGAAAGAAGGGTGCCTGGGTGGCTCAATCTCTTAAGCATCTGACTTCAGCTCAGGTCACGATCTCATGGTTCTTAAGTCCAAACCCTGCATGAGGCTCTCCACTCTTAGCACAGAGCCCACTTTGAATACTCTGTCCCTCTTCCTCTCTGCCCCTTTCCCACATGCGCATGTGCATGGACTCTCTCTCTCTCTCTCTCAAAAATAAATAAACATTAAAAAAAATCTTTTGAAGGAACCCTCACTCAGTAATCCTGTTTAAATATTAGAGATACATTTGGGAAATAGCTTAATAAGTTCCAAAGGAAGACATTTCAGAACTACATACTGTGGTTGATTTCTGGCTGGATGCAGAATTGGGTGTCTCTGCATCTGAATATGGCAAATGACATAATTTTTTTCCTTCTTCTTCCCCATCAGTCTCCTCTTCATCAAAGTTCAAACTACCTGAGATACCTGGAAGAAAGGAAGAGCTGTCAAAATGCCAACACTGGTTTAAAAAATAAATCTTCAAATCAAAATAACTTTCATTTTCTTGCTTAATATATCCCAACTATTCTGACTTAAAATGTAACACTTTATCCAAATTTTGACAGTTCTTTCTTCATATTCTCACTCAGATCTATCCCTTGTTTTCCTTTTCCACTGTTGTCATGTATCTGATACGATTTAATAGCCAGAATATATAAAACACTCCTACAACAACAACAGCAAAACAACTCAATTCAGAAATGGGTAAAAACATGACTAGACATTTCTTCAAAAAAGATATTAAGTGGCCAATAAACACATGAAAAGATGCTCAACATTAGTCCCTAGGGAAGTGCAAATCAAAATCACAATGAGATGCTGTTTCATAAGCATTGCGATGTCTCTTATTTAAAAAACAGAATATAAATACTGGTGAGGATGTGGAGAAATTGGAACCCTTGTGGAATGCTGTGCCTTGCTGGGGGCAATTAAAATGGTGCAATCACTGCAAAACAATATGGTAGTTCCTAAAGTGTTTATTTTTTTAATGTTCAGTTATTTTCTTTTAGTTATTTAGTTATTGAGAGCAAGCAAGAGAGAGTGTAAGTGGGGGGGGGAGGGGCAGAGAAAGAGACATAGAATCCCAACAGGTTCCGCACTGTCAGCGCAGATCCCAGTGGATGGCTCCAGCTCAAGAACTGTGAGACCATGACCTGAGCCAATATCAAGTGTGGGATGCTTAAACCACTGAACCATCCAAGCGCTCCTAAAAATGTTTATTCATTATATTATTTGGGGGGGGGCAGGCACATGAACAGGGGTTGGGGCCGAAAGAGAGGGAGACAGAAAACCCCAAGTAGGCTCCGCTCTGTCAGCAGAGCCCAACAGGGGGCTTGGACCCACAAACTGAAAGATCATGACCTGAGCCATAATCAAGAGTCAGATCCTTAACCAACTGAGCCACCCAGGTGCCCCCCCAAAATATTTAAATATAAAATTGCCATATGATCCAGCAATCCCACTTCTGAGTATACCCAAAAAAATTCAAAGCACAGACTCAAACAGATACCTGTACACCAATGTTCACAGCAGCATTATTTATAATATCCAAAAGGCAGAAACAACCCAAATATCCGTCCACTGATGAATGATAAATTGTGGTATATACATGCAATGGAATATTATTTAGCTTTCAAAAGGAAGGGAATTTTTTTTTTTTAAATAGTTTATTGTCAAATTGGTTTCCATATAATACCCAGTGCTCTTCCCCACAAGTGCCATCCTCCATCACCACAACCTCATTTTTCCCTTCCCCTCCTCCTTCAACCCTCGGTTCGTTTTCAGTATTCAGTAGTCTCTCAGGTTTTGCGCCCCTCTCTCTCCCCAACTCTCTTTCCCTCTTCCCCTCCCCCTGGTCTTCCACTAGGTTTCCCCTGTTCTCCTGTTAGACCTATGAGTGCAAACATATGGTTTCTGTCCTTCTCTGCCTGACTTATTTCCCTTAGCATGACACCCTCGAGGTCCATCCACTTTGCTACAAATGGCCATATGTCATTCTTTCTCATTACCATGTAATACTCCACTGTGTATATATATATATACCACATAAAAGGAAGGGAATTCTGACACAGACTACAACATGGATGAGCCTTGAGACATTATGCTAAGTGAAATAAGCCAGTCACTAAAGGACAAATTTTTTAAAAAGGAAAAATATTTTATGATTTCATTTATAGTAGTCAAACTCACAGAGACAGAAAGTAGAATAGTGATGACCTGGGAGGCAGGGCACAGAAGAATGGGGAGGTATTATTTAATGACATAGAGTTTTATTATGGGGACATGAGCAAGGTCTGGAGATGGAGCGTGGTGAGAGCTGCACAGTGTGAATGTACGTAATGTCACTAACCGGTACACGTAAAAATGGGCAAAATGATACATTTTATGTTATGTGTATTTTACCACTGTTGTAAAAATTCAATGATCTGTTGTTCTATCACTTACTTTTTTGTTTTCCAGAATTGTGTTCATCTCTAGTCTAGTTAACTAATTTGAGTTGGGAATGTTTGAAATGCCTTGGATTTAGGAAGTATCTTTTATAAAAAATTAAAAACTATTTGACTAAAAACTATTTTCTCATTTTATCCTCACATTCATATGAGTTCGAAGAGGAAATACTGGTAGTCTTTCTTGTTTGTTTCTTGTTTATAGATCATATCTAAGGAGGAACACAGGCATAAAATAAAGTGTGCTGTGTGTTGTAAGAGAAGTAAAGTGCTCAAATTTACATGTGATAATACCAGGCTCAGGAAGAATCATTTGCCCAAGAGAAAGAGGCAGAGCCGTGACTGAAACTAAATTCCCTTTTCTCTTTAGGATAAAGTTATCCTTCACATCCAAATTATGAATTTACAAGTAGACTTAAAAATAAGCAGTGTGGCTTTTTTCTCCAAACCATTTCTGCTCACATTCAACCATCTCAGAGGACGGACAACTATGATCTATTTTTACACAGTTCGCATTATGACCTCCAGTAATACGTTGAATACAAGTGGTGAGAGTGGACATCCTTGTCTTGTTCCTGACCGTAGGGGGAAAGCTCTCCTGTTAAAGATGATGTTAGCTACGGGTTTTTCATAGATGCCCTTTATTATGTTTAGGTATGTTCCCTCTAAACTTACTTTGTTGAGAGTTTTATGTTGAGAGTTTTCTGCATCAGCTGAAATGATCATATGGTTCTTATCATTTTCTTATTAATGTAATGTGAATTGATTTGCAAATTTTTTTCCAGAGGGGAATTCTACCAAAGCCTTATTTTTTTTCCCTTTTATAGTTTATTGTCAAGTTGGTTTCCATGTAACACCCAGTGCTCATCCCAACAAGTGCCCTCCTCCATGCCCATCACCCCCCTTTCGCTTTTCCCCTCCCCCATCAGCCCTCAGTTTGTTCTCAGTATTCAAGAGTCGCTCATGGTTTGCCTCCCTCTATCTCCCCAACTATTTTCCCCCTTCTGCCGAACTTTGCCACCTTACTAGCAGTATGATCTCAGACAAATTAATAATTTTCTTGTATGTAAAATGGAGAGACTAACATGTATCAACTCCGCAGAGCACTGTTCTAAATATTAAATTAATTGAGATCATGTATGTCACGTGCCCGACATACAAGAAACATTCAAATTGTTGGCCTGCTGCCTCAACAGTGCACAGGGGCGGTGCATCCTTCACAGCTCGGCTTATCACCAGCTCCTTCGGATGCCCTGCTTGTCCCTTCTCCTTGCCCACGCAGCGTAACTCTACTTCTCCCTGGTTTTTACTCTGGCGTACACTATGTTATAACTCCAGGCCGGGCCACCAGCCAAACCATTTCCTCCCTAAGTTTCCCTGCTTCCATACTTGCCTCCCACCTCCAATTAATTCTTTATGGTGCAGAGTAATTTTTCTTAATTTTCCCAATAAGCCCAAATCTAATGATAACATTCCAAAGATTAAATTCCCTCATAGGTTCCTATTACTCTTCAAATAAAGTCCAAATTCCTAATATGACCTCCACTCGCCTATATAATCAGACCCACGTACCCCTCCAGGCTTCCCTCTTTGATCCCCCTGCCCGTCTTATTCCCTCATGCTCGCTCCAGCCATTCTGAACCAGCCAGTGGTTCCTGCACCAGGCTCTAGCTTAGACATCACTTTCTCTGGGAAGCTTTCCAGTCCTTCAGCTCTGGGTTAGGTACCCTTCTCAGTGCTCCCTTGGCTATTTAAGTACATGATGCCTCAATTACAATAGACACTTCAGGAGGGCAGGAACCTTGTTTACTATTGTAGCCTAAGTGTCTAGAACAATGCCTAAAATATAGCATATACTCAATACATATTTCTTAGATGAGTATGTGAATTTGTTTGAGTGTACATCTGTTCTACCATCGGGTGGTAGAATCTCCTGTGTCACACGTCCCAGGACCTACTGTGCCCATCTATTACAAAGTAGGGGCCTGATAAACATGTATCCATGTTTATCAGGGTTTCAGTCTTCTTACCAGAAAAGGGGACACTTAATTCCTTCCCACTATAAAATTATTTTTCTAAGAAGAAAAGAAAACTTTCCAAAATGTATAGGAATGTCTGCGGAAATGATAGATCCAACTGGCAGAAAGTAGGCTCCAGTGAAAAAAATACTAGCTTAAGGATATTTTGATACAATTTGTATTTCTGCTCAGCTATGACTTATCTTTCCCCTTATCACTAGATCAATATAAACTGAAATGGAGGCCAAGTAGGGGTGCTGAGTGGCAACTTTGTTAAAAGAAGGAATAGGAACTAAAAATAAAATGTCATGGTGCTTGGCTGGCTCAGGCAGTAGAGCATGCAATTCTTGATCTCAGGATTGTGAGTTCGAGCCCCACATTGGGTGTAGAGATTGGTTAAGCACCTGACTTTGGCTCGGGTCATGATCTCACAGTTTGTGAGTCTGAGCTGGGCATCCAGCTCTGTGTGGACAACTCAGAGCCTGGCTCGTGCTTCAGATTTTCTCTCTCTCTCTTTGTCTCTCTCTCTCTAACCCTTTCCCACTCATACTCTCTCTCTCTCAAAAATAAGTGAATATTTAAAAAAATTTTAAAACTCTTAAAAAGAAATGAATTAAAATAAAACATCAGAAAGAAATAGGCACATATAGTAGCTAATGCTGCTAATATGTCATTAATTATCTTATTTTTCTCCAGCAACAGGATAAATACTATGGTTGACAATAGTCAATTCTCAGATATCATCACTGTAAAGCCATAAGCTACGTTCTAACAATTTTATTTATTTACTTAATGTTTATTTATTTATTTTGAGAGAGAGAGCACAGGCAGGAGAGGGGCAGAGAGAATCCCAAGCAAGCTCTGCACCGTTAGCACAGAGCCCAACATGGGGCTTGATCCCATGACCCTGGAATCATGACCTGGGCCAAAATCAAGAGTCAGATACTTAGCCAACTGAGCCACCCAGACGCCCCCCACCCAAGCAATTTTGAATCATCCAGATCATTAACCACAAAGGTGATTAACTGCCTAACAGTCATTACCAATCCTCACCATGTTTTTGGAGAATCTCCTGGAGGTCTGGCTTGGGTGCAGTATCCATGGTGCTTTCCCCATCAACACTTCCTTCAGTATCCTCTTCTGTAGCAGAAGAGCCTACTGAGAGAACATGAAGTTTGGTTTCCAAATCTTGAGCATCTGGCTTTATAAAGGCAGCTGGACCATCAATGCCTATGGTCCAAAAGAAAGGAAAAAAGAGGAAAATATTATCCATTATTTATCTGGGTGGTTTGGGTATATGTGATCAGAATTAAGAACCATCAAATCATTTCACTTCTCCTTCCTTAACATCCACAGAGACATTTGTTAATAAAGTAGCTCAGGACTGGTGTTCATTTTATTAACAGCGTGACTATCACTAAATAAAATGTACTTGAGTGTATGCTTTAGAAACTAAAGAACGAGACCATGAAAACAAAGTAGGTCTTCCAAAGTTCAGATCCTGTCCAAGTCCAAGCTCACCATCTCACGTGGTCCTTTGAAGCCTATCTATTGGAAGAATGGATGCTCTCTGCTACTCCTGGCCTCACGGAGTACATTAATGCTGTCATGATGCAACAATTAAGACAGTTCTTCAAACAGGCCATTCTGGACTAATTTGTCTGGCAATAAAAACAGCAGTTCTAGGATAGACATGAATTTCAAGGTATCTTCCACTGAGAAAACCATGGCTTTCATTTGAACTCAAAGACCCAGAATGTAATTACAAAGATCTATGAAGGTACCTAGTAACAAGGCTAATAACTGTCCCTCTGGTCCATCTGAAACTCCTCCTACCTTCTACTAGGTCTGTGAAAACCACACCCAGGTGGGAAGAGATGCTGCCTAAACACCCACCATGTAGGATGACGTCATTCTGTGGGGTATGAGGCTCCACCAAAGGAGTTTGCTCCTCGCTACCTCTTGGCTTTGAGCGACGTAGCCTTGCTTCTGGATTTGGCTGTACCATGAGTGGCTCAAGGCGCTTTTTTCTCTGCTTCTTCTCCAGCAGTGCTCTCTAGGAAAAAATGGTGATATTATAGCCAGAAGTGTTGTGATGAGACCAAGCTGCTTCGAACATTTACAGTTTTTCACTAATTCTCACAAACCTCTTGCAAATTAATTTATCCTGCTTAAGACGTGGCAAAATTGAGGCACAGAGAGGGACAAGGATTCACTCATTCTGTTTACTATATATTTACCAAACACCTTTGAAGATCTATTAAAATGATACAAATGCATTTCTAGCCAGGCTGAGGCCGTGATCCAAGTCTATTTAAAATATTTATAGTAATTACATTATTATCAAAGCATAATAATAAGTTTAAAATACATTAACACACATAGGGGAAAAGATAAACACAGTAATGGTGATTTCTTTGGGTGGTAGAATATGGATTTTTCTTCCTTTTTCTAGTTTTTGTATTTCCTAAATTTTCTAACTTTTATAATTGAAAAAGAATAAAACATCATATCCTCTAAACTTCAAACTATTTTAATCAGCTATGGAGCAGTGACTTTTCCTTTCTTGCTCATTTATACATAAAGAAATTAAACAAATCAGGGCCAAGGATAAAGAGGGGAAAAAAAAAAATCTTGCAGTCAGGACATTCTAAATAGAAGGCAGTCAACTCTATGGACAAAAGTGATAGAGAAGATGGTAGCAAGGAAAGTCAAGAAAAAAGCACGAGAGACTCTGAGAAAAAAGCCCAAGACGATGAAAAGGAAGGTGCTAGCACATGTATTATTTTTAAGCTTTGACAAATAAGAACTTATAATACCTGGAAATCATTATGGATCTGGGATGTCTCAGAAAAGGAAAGTGCCATGCCCCAAACTAAAAAACTAAGCCATGATTTTACAGCAAAGATATTATAACCTATTTTATTGTTTCTTAGGCAAAAAGCTATGTATTTACCTTTCTTCACTGATAGTACTTTTAAAAAGTGCCATGAGAAGAGTACTCCACCGGGTGAGACAATCAGTAGAAAAGAATGTATGTTTTTCCATGACTGGGCTGATGAAAGCTTGTGGATAAATGGCAGAGGACTCAGAAGAAACAGAACTACTCTGTACCCAACCCTGTGAATAAGAAAAAAGACTAGGAAGCAAAGATAATGTGGCCAAAACGGACTATTTCATCAAGAATGAATAAAGGTTAGAGCAAACTGGGAAGAAACAACTCAAGGTTCTCAGAGTATTTTGAGAATCATGAATTGATATGAATAGATGGACCTTAATGTAAAAGAAACACTAAAGACATAAGAGGCTTTACTGAGCTTCTCCCCACTGCACTTGCAGATATGGTTCTTCCAGCAACTGAGAAGTCTTGCATAGTGGATAGAAGTAAGCTGGCTGAAGAGACCTAAAACATAGATGTGAGAAAGTCCTTACAATATACAAATACAAAAGATGTGGGGGTCTGCGTGGCCCCAAGTCTCATATGGTCTCATAACTGGCAACAATTGATGAAGCAAAAATACAAGTCACAGCCAATTCATTCTATTAACATATATAAAGAAAAAATGTTCTACAGGAGAGGGGTACTCTGCTGGTGGTCCAGAAAAGGGCAGCAAAAGACTAAGAATTTGACAGAGTTTATCCAACCTGTCTCAAAACAGAGAAATGTTGAATCTGGTAGACAAGCGTATTCAATTTACTGGGAGAGCTCAGTCTGTTTGTGGACAGGGAACCATAGAAGGGCTTCTTCATGGCCTTGGAGGAATGTCCCTCGGGACTACTCCTTTCATTTCCTCAGATGCCCTGCTTACCAACCAGCATTCTAATTTTCAATTAACTTCTTAGGTATCACGTTCCCAGAGCAGGGAGGCATGAGCAGCAGAGATGTATGTATCCTGGAAGAGCTGCAGTTCTCATTGTAGATTAATAAATTGGTGTCCGGGTTCATACCTGACTGTTGTTGAGTCTGACCAGTGTGAGTTTGTGCCAAAGGACCTGGTTACATTTAGATGCACGGACAAAACCAGTGGGGGGACCAGACTACTGGCCACAGTGATCCTACCAGTGTATCTGGTAAAGCCTTTCTCTATCAACATCAACACCAGTGACAATTATTTAGATCAACAAGTTGAGGGGAAAACAACAACTGTAGATTTGAAATGTGAATCCCAGGGCCACAGCTATTACATTACAGCACTGAATATAGCCTACTCTTGTCCAAGTCCGTACACAAGAAAAAAATCATAAAACACCTACAGGCAGGCAAATTGCCATTTCAGTGAAAAGCGTCTCCTGATTTAGCATTCTAACCATCTTCACATAGTTTGGAGGAAGGAGAAAGTAGGTGTTAGTTGAGCTTCAATGCAACAACGTCAACTCATATTTCATTTGTTTTACCTTCCCTAAAATGCTATAAATGAGGCTGCATAAACAAAGGATTCCTTACAATATCGGAGGAAGGATGGATAGTCAGGAAGAGAGCCACAGGTGACTGTTTGATGCCCTAAATGCAATTAAAACATATTGCTTTCAAGACCTTCAGTGTCACATAAGCTAAACCGTTAAATTTCCCAATTCCCTTGGAAACTGAACAATAACTCAAAGAATCCATCTTTTCCAGAATGCAGTGGTCTGTCCTATTATCACTACCTGGAGGCAAAATATTGAATGGTAATTCCAAAATAAATGAGGAAATAAAAGAGATGATATGATGGGGATTCCATCAAATGGCTTCATGCAATAAAATAATAAAGCTCAGGCAAGCCTCAAATTAGTGAGAGTCTGACTTGACTGATTCTCAATTTTCCACAAAGACTCCCTAGAACTGATGGGCTGGTTATAGTACAAACTCCTGGAATAGACTGGCTGACCACACAGACAACTAGCAGGTTCAGAATGCTTGCCTGTGATCTAACAGTTTGGCTAAAAACTAATCTTCCTGGCTCACAAAATGAGATCATAAGAAGATGAGACTAAAATTTTTATCTTATTTTTTTTGTTTTTGTTTTTAATTAAATGTTTATTTACTTTTGAGAGAGAGAGTGGGGGGGAAAAGCAGAGAGAGGTGGGGGTACAGAGGATCTGAGGCGGCCTCCATGCTGAGAGCAGAGAGACAGACATGGGGCTCAAACCCACGAACTGTGCGATCATGACCTGAGCTGAAGTTAGATGCTTAACTGACCAAGCTACCCAGGCGCCCTGAGACTAAAATTTTTAAATCAAACTTTTTTTTTTTCTTAATTTTAGAGGGAGAGACAGAGAGTGTAGGGCAGAGGGAGAAAGCGAGCAAATCGTAGGCAGGCTCCATGCTCAGCACAGAGCCTGACACAGAGCTGAATCCCATGACCCTGGTATCATGACCTGAGCCAAAATGAAGAGTCAGATGCTCAACCAACTGAGCCACCCAGGCACCCATAATTATGCTCCTTAAAATATCAATTCAGTGCACCAATGACCTCTCTTAGAATGATAGGAACAGATGAGCAACCTGACCAAAAAGGACTATGTTGTAATTCAAATCAGTGTCCACCAGATGGCATAAATGTTCTCCACCTAATATGCACCTACTGCAGAGTAACGTCCCTGGAAGAGTAAAAATCTTTACAATCTATAGCCAGCTAAGGAGTTCACATACCCTGAAAAAAGAAATAGTGAGTAACTAGAAACTAGTAAAAATAAAAGCAAAATATACTCAATGAGAAAGAATACCTTTTCAGTAAATGGTGCTGGAACGACTGGACAGCCACATGCAAAATAACAGAGTTGGAATCTCATCTTACACCATAGATAAAAATTAACTCAAAGCAAATCACAGGAAGTATAACATTCTTAGAAGAAAACATAGGAGCAAGTCGTGGTAATCTGGGGTAAACAATGGTTTCTTAGACATGACACCAAAAGTCCAAGAGAAAGAAGAAAAAATAAATTAAAACTCTATGCTGAAAATAATACCATTAAGAAAGTAAAAAGACAACCCACAGAATTGGATCCAGGCTACATAAAGAACTCTTATAATTTAATAACAAAAAGACAATAACCTAATTTCTCCATGTCTCCAAAGAGGACATACAAAGAGCCACTAAGTATATTTTAATGCTCAACATCACTAGTCATTAGGGAAATGCAACTCAAGACTACAATGGGATACCTCTTCATACCCACTAAAATGGCTGTAAACAAAGACAGACAATAGTAAGTGTTGACAAGGATGTGCAGATGCTGGAGGCCCCAAACATTGCTGGTGGGACCGTGTAAAATGGCTCAATGACTTCTGAAGACAGTCTGGCAGTTCCTTAGCATGTTAAACAGAGAGTTACCATATCATGCAGGAATTCCACTCCTACTACCCAAGGATATTAGGTGCACCTTGGGATACCTAAACTTAGAGAGACAAGAGAGACGAGAGCACGTCTGAACAGAAATTTACACAGAAATGTTCAGAGCAGCATTATTTGTAATAGCCAAAGAGTGAAAACAATGCAAATGTCCATCAACTGATGAATAAACTAAATGTGGAATATTCACAGCTAGGAATGTTATTCAACCATAAAAAGGACTGAAGCGGTGATATATGTAACAACATGGATGAACATTTTCCTAAGTCAAAGAGGACAGACACAAATGATTACATATTATAGGATTCCATTTTATGGGAGGTCTAAAAACCACTTGTACACTTTTATTTCAAAGTTATTTTGAGAGAGAGTGTGCGTGTGAGTGGGGAGAAGGGCAGAGAGAGTGGGAGATAAAGAGAAAGCAAGCAGCTCCATACCAGCAGCAAGAGCCCGACATGGGGCTCGAACCCACGAACCATGAGATCATGACCTGAGACAAGATCAAGAGCCAGATGATCAACTGACTGAGCCACCCAGGCAGCTTCCTGTGTACACTTTAACTGGGTATATATTTATAGTGTGTGAATTAGATCTCAATAAAGCTGTTCAAAAACCTTATTTAGGACAAAAATAGCCATGTGTAAATTATTTGTAAATATAGGATTTTTAATTTTTTAATGTTTTATTTATTTTTGAGAGAGACAGTGCGAGCAGGGGAGGGTCAGAGAGAGAGGGAGACACAGAATCAGCAGCACGCTCCAAGCTCTGAGCTAGCTGTCAGCACAGAGCCCAACGCAGGGCTCAAACCCACGAACCATGAGATCATGACCTAAGATGAAGCCAGCCACTCAACCGACTGGGCCACCCAGGTGCCCTGTAAATCTAGGATTTTTAAATATTAAATCCTAAGATCATATTATCAGAGAAAGAAGACAGATATGAAAGAAAATAATCTGTTCAGTACTACTGAAACATGGATGATGAAAGAATCAGTTAAGAGAAGGAAAATGGTCACTGTGGAAATAAGGTAGGATAAAACTTCAAGAGTAAGAGTTATCTTGTGTCTCTAGTACCATCCAAGGCAGGGACTGGCCTGGCCAGAGACTCACATATCTCTTTCCATTGGCAGGTGTATCCCTTTAGTAGAAGTGAATTAATTATACCACCACACAATGATGTTTACCATAAATATTATTTTACAAACCCCACATGCTCTGATTTCAAACTTACCAGGCCACTTTTCCAATTGCAAACATCCCACAGATAGGAATGTGATGACCAGCTGAGTCTGTTATATAGTTCATTAGAAATTAATGAATCAATCCCAGGTTTAGAGTCATCTCTTATGAACTGGTTAGTATGAACAATCCTCATGAGACTTAGGAATTTTGGCTGCTCTTATCAAACTATCTCTCATCCTACAAAATTCATGACCAGTGACTCAACCGTGGGAATATTCCCAAAGCAGGACTCCTAAGAAGTTAATCCACTATATGCATCAGGTAGGGGTGGGGAGAAAACGGTCCCCCTAGGCTCTCCCACCTCCCTGATCATCCCTGTCAGAGTAAGCCACTGTCACGGATGGGAGCGCACAATACGCCTCGGGTAGGCTGGCAGGCCCTGGACTTGAGCCTTCCGTCAACATTCTACCAGCCTATGAGGCCCAGACGGAGCAGAAGCCTAGTCTTCCTCAAGGTACATGCATCCCAGCTCTAACTTCCACACTCTAAGATCCTGTCTAACATTCTGTTATCCAGTCTGACCTCACTCTACAGATGAAACAGTGGGCCCCAGAGTTTTAGAATCTTACCTAAAACCAGGGGCACCTGGGTGGCTCAGTCGGTTAAGCGTCTGACTTCAGCTCAGGTCAGATCTCACTCACAGTTTGTGAGTTTGAGCCCCATGTCAGGCTCTGTGATGATGGCTCAGAGCCTGGCACCTGCCTCAGATTCTGTGTCTCCTCTCTCTGCCTCTCCCCTGCTCATGCTCTCTCTCTCTCAAAAATACATAAACATTAAAAAATTATTTAAAAAAATATCTTCCCTAAAATCACATAGCTAATTAATGGCAGACTAAAACCTAGAACCAAAGGCTTTTGATTCCCAGCCCTATGTCTTACTCATTCTGTAGAGCTGCCTTTATTAGAGATCATCTGAACACTCAGCTTGCATTTGTGGAAATTCCCTTGTCTCCTGTTGAGCAACCTCCTTCTTAAGCCTAAGGCAGCATTTCAGGCCCCTCACAGTATCCTCACACACTATTTAACACCAACATTTATACATCGACCTGGACATTTTTTTGAATTTTAAAATACTCCTACAGAATTTAATGTCCTTATTGAATACTGACAATGAACTGAGGGTTGAAGGGGGATGGGGGAAAAGAGGTGGTGGTGATGGAGGAGGGCGCTTGTGGGGAAGAACACTGGGTGTTGTATGGAAACTAATTTGACAATTAACTACTTTAAAAAATTAAAAAAAAATTTAATGTCTTGATATTTACTGACTACCTCTGGAAAAATACATTAGAAGTCAGTGACAGCCTCTAGTAAAGAATGAAGCCAAAGAGAGGGGGAGAGACTGTTCATGAAATATCTTTTCTGTATCATTGGAATCCATACCATATTCTTTTATTGCCTACATAAAAAAAACCTTAATTTTATTTTAAAAAGTGCCATAAAAAGGCTTTACAAAATCCCAACATGTATACCACATACATATCATGTGTAGCATTCTCACTGAAAAAAATAAAAATGACACAAGTATTTGGACCTCCTTTTAAAATAAAATGTATCTCTAAATTCAAAAACTATGCAAAATTCAAAAACTTATGTCTAATATGTTATTTTATAGATGACCATAGATTTTATCTTATTTTATTTTTAATTTTTTGTGTCTTTTTATTTATTTTTGAGAGACAGAGACAGTGTGAGCAGGGTAGGGTCAGAGAGAGAGGGAGACACAGAATCTGAAGCAGGCTCCAGGCTCTGAGCTGTCAGCACAGAGCCTGACACAGGGCTTGAACCCACGAACCGTGAGATCATGACCTGAGCTGAAGCCAGATGCTTAACCGACTGAGCCACCCAGGCGCCCATGATGACCATAGATTTTAGATGTTAGCACAGTATGTACCAGTTAGCCTTATAAAAATAAATCAAAGATCTACAATTTTGTGGGCACGTCTCCCTAAATACAGTTTGCTATGCAATGGACTATAGAAAATAAAGGGCCCATCTCAAGTATTTTGATCTGTTTTGTGTGTGGTAGGGAGGATAAGTATAAGTAAAACTATATGTATAATCAGAATTTTCCCCATGATCCCAGTTAGAGTAGCTTCCTTCCTAGTTTTATTTTATGTTTTACCAGTATTCGAAAGGATTGTTTATTTCACACCCTTCACCAGACAACTTTACAGATGTGTGCAGAACACGGGGGGTGGGTGGGTGTCTCTGCTTAGAGGCAGCCCACCTCTCAAAGGATTATGCCAAGACAACCACCTGTAATTACTAGAAAGTTTTTTGCTATTTTCCTGATTGGCTGTGCAAAACTAGATTTGCAGAATGTCCCTCAGTCTCTTTAAAGGAAGCAGGGCAGAGCGAGGATACAGCTGGTTTATTAACCTCAGCAGTGGCTTCCAGGAAGCCTACCTATAAAAAGCGCTATAGCCAGGCTCCCCCAGGACAGGTCACTCATGTAGGGGTCCCCAGCCTTCCAAGCCCACATGTCCTGGGGATCCCTAAGCCCCGAAGTGGATTTCACCGACACATGCCAAGATACAGGTGCTAGGCCCTTGGAGTTCATTGGCCCTCCCCACGTGGAGGGTGGGCTCTGAACAGCAGGCTGCACAAGCATTTCCATGGTGGCCCGGGGACAGGCACACTCGGTGTGTTCACCTGGGTGCAGGGAGAGTCCTAGGCAGGCGTGGCCAGGAGCACTGGGCCCAGTGGTTCTGGTCTCTGCTGGGGGCCTCGCCAGGGGTGGAGAAGCTGTGGTTGTCATGTGCCTAGCTAGGTGGCTCCAGACAGGCCTCTGTTGCTATTTAGACCTTGAAGCTGACAGAGCTAGACAGCTGGGGCCACATCTGGGCCGTCCTGTCCTAGCATCACAGCTGCTCCCCTCTGTGCACTTCACGGTACAGCACATGAGGAGGCCTAGGGCCTGAGCAGGAGGATGGCACAGCTGATGATGGAGGCCACCACACGACCTACATGTCAAACATCTACGGGGACACAGGCTTGCATACAGGGGATCCCTGAAGACCACTGGGCAACATTCCCCTTCCAGCTGCACGTGAGGAGGCCAGACCCCATCATTTGGTGACTTGAGTGTCAGTGCAACACGATGGCAGTCTCCACCATCGCCATGAAAGACTTAGAAGATGCCATTCGGGGGTGGCCACACGTAAGCACGAGCGCCAGTGCTGTTCCTGGGACCAGCGTGCCGTTCCAACCCACAGGGCCCTCGCCCTATAGAGTGTGGGCCTGCATATCTCCACATGCCCAGAAGAAACCTCTTCCCCCACTTTTAACGAGTCCACCTTTAAAGCAATTTATTACACTAGAAGTTCCGTTAATAATTCCAACATTAACATAAATAAGACAAATCTTTAGAGGTATGTATAACCACCTAGAGTCTAGATACTCTGTTAATGATCCTACAGGGGAAGACTAGAGCTATAGAATGTCCTGAATTAGAACACATGCACAAATGAAAGCGAAATATGTTGGGCATACATTCTAAGCTGACTACCAATGATGATCAGAGCATATAATGACACACAAGTGTCCATTTATTCCTTCCTTCCTTCAAATATTTAACGAAGGATTATTATGTGCCCAGCCCTATGCTAGGAACTTCTGATCTAATGGTCATCATAAATAAACTTGGCTCCTGTTCTCATGGAGCATAGCCTACTGGAGGACACAAACATAAATCAAATCACTGAAGAAAAGAATGGATGTGTAACTGAACATTGGGACCAGTGCTGTGAAGAAAACTGCTATAAGCAAACAGGGTTTTATGCAGGCACAGCAGCAGGCTCAGATCTGCATTTGAGAATGAGAAAAACATGTAGTTCAATGAAATTGAATAAAACTGTAGTTCATTCTTGTAGTTCAACGAAATTACAATGTAGAGAGATATTTAAGGCAGCAGGACCAAATTACTACACAGAAATACAATGTTAACATTCTTCTAATTCTTAGGAAAGGTGCCAAGGAGTATCCAGTAATTATAAGTCCAAGGCCAGTTTTATGGCTGTGCTCTGAAGGCCCTTGGGCCTTGCCAGAGCCCAGGGCCTTGGTTCAGCAAATACTGACTCCAGACATTGCTTAGTTACAACATCAGAACCTTTCCCTGTCCTGTCTTCTTTCCATGACCCTGCCAAGACTTCAGAGTCCAAGACCATCAGCATCATGGTCGGTATAGCTGTCCACTTATTTCAAAACGGGAGGGAGCCTCCTGATTTCCTCACCTGATTATCTAGTTTCAGCTGGCGAAGCTTCATGGTCTCATCTTCAAAGGCACTATTTAAAAAGAAAAAAATGCATGTAAAGAGAAAATTGTTAGAATCGTGTCAATTTCATATTCTCCATGTACCTACTCCCCTGGGCTGTTTGGAACCAAATGATTCTGCCTTAGTGAAAGCATCAGTTTCTCGATGTTACCTGACACTGGCTACAGGAGGACTTGCCACACTTATTCTGTGGAGGACTTCAGGAGATTGAAGTCCCAACGAGTAAAAAGGGAAAAAAAAAAAAAAGATGTAGAACACAGATTTCCATGCATACAGGAATTATTTTTAAAACATATGTTGGATACTAACTATAGCCCAGACACAGTGCTAAGTATCTGACATGGATTATTTTTGTCCTCGGACAATCCTACAAATTAGGTACTATTATTCTTCACACTTTGAAGATGGAGAAACAGACTTAGAGGGCTATGCATAAGGTTAAACATCAGAAACAGACCCTAATCCAGGTCTCTTTCCAGAGTCTAAATTCCACCTAAAAATCCAATGTGTTTTTCTTCTTTTCTGGAGCTAGTTCTAAGAAATAGAGAATTAGACTAAAATAGGGCTTGGGGCACGCTGCTCCTAAATATGTCAAAGCCGTACAACTGACAATTCTGAATTAAAGTTTACTTGAGAAACAGCCAATTCCAAGCACCTTCTGACCATCCTCTCTGTCCCTCTGAAAGCAGGAAGTCAATTTCCCAGGTAGAAGGTACCCTTCCTGTACCAGGAGGTAAAAAAAAAAAACATTTATCACCAGAAATAGAGAATTCAAGGCCTAGAAGCCAATGTACACAAATTCTGGTTAAGTGCTTCACTAATTAGTAGCCAAGACTAAGGTTCTTTGTCTTGTCATTTCTTCACAAATTTATTGTTTCTTTCTCTAAAAGGTATATAAAACCGCTGCTTTGGTCACTTCTTAGGTTCCATATCTAAGAGACCTCCACATGTACAATTTTTTTTCCTATTAGTCTATTTTGTGTCCATTTCATTGTTACACCAGCCAAAAGAACCAAGATGGGTAAGGGAAATTTTTCCTCACCCCAACAATTGTGTATAGCATCTGACTACAGCCCTCTGATATCCTTAAGATCTAGGCAAGTCGGGCACCTGGGTGGCTCAGTCAGCTGAGTTCCAACTTCGGTTCAGGTCATGATCTCATGGTTCATAAGATCGAGCCCCACATTGAGCCCTGCACTGGGCTCCTTCGGGCTCACTGCTGTGAGCACAGAGCCCATGTCGGATCCTCTTGTCTCCCCGCTCTCTGCCCCTCCGTAGCTTGTACTCTCAATCAAAAATAAAAATAAACATTTTAAAAGATTTAGTCAAGTCACTTGGCTTACTTTGCAAGTTTTCCATTAATAAAACATGATGCCAGTCATGGAAGGAGACCATTAAGTAAGGCTGAACAGATAAGACTTAACACCACTAGGAGACAGATTTGTTTAATAAAAGAAAACAACAACAAAAATGGAATCAAATTAGTCTTAAACTGATAAACCAAATGGTTTTCAACTTAAAAAAAACTCTCTCTGAACCTTTTTATATTTTTGAAACTTTTCTAATTTAAGATTTTATTTTGTGACTCAGAATTCTTGGAAACAAGAATACTCTCTAGTATGAAATAAGGCAGAAACGGTTCTCAATTATTATTGCTTATAATAATAGTAATTATTACTTGATTATAAATTTTTCTGAAGCTTACTATCAGAATCTATTTAAGAAGATAAACTCGATGGCTACCAAAGGAAGCAGGGCTTTTCCCGCATTTGATGTAAAAATACCAAAGCATCTAATTACATCTTGACGGTTTACCACTACATTCACACATTTTAGAAGGTTTTACGCATTTTAATAATGCATAGCAACTTGGAATTTGTGTACTATCTCCAAGCCTCCTCCTGCCTACTAACCTGTAAGCAGGTGTTTTTTAAATGTTTATTTTTGAGAGAGAGAGAGAGAGAGAGAGAGAGAGAGAGAGAGAGAGGAGAGCACATCTGTGAGCAAGGGACAGAGACAGAGGGAGACAGAGAATCCCAAGCAGGCTCTGTGCTCACGCATGGCTTGAACCCAACCATGAGATCATGACCTGAGCCAAAGCCAGACACTTAATCAACTGAGCCACCCAAGCGTACAGCCCAAACCTGTAAGCATATTTCATAATTCCTTAGATGGAGATAACATTCTGGTTCTGTGACAGTTTCCCTCTACTAATTTCCTTCTAAACTATATGCTTAAAAAACAGCTGGATATTTAAAACAAATAATCTCCTTTATCCCAGTTCAAAAGAAGAACACACAAACAAATAAAAATGTCAGAGATGATGTTTTCAGGCCTTGAGTTTGTAGGGCCCTAACATTTCTCCTATAATATGTTCTTATTTTCCTTAATGTTTTTAATATTCATTCACATATTTTTAAATCCTAGCTTTATGAATATAGTACTTGATTATTAGTATTTAGTGGATATTGGTATAAACTTAAAAAATTCTATATAAAATGACTAAGATAATCAATTATGAATATTAGGATATATAGGGAATAATTATGAATACATAGGAATAGGTAACATGATAAAAAAATGCGCTGTTATGTGCTGGTATTTTCAACAGCTACTGCTGTAAATCCTGCTTCTCCTCTAACTCACTTTGGCTTCAACACTAAACTAGAATTGCAAAACCTCCCCCGGCATGGAAAATATATCATCCTATCCCACCCCCAACTCCACCTCCATACACAGACACGCACACACACTGCTAAAACCTCAATCATGCTTAATTCTGACACACCTCTAAAGTCCTCAAACACTTCTCTTAAGGACTCTGAGAGTGAGGAAACCAGGTGTATCTTCAATGCCAATCTCGACACCATGTAATTCCTTTCATCAAGCCTGGGCAAGCTGAACAGGTTTTGTTTTGACCTGAACAAAAGAGGCACTAAATATAGGCTATATAATTATAACATTTAGATACCTCCTATACATCAAGAGCTATGCTTTCTTTGAGCTCTAGTTTTAAATTGTAATTTAGCAGAAACAACAGATATTTTATATACTTACATTAATCTGAATTAGAATTCTGGTCTAAACTGGAATATGATCTTACTAAATTTGCATTTATTCCTTCAATACTCTCTCCTTTCTTTAAAACAAAGCTGTTTACAGACTTCAAGCTGTATTACAAAGCTATAATCATCAAGACAGTATGGTACTGGCACATGAACAGGCACTCAGATTAATGGAAAAGAACAGAGAACCCAGAAATGGACCCACAAACGTATGGCCAAGTAATCTTTGACAAAGTAAGGAAGAATATTCAGTGGAATATAGATAGTCTCCTCAGAAGGTGGTGCTGGGAAAATTGGACAGTGACATGCAGAAAAATGAACCTGGACCACTTTCTTACACCATACAGAAAAATAAACTCAAAATGGATGAAAGACCTAAATGTAAGATAGGAACCCATCAAAATCCTAGAGGAGAAAGCAGGTAAAAACCTCTTTGACCTTGGCCATAGCAACTTCTTACTCAACACATCTCTGGAGGCAAGGTAAAAAAAAAAAAAGCAAAAATGAACTATTGGGACCACATCAAAATAAAAAGTTTCTGCACAGTGAAGGAAACAATCAGCAAAACTAAAAGGCAGCTGATGGAATGGAAGAAGGTATTTGCAAACGACTTATCAGGTAAAGGGTTAGTATCCAAAATCTATAAAGAATTTATCAAACTCAACACCCAAAAAACAAATAATCCAGTGAAGAAATGGACAAAAGACATAAATAGTCACTTCTCCAAAGAAGACATTCAGATGGCCAACCAACACATGAAAAAATGCTCAACATCATTCCTCACCAGGGAAATACAAATCAAAACCACAATGAGATACCACCTCACACCTGTCAGAATGGCTAACATTAACAACTCAGGCAACAACACATATTGGTGAGGATGTGGAGAAAGAGGGTCTCTTTTGTACTGCTGGTGGGAATGCAAACTGGTGCAGCCACTGTGGAACACAGTATGGAGATTCCTCAAAAAATTAAAAATAGAACTACCCTACAACCCAGAAATTGCACTACGAAGTATTTATCCAAGGGATACAGGCATGCTGTTTCAAAGGGGTACATGCACCCCAATGTTTATGGCAGCACTGTCAACAATAGCCAAAGTATTAGAAAGAGCCCAAATGTCCATTGATGGATGAATGGATAAAGAAGATGTGGTACATATACACAATGGAGTATTACTTGCCAATAAAAAAGAATTAAATCTTGCCATTTGCAACTATGCAGATGGAACTAGAGGGTATTATATGAAGTAAAATTAGTCAGTCAGGGAAAGATACCATGACTCCACTTATATGAGGACTTTTAAGATACAAAACAGATGAACATAAAGGAAGGGAAGCAAAAATAATATAAAAACAGGGAGAGGGACAAAAACATAAGAGACTCTTAAATATGGAAAACAGAGGGTTTATAGAGGGGTTGGGGGGGATGGGCTAAATGGGTAGGGGGCATTAAGGAATCTACTCCTGTAATCATTGTTGCACTATGTGCTAACTTGGATGTAAATTTTAAAAAATAAATTTAAAAAAGTAGTTTAATGGCAAGCCTAACCAAGCCTGGTTCATAAATCTACACAAAGCAGAAAGAACTCCTACAGAGTAAAAGAAATGGAATTATGGACTATATCTCCAATTTTTCTCATGGCAAATTTCCTATCTGCTTGATACAAACAGGGAAAACTGTAAACATACATCTTATAAAAACACAGATCCAACATTTGAGTGTGGCATAGAATAATACCTACAGAACACCATTCTCTTGAACTACTCTCCATTACATATGTATGTGCATTTCATATATCTCATACACCATATGTGGTATGTATGTGTATATATATATATATGCTCACCATGATAAGTGTAGTCACCATATCTATCACCTTGGAACATTATTACAATATTATTGACTATTTCCCTATGCCATACTCTTCATCCTCATAACTTATTTTGTAACTGGAAGCTTGTACCCCTTATTGCCCTTCACCTTTCACCCTATTATTTCTTTAATTGAAAGAATTTTTGAGATAATATATGTGTTACAAGAAGATTGCTGGTGATAAACCCTTTTTGTATGATTTTTTTTCTTCCTAGTGTTTTTCTTCATTGATTGTAAAAATAATGCATACTCATACATTTTGTAAAAATTTATAAAAAAAAAGAAAGTCTTTTCAAAATCCTACCATCTTGAGATAATAACCCCTGCTAACGAGGAAACAAACATCTTTACAAATATTTCTATTAATACTTATATATTTGAAATAAAATTTATGATTTTTGTATCATTTTAACTCAAGAGTATATCATAAGCATCTTTTATGTTATTATACATAGGTTTTGAAATATATTAAATGGCTAATACTCTAAAATATGGACATTCCATAAATTTTTTATTGTGGTAAAAACATGTACCATAAAATGTAATATCATGGGGCGCCTGGGTGGCTCAGTCGGTTAAGCGTCTGACTCCCGCTCAAGTCATGATCTCATGGTTCGTGGGGGCGAGCCCCGCATCGGGCTCTGTGCTGATAGCTAGTTCAGAGCCTGGAGCCTGTCTTCATATTCTGTGTCTCTGTCTGTCTCTGACCCTCCACTGCTCATGCTGTCTCTCTCTCTCTCTCTCAAAAGTAAATAAAACATTAAAAAAAATTTTTTTAATAAAATGTAATATCTTAACCATTTCTAAGTGGACAGTTCTGCAGTGTTAACTATATTTTACATTGCTGTTTGCATACAATTTTTCATAGCATATTATTCACAAGAGCCCAAAAGTAATGTTTCTACTCAAGGGGCCATCAACTAATGAATAGGTAAACAAAATATGATGTATCTATACAATGGGATTTATTCCACCATAAAGAGAAGTACTGAAACATGGAGAGCCTTGAAAACATTATGCTACGTGAAAGAAGCCAATCAACAAAAGACTACGTATCATATGATGCTGTTTTAATGAAATATTAAGAATAAGCAAATTTGTAGAGGGAGAAAGTAGATAAGTGATTGCTTAGGGCCTTGGGGGGATGTAAGTTGAGGGATGATAGCTAAAGGGCACGAGATGAAAACATCCTAAAGTTCACTGTGGTGATGACTGCACATTTTTGTGAACATACCAATAACCACTGAAGTGTGTATACTTTAAGTGGGTGTATTGTATGGTATATGAATTATATTTTACTAAAGCTGTTATTAAAAAATTCATGAGTCTATACTAATTCTAAATAAATGGCACAACAAAGATATTCTTTACAGAATAATGCCAACAAATAAATATAGAATGAATAATGGAAGTAGAATTTTTTACCACCATATTAATAATTGACTCTTGTAAGAAACATTGATGGATCCTATAACCATTGAGTAAAGTAAGATATTCAACACAATCTCAAGTATCTCACCACAGATTATATTAATGACCAAGAGGAAAAGGTAACTTTACACTGAGGAAATCTAGCAGATGTCACCTTAACCAAATGAAGGGATTCAGCAACTATGATGGGACAGACTGACCTGAGGCATTTCCTGATGTGACGTACTGAGAAGAAAACAATATGATGTATGCAGTACTCCTGCCAACGATGCTTGCCCTAAATCGATTCAAGAAGGAACAAGCCAAATGCAGGGAAATTTGGCAAGACAACTCTCAGGATTCTTCAAAAACATCCTTATCAAGAGAGACCAAAAAAAAAAAAAAAAAAAGTTCTAGATTGAAGTGGAGGAGATTTAAGAGATTTCTGGAAAGAAGATATAATACATAATCTTTGAATTATGAATCATAACATAACAGTAAAGACTGTTATGGGCACACTAAGGATATCTGACTATGAACTGCGCTTTAGACAAGAGTGTTAGTATATTAATGTGAAGAGTCCCACATGTGATAATAGCATTGTGGCCATGCAGGTGTGGGAATAAGGTAGAAATAACGACGGAACAGGGTAATATGAATTGGGGGAGCCACATTTCTCTGAGTATCCATGAATCCATAATGACATGAATAAATGAATGAATGAATAAAGAAGGTACAGCTCTTCCTTATAGAAAAAAAATCCAATTAAAAAAGATAAAAGGAATGATGGAAATAGCACCAAAGGCAAACACAGTAAGAACCATTGCAGACAAGAATTATCAATGGACGCTGAAATGAGTAGGTGAAAGTATGATGGGAACTGGATATTTGCACAGTCTCAAAGTATCTGTCCACAGGATAATACCTGATTGCAAAGGGAAAAAGGGTAACTTTACAGTGGATGAACCTGGAAGACAACACCTTAACTAAGTGACTAAGATAACATCACCAGTAAGAAGACACAGCAACTTTAGGCACCTCCTGAATATGATGTGCCGAGAAAGGGACATGTCATTTTTTGTGGCACTCTCACACAAAATGCACAACTTTAATTTAATCATGAGGAAACAGCAGAGGAGCCCAAACTGTGAAACATGACACAAAATAAATGGCCAGTACTCTTCAAAACTGTCAGGATCAGAAGAGATGAAGGAGAATGGGAGGTACGGGCTTCCAATTCTGGGCTGACTACTCACAAAGATGAAAAGTACAGCATGGGGCATGTAGTTGATGGTGCTGAAATAGTCTTATATGCTGACACATGGTAGATACACTTGGGGTGAGCGAAGCCTAAAGTATAGACTTCCTAATTCACTCTGTTGAACACCTGAAACTAATCTAACATTGTGTGTCGACTATACTTTGATTTTTTTAAAAAGGAAAGGCAAAGGAGCACCTGGGCAGCGCAGTCAGTTGAGCGTTTGACTCTTGATTTCGGCTCAGGTCATGATCTTGCAGTTCATGGGATGTGTCAGGGCTCCACTGTCGGTGTGGAACCTACCTGAGATTCTCTCTCCCTCTTTCTCTGCCCCTCCCCCTCTCTAAATAAATAAACATTGTGGGGGGGGGAGGGGGAGGGAAGAAAGGCAAAGAAAGACTGAGACCCTAAGCAAGTTGGAGAATACTAAAGAGATATGACAACTAAGTAGACTACAGGATCCTGGATTTGGATCCCAAACTATTAAGAAACATTAGTGCAAAAAGTGACAAAACTCCAAAAAGACCTGTGGATTCACTAATGGTACTAAATCCATATTAATGTCCTGGTTTTGATAACTTACTACGTTTATGTAAGCTATTAACATTAAGAAAGCTTAGCCAAGGAATTCTCTTACATTTTTACAACTCCCTTATAAGTCTAATTTAAAAGATTTTTTAAAGTGAGATACTAAAAAGTAATGTTAATAAGCAATGACTCTAGGTGAAGGGTATAGGTTATCAATTCACTGTTCTTGCTTGATTTCAGTATATTAAATTTTTTTCAAAATAAGAAATTTGAGAAATAAATTTAAGAAAAAAACAAAAAACAGACATTTTCTTAAATGCGTATCTCGGAGTACATGTAAAACTCCACATGCCCTGGGGCGCATGGGTGGCTCAGCCAGTTGAGTGTCCAAGTCTTGATTTCTACTCAGGTCATGATCTCATCATGGCTTCTTAGTTCGACCCCCACATCGCGCCCCCCACTGAGCCCCGCATTGGACTCTGTGCTAATAGTGCAGAACCTGCTTCGGATTGTCTCTCTCCCTCTGTCTCTGCCCCTCCTCCCCCCTCAAAATAAATTTTAAAAAATTTTTCTTTAATCCACATGTCCTTTAGCCCAGTGTCTTAGAAATTCAAGCACAAAATGGAGATGGTATGGAACAATAAAGAAATTTGCCCAAGATCAAATATCTGAGACACTTTAAGAAGCCCACTTTAAAATGTTTATTCACTGAATTGCTGGTCTAGAGCTGTACCCAACAGACCATGTTGCCAAATAGTTTGAAGCATTTAATTATGTATCAATGACCTACTAGATTCTATGCTTACACTTTTAACATTCCTGTCAAGTTCTCCCAGCGTACACACACACAAAAGAATAAATTCTTCTAACACAAAATCCATTGCTGTGATACAGTCCGGGAGTGCTTCCTGCCACCTCCTACACGGTGCCAGATAATAAGGATGCTGTAATCAGCACTTGGCTGCAATTTGGCCAGGGATGCAGGAGGCTAAAGAGGCTCCTTCTGTGTTGCTGGAGGGAGTAAACACCATCCCTGCCAGGAGCACAGCAGGCGAGGACTTGCAAAAATGAAGGCTATGCGCAGGCCGTGCTCTCCTAGTAGCAACTTGAGTGAGCACTTCCTTTACGCATTGTGGTGTTGCTTCATAACATCACAAATGACACTTTTTAGTCTCAGGAATTCATTTAGAAGCAAAGACAGGCTCACCCTGCTTTATTAATAAATGCAATAAAAGCCAATAAGGACTGATAAAGGGGACAACTTCGAAGGCAATTTATTCATTTTAGTTGGAAGAATTCATAATTGTAAATTGTTAGTAATTAGCTGCCTGTGTGAAGTTACAATAAAACAATTTATGAAAATCTGGTTCAACTCAATCAAAAATAAATGTACTATGTGTGATGATGAACTATTAGATCTTACTGCAAGAATGATGAAGGAAAGAAGACAAATAACTACATTAAGCAATGTAATTTTTTAAATTCTTAAATCTAGTCCATTATTCATACTTAATTAAAGATTGGACTCCCACTTCTGGGAGAAAAACTATACATTTGATTATGCCTTTCACTTAAATATACATACTAAAAATCAGTAAAATCAACAAATTAAACTTCATCAAAAAGAAACTTTTAGTGAGAGTATGTCAAACTAAAACGTTTCTACACAGAAAGGAAACAATAAACAAAATCAACAGGTAATCTATTGAATGGGAGAAAATATTTGCAAATCATATATCTGATTAGGGGTTAAAATCCAAAATATATAAAGAACTTGTACAAATTGATAGTGAAAGAAAAAAAACCCCCAACAACCTTATTTGAAAATAGGCAGAGGATCTGAATAGACACTTTTCCAAAGACAGATAGATGGCCAACAGGTACATGAAAAAGTGCTTAATATCACTGATCATCAGGGAAATGCAAATCAAAACCACAATGAGATATCACCTCACACCTGTCAGAATGGCTATTACCAAAAAGAAATAACTAGTGTCATTGAGGATGTGGAGAAAAGGGAACCTGTACACTGTTAGTGAGAATGTAAACTGGTGCAGCCACTATGAAAGACAGTATGGAGGTTCCTCAAAAAATTAAAAATAGAGGCACCTGGGTGGTCAGTCGGTTGTATATCCAACTTCAACTCAGGTCATGATCTCAGTCTGTGGGTTAGAGCCCCACGTCAGGCTCTGTGCTGACAGCTCAGAGCCTGGAGCCTGCTTCAGATTCTGTGTCTCCCTTACTCCGTGTCCCTCCCCCACTCACACTCTGTCCCTTTCTTAAAAAAAAAATAAAATAAAATAGAGCTTCCATATGATCCAGTAAGTCTATTTCTAGACATTTATCTGAAGAAAATAAAAACACTCACTTGAAAAGATATCTGCACCCCCATGTCCAATGAGCATATTTACAATAGGCAAGGCAGAAGTAAAGTGAGTGTCCATCAACGGATGGTTAAATAAAGATATCGTATGGAATATTATTCGCCATAAAAAGAATGAAATCTTGCCACTTGCAACAACACAGATGAGCCTTGAGGGCGTGCTGCTAAGTGAAGTAAATCAGAGAAAAGACAAATAAAGCCAAGCTTACACATACGTGGTCACCAGAGGCGGGTGGGGGATAGGCAAAATGGGTGAAGGGGGTCAAAAGGTTATAAAACAGGTTATAAAATAAACAAGGGATGGAGATGTAGGGTATAGTTAATAATAATGTATTGAGGGGGCGCCTGGGTGGCTCAGTCAGGTAAGTGTCCAACTTTAGCTCAGGTCATGATCTCGTGGTTCCTGAGTTCAAGTCCTGCATCAGGCTCTGTGCTGACAGCTCAGAGCTTGGAGCCTGCTTCAGATTCTGTATCTCCCTTTCTCTCTGCCCCTCCCCTACTCATATTCTGTCTGTCTCTCTCTCAAAAATAAACATTAAAAAAATAATAATAATGAACTGAATACTTGAAAATTGCTAAGAGAGATTCTTAAAGCTTTCATCACAAGAAAAAACAAATTTTACAACTATTAATAGTTATTAACATTAACTAGACTCACTGTGGTAATCATTTCACAATATATGCAAATATTGAATCATTATGTTGTACACCTGAAATTAATGTTACATGTCACTTATACCTCAATAAAAAATATTTTCTTTTCATCTGTGGCTTTTACTCTGCAAAAAAGATATTGTTATGAAAATTAAAGGGCAAGCCTCATATGAGGAGAAAATATTTACAAAATACATATCCAACAAAGGATTTATGTTTAAAATCAAAGGTAGCCTTACCAGTTTACTAAGAAGACAAGCCAATTAAAAACTGGACAAAAGGTTTCAATATTCATTTCATAAAATAAGGTCTACAAATGGTCAATAAGTATTTGAAAAGATGATCAATATGATTAGTCATTAGGAAAATGCATATTAAAACCACCGTGAGATTGTGGCACCTGTGTGGCTCAGGTGGTTAAGTGTCTGACTTTTGATTTCAGTTTGGGTCATGATCTTATGATCTCTTGGTTCATGAGTTGGAGCCCCACAACGGGCTTTGTGCTGACAACATGGAACCTGCTTAGGATTCTCTTTCTATCTCTCTCTTTCTGCTTTTCCCTCGCTCACTCTCACTGTCTCTCTCTCAAAAATAAATAAACTTTTAAAAAGCGAGATATCAGCATATAACCACTGGAAAAGCTAAAAATTAAAAGACGGACCATACCAAGTGTTGGTGAGGATGCACATCAACTTGAACTCATATTGCTGGTCAACCAGCTGTTATATGCAAAATGTGTAACCACTTCCAGGTAATTTTATTTTTTAGAGAGAGACAGAGTGTGAGCGGGGAGGACAGAGAGAGAGGGAGACACAAAATCCGAAGCAGGCTCCAGGCTCTGAGTTGTCAGCACAGAGCCTGACATGAGGCTCAAACTCATGGACTGTGAGGTCATGACGTGAGCCAAAGTTGGATGCTTAACTGACTGAGCCACCCAAGTGCCCACCAGGTAATTTTTTTAAATGTCCAATGTGGGGCACCTGAGTGGCTCAGTCAATTAAGCATCCGACTTTGGCTCAGGTCCTGATATCCCGATTCGTGAGTTCGAGCCCCATATCAGGTGCTCTGCCATCAGCACAGAATCTGCTTCAGATCCTCCATCCTCCTCTCTTTCTGCCCCTCCCCTGCTTGTACTTTCTCTTTCTCTGTCAAAAATAAACATTAAAAATAAAAGTCAAATTATACCAACTATTTGATCCAACCACTCCACTCTGAAATTTACCTAAGAAATGACAGCATCTGTCCACAAAAAATATCTATATATGAATGTTTATAGCAGCTTCACTTGTAATAGCCAAAAAGTGAAAAAAACCCAAATGTCCACATCAGATGAATAGATACACAGGTTTTATGTGGGGTGCTGTTTGGCAATAAATAGGAAAAAGCTACTGATAAACAAAATGGATGAATTCAACATCATTCTGCTAAGTACAAAGTAGAGCATACATTATAGTACAGCATCTTATAAGATTATAAGATGACATTTACATAAAATTCAAAGGATATAAATCAGTAGTAACAAAAAGCAGTGGGTATCTGAGAGTAAGAAGGAAGACTGGATTATAATGGGGCAAAAGGAAAGTCTTAGGGTACAGTATCTTGACTGTAGTGATGGTCTCAGGTGTATACATATGTCAAAACTCATCAACATGTACAGTTTAAATGTGGGGTTTGATATATGTCAATTATACCTCAATAAAGCTATTTCTTTTATCCACCTACAAGGGAGTTAAACAAGTACGTAATTCACAGCCCAGTTCCAACAACAGTGTGAGTATCCATATAATGTTAAACCAACGCAAACTACATATTTTAAGCTTTTGCAAACTATAATGATGAAAAACCTCTGACATATTAAATATATCTCCAATATATTAAATGTGTCCCCATGCCCATACTTCAGACCTTTTATAAATATTTGGACATAAAGATCTATTATCAGGCTTGCCACAGAAATACACACAATAAACAAGCATCTAAGTTGGAGAGGCGCCTAGCTGGCCCAGTAGGAAGAGAATGCAACTCTTGATCTCAAGGTCAGGACTCTGAGCCCCACGTTGGGTGTAGATATCACTTAAATAAATAAACTTTAAAAAAATTTTAAAGTATGTAATTTGGAGAATGAAACATATCATGTGAATTAGATTTCAGCCATTTTGTTATTCTTCTCCAAAGAAGGCCCAAGGGCCACAAAGCTCCTCTTTACTTAGGTGAGGTAACAATTTGGGAAGCAAATTCTCATCATCCTCTCCAACTTTACTCATAAAAACACACTCTCTTTTCCTATCACAGAGGAAGATGTTCCTCTCCATAAAGTGAACCCTGGTACTGGTGAATTGATTCTGGCCCCTGCTTTCCCCAGAACTAACAATGCATATTGCTCCTGTATCTTCCATCTTTCCACCTCTAGTAGTGTCTTTCCTCAGCTCACAATCATTCTTTAAAAAGATACCTTCCTAGATCTTATCTATCTGTAAAACTAGGAATCTATCTCCATTTCCCATCATCATTAAATAACTTCAGGTTAATCAATACTCACTGTCACTTTTTTCAACTACAATTCACTTCTCAACTCACTGCAGCCCGGCTCTATTCCCTCATTTTCCTGAAACTCTCTAATTGCCAAAAATAATACTGTTTTTACCCATCATTCCTCCTTGATTTGCCTAAGGTATTTGACAAAAATAACCACAGGCTCCTTACTGAAACATGTGCCTCTCTTGTTTTCTTGAAAACTCCTTGGTTCTCCCCTTACCTAGCTGCTGCTCAGTATTCTTTCATTAAATTCAGTCAGCAAATATTAAGCATGTCCTACATACCCGGCACTGAGAGGCAGGCACTAAGGAGACAGGAAAGAACAAGGAATTCATCTCAGCCTTCACACCTGGACTTTCACACCTGTATTTTTCATCCTCTCCCACCGACCATTATTGTAGTCAGGATTACATGCTGATCTACAGCCCCTTCCTATGTCATCTATCTATCCCCATGACTAAAAACTGAAATCTTTATCTCTAGCAGCCACACTATAAACTCGAAGCCAGTATCTGGTTGACCCTGAACCAAACATGCATGGGACAGACCCCAAGCAGTCCTACTAAGAGTAAGATCCAAACCGAAATCTCAGCTGCTGCCTTCCTACCCAGTTTACAGCTGCAGAGATCAAATAAGTGATCTGATTTTACACAAACCAACAAAAAAAATTCAACAATCTTTACAGGAAAAGTAACAGAACCCAGAGTCTTTACAGTATACTATTCATAATGTCCAGAACACAATAAAAAATTACTCCGTATCCAGAGAAACAGGAAAAATATATCAAGAGAAATAATCCAATCTTGGGGTGCCTGGGGGGCTCAGTCAGCTGAGTATCCAACTCTTGATTTCGTCTCAGGTCATGATCCCAGGGTCATGAAATTGAGCCCCCTGTCGGGCTCTGCATTGCGCATGGAATCTGCTTAAGGTTCTCTCTGTCTCTGGGGTGCCTGGGGCTCAGTTTATTAAGTGTCTAACTTTGGATCATGTGATTCAGGAGGTCAAGTCCTGCACTACTAGTGCAGCGCTTGTTTGGGATTCTCTCTCTCTCTCTCTCTCTCTCCCCTTCTCTCTCTCTGCCCCTCCCCTCCTCATGCTCTCTCTCTCTCAAGATAAATAAGAAACAACAACAACAAAAAGGATTCTCTCTCTCTTCCTCTCTTCTCCCCTGGTGTTCTCTTCCTCTCTCTAAAAATAAAATAAAACTTAATAAAAGATAAAATCCAATCTGAAGAACAGGGACGAAAACTTTTTTTTAAAAAACATGAACAGAGAGATTCAAGGACCTATGGGACAATATCAAACAGTTTAATATGTGTGTAATTGAAATGATCATTGAAATTTCGCCAAGTTTGTTAAAAGACATAAATTCACAGTTTTAAAAGCTCACTGAACCCCAAGAACAGTAAGTGCCATACACATACACACCCCTAAGTTCAATTTTCACTTTTTCTATGAAAATGTTGCAAATTTCTCCATAATAATTTCCTCTGTTCTACTTCAATAGTTCTTTGAACGTTTCTAAATTATGCTTATCCTGAATATCCTGGTGGTATTTTTATATGAGCTTCCTATCCATTAGAGCAGTGACATTCAAAAATCGCTGACAGTGAAGGAGTAAGAACTGTATCATTCAATGTGATTTAGCACACATACACATAAACAGCGTGGGGGGCTCAGTCAGCTGAGTATCCAACTCTTGATTTCGTCCCAGGTCATAATCCCAGGGTCACGAAATTTGCCCTCTGTTGGGGGGCGCGGGGGGGGGGGTGCTTCACAGGAAAAAAATCCCAGTATATAACAAATTCTCACATCACAATCAATTTCTTTTTTTCTTTCCAAGTTTATTTATTTTGAGGGACAGGGCACATGAGGGAGAAGCAAGGGGGAGAGAATCCCCAGCAGGCTCTGGGCTATCAGTGAAGAGCCCAATGCGGAGCTCAATCTCGCAAATGGTAAGATTATGACCTGAAATCAAGAGTTGGTCACTCAACTGACTGAGCCACCCAGGCACCCCTCACAATCAGTTTCTGATTCTTGTCAGTACCTTCATATACATTTTTTGTTTTGCTCAAACTAAGTTTGTTTGTATTAATATTTCAAATTACCATACAGTAAAACTGGCTCCTTAAACTTACTACAAATTCAATACATGCCCAGACTTGCTATGAACACTCCAAAAACTCATTTTGGTCTATTTTCAATTATTTTATGTACGTATGAACTTCCTTTTATTGACAAAATTCATATATATGTCATGTCTTATGGTTAAAGTGCCCTACCCAGCTGATAAGATGGACTCTCCTAACATTTTCCCTCTGTTAAATGTATAAATTTTCTTCTTTCTTGTTACTATAGAACAGCAATGAGTATCTTTATTCTTTGAAGCATAATTTTCAAGTCAAAAGTTATAACTTATACTACTGCGAGTCCTTACCTATAATTCTTGTGAATTGTTTTCCTTCCAAATAAAACTCTACATATTTATATTGCTACCAGCAAGTTAATAACCTGTTTCTCTATACTCTTGCCAATTTGAGATGCTATTTCTGTTAGGTTAATAATATATTAACATAAGTCAAGGCTATTCAATTTGCATGTTTTTAATTACTAAGGGAAAGAAATATTTTACCATATAATGAATAACTATTTCACCTGATACAAATAATTGATCTGCAACTGAGAAACATCTGGAATTCAAATTCAGAAAGTCATACAAGATACAAAAGAAGTTCAACTTGACTACTCTCTGCCTCCCACATAATTAAAATTCATAATATCTAAACTACTATGATCCTCACTCAGATTTTTAATGTATATTTGTCTATTAGAAAAGTAATTTCCATCATAAAAGTAAAAGTAATTTATTTCCATCATAAAAAATTAAAAGTAAATAGAAATGCGCTACACAATAATGATGCATTAATTTTTCCATGTCATATATCATAAACTTTTCCCTTCAGTTTTACAAGCACAATTTTTAGTGGTTGTATAATATTTTATCTATACCTATCTACTCCCCATTGTTAGATACTTACTTATGTTGTTTCTAATTTAAAGACAAGTGTTACAGATATGTATCCAGAAGAAATTAGCACGTATGTCCTCAAAAGACCTGTACATGAATGTTCATAAAGCCAAAAACTAGAATTACGAATCTATGAACAGGAAAACAAGGGAACTGTGGTATATTCATTTAATGGAATACTGCTCAGCAATAAAAAGAACAAACTGGTAATATACACAACAACATGGTGAAATCTCAAAAACATTATGGCTGATTGAAAACAGCCTTGCACAAGAGTATACACTGCATGGTTTCACTTACATTAAGTTAAAGAACCAGCAAAAGCATATATAGTGGTAGAAGTCATAGCAGTGGTTACCATTGTGGGCTGAAGGGTACGGCATAACTAGGAAGAGGCCAAAGGAAAGTTTCTGGGTGACAGAAATGTTCTATATCTACATCACAGAGATATATACATATTTAAAATAGCCCTTGAGCTGTACACATAGAATGTGTATTTTACTATAGATTATACTTCAATAATAAATAGATAAATAAATAAATAAATTTAAATAAAGTTTATATCTGCATTTCAAAATTTCTTCCTCCTTTTTAAGCAGGCTTCAGGCCCAGCACAGAGCCCAAGGCAGGGCTTGAACTCACAACCCTGAGATCAAGACCTGAGCTGAGACCAAGAGTTGGATGCTCAACCAACTGAGTCACTCAGGCACCTGTCAAGGTTTCTTCTTCTTTTTTTTTCTCAAGGTTTCTTCTTGACACAGATTCCCAGAAATAGGATTACTAAGGCTACAGGGTGGACCTAAATCCTTCCTGGAATGAGAAGACTGGTCAAAAGGTATGACTAGTTATTGCCAAATAACTTTCCAAACTACATCAGTTTACACTCTATCGACCAGCAGTGCACTGTGGATCACACAGAAAGTGGAAATTATCTTTCTTGGTAGTCCACATTTAGATAACCTGCTCGCAAGTATAAAAAAATAATTTAATGTCCAAAATCTCTCTTTTGATAATTTAACTCCTTCGCCTGTTTGATATAGTAGAGTTACCATCTTCTGAAGAAATTCTCATAAATTGGTTATCCCTTGAGTATAGTATCCTAACACCACAGGTATTTTAACTTTACCTTAAAAATAGTTGTAAATTTACTCAGCCCTCTGGTTCTTTATTAAGTCTATTATGTTTCTTCACAATTCTCCTTAAAATAAAAGTAAAAAAAAACCTGTCTACAATATTAACCAATGTCCAACCAATAGTAGTAGTATGGTATAATAGTAGTATAACAAAAGCCTAACAACAACAGAAATACAATAATAATAAACACATGTCACTGGGGTAAAGGGAAAGACAGAGGTTCTACTATTGGCTAGGGAGAGTGCTAAGGGCTTTATACATATAAATCTTATTTACTGTTCATTTGAACCATGAAGGTTGCTATTATTCTGTAGATAAATAAAGGGTGGCCCAGAAGATTAAGTTATGCATTAAGCTAAGCTAAGGGTCACATAAATTAGAAAAAAATGAAGCAAATTTTAATGCAAATATGTCAGACACCAAAGTCCATGTTCTTTCCCTCTGTCACCCTGCTTTTTAAAAACAGGCATACATCAATAAAATAAAGTTAAAAAATTGACGTATCAAAAGCATTTACAAAATTCAAGATCCTTTCAAGATAAGAAAACTCAATAGAATAGAAATAGAAGGAAACTACCTCCATACACTAAAAGCCATACATGAAAATCTACAGCAAACAATACACAATGGTGAAAGCATTTCCTCTAAGATCAGGAACAAGACAAGGATGCCACTTTCATCACTTCTATTCAACACAGTACTGAAAGTTCTAACCAAAGCAATTAGGGAAGAAAAAGAAATAAAAGGCATCCAAACTGTAACAAAAGAAGTAAAATTACTTCTGTTTACAAATGATTTGATCTTATACACAGAGTATTTTAAAGACTTCACACAAAAGAAACCCTGTTAGACCTAATAAATGAATTCAGCAAAGTAGCAGGATACAAGGTCAACACACAAAAATCAGTTACATTTCCATATATAAACAATAAGCAATCTGAAAGGAGATTATAAAAGTAATTCCATTTACAACACATCAAAAAGAATAAAATATTTAGGAATTAACTTAACCAAGGAGGTGAAAGATTTATACAATGAAAACTACAAAACACACTGCTAAAAGAAATTAAAGGAGACATAAACAAATAGAAACACATCCCAGGTTCATGGGTTGGAAGACTTAATACAATTTAAATGTCAATACTACCCAAAGTAATCACTACAGATTCAATGCAATCCCTGTCAAAATCTCAATGATGCTTTTTGCAAAAATAGAAAAACCCACCCTAAAATTCATAAGGAATCTCAAGAGACCCCAAATAGTCAAAAACAATGCTGAAAAAGAAGAACAAAATTGGAGGATTTACATTTCCTGATTTCAAAACTACACAAAGCTAATCAGTGTGGTATTGCTATAAAGACAGACACACTGACCAAAGGAATAAAATAAAGAGCCCAGAAATAAATCCTCAAATATATAGTCAAATGATATTGACAAGGGTTTCAAGACCATTCAATGCGGAAAAGATAATCTTTCAACAAATGGTGTTGGAAAACTGAATATCCACATGGCAAAAAAAATGATTTTGGACCTTACCTAATACCACATACAAACATTATCTTAAAAAGATCATGAGCCTAAATGTAAGACCTAAAACAATAATTCTTAGAACAGGACAAAATCTTCACAACATAGGACTTGGCACTGATTTCTTGGATATGACACCATGGGTAACAAAATAATAGACAAAATGGACTTTAGGGAAAAAATTTTAATGTGTATATCAAAAGAGACTATTCACAGAATAAAAAGGCATCCCACAGAATAAGAGATAATATTGGCAAATCATATATCTGATAAGGGATTAATACCAAAAACATAGAGAACTCCTAAAAGTCAACAATATCAACAACAAAACAGGCCAATTCAAAAATGGGCAAGACATTTCTCCAAAGATAAAGACAAATGGCCAATAAGCATATGAAAACATCTTCAACTGGCACACATTAGGGAAATTCAAATGAAAACTACAGTAAGATACCACCTCCTACATCTGAGGAGGCCTACTGTCCAAAATCCAGAAAACAAAAGCTGGCAAGGACGTGGAAAATTGGAACTTGTACACTGCTCGCAGAAATGTAATATGGTACAGCCACTGTGGAAAACAATATGGACGTTCCTCAAAACATTAAAAACGGAATTAACACGTAAACCAGCAATTCCACTTCTCGGTATTTACCCTAAAGAATTGAAAGCAGGGTCTTAAAGAGATATGTGTACATTCATGTTCACAGCAGCATTATTTACAACAGCTAAAATGCAGAAGCAACCCAAGCAGCCATCAACATTTCAATGGATAAGCAGAATGCGGCACATATAAACAGTGGGATATTAATCAAACTTACAAAGGAAGGAAATTCTGACACACGCTACAAAAAGTTACAAAAAGACAAATACTGCACGACTCCATTTATAACAGTTATCTAGAATAGTCTAACTTCTGGGACAGAAAGTAGAGTGGTGGTTGCCAGGGGCTGGGGGAGGGGCTGGGAGTAGGGGAGGATGAGAAGTTACTGGGTAACAGGTAGAGTTTCATTCAGTTTTACAAGATGAACAGAGTTCTGGGGATGGGGTGGGCTGTACAAGAATGTGAATGTATTTAATACCCCTGAACTGTACACTTAAAAATGGTTAATGGCAAAAAAAAAAAAGAAAAGGCTAATGGTGAATTTTATGTTATGTATAATTTAACACCATTAAAAAAAAACACTAAACATAAATTTGAGAAAACATAGGGTGTTTTTATAACATGAACTATAGATAAGTCATAGTAAGACATAAAGCCCAGAAAGTATTAAGGAAACAAATGACAGATTTTACTACATACAAATTTTAAGCTTGAATGTTAAAAATTAGTAAATAAAATAAAAGCCAAGGACTACTGTAGGGGGAGGAAAAAGGTACAGCCAGCAGCTCTTTAAAGTGTCACTGTTTTCCCATTTTTAAAGTAACACTGCATTGCTTATTAATTCAAGCAGGGCTCCACTACCACCACAATGGCCAAATAGCCCAGATTATCCAAAACAATCATGAAACTTTCCACATCTTATATTTAAAGAGAATAAAAATCAGTGGCTTTGAAGGATAATAGTAGTAGTAAAAGCTCAGTATTCGAAGTCTGAAAATCTGGTTCAAATTCTGATTCCAGTACTGCCTCACAGTTTCCCCTTAACAATCAATTGACACACCTAAGCCCTAGTTGCCTCATTTGTGAAATGTGGACAGTAGTATCTACCTCACGGAGTTGTCTGTAAGTATCAGATAGTTACATGTGAAAGTATACAGAGACATATATGTAAAAGTGCTTTGGAAATTGTTTGCTAAAGCATCCACTTTTTTCACTGCTCCAAAGGTGGGCCACAGGTCAGTACAGTGAATTCACTCTTTAATTCCAACAATACTGAGCATAATATAAAAAGGACCATAGAGTACCCTGGTGACCCAGAGGTAAGAAGCCCAGTGAGTCTGGTGAGACTAGTCTACTGAGTACTGACTAGTCACTCTGATGAGTACCAAATATAGCTGGATGGTTGCAATACCCTGTGAAAAACACATTAACATAGGTACGATCCACCCAGAAGGAGTTTTAGTGCCATTCCCTCTCCTTGGGGGATTAGACAGACATTCTCAACTTGGGAACATATGCACATACAAATGACAAAATCATTCTAAGAGGAGTTAATCCTAGATGAGTAATGTAAAAAATGAATAATATGCCTTTACCTACCACAACCTAGGTCACTTATAGGACGACTGGCTCCATAAAATTTCTTTAAAACATTTTTAAATGCTTATTTAGTTGTTTTTGAGAAAGAGAGAGGGAAACCAAGGATCTGAAGCAGGCTCCAGGTTCCAAGCTGTCAGCACAGAGCTGATGTGGGCCCCAAACCTAGGAACCATGAGATCATGACCTGAGCTCAAGTTGGACACTTAACCCACTGAGCCACTCAGGTGCCGCTCCATAAAAATTCTTTTAATTAGTAGTTAGGTTTCCAGTCAAGCTAAGAAAGGCTTCGAACCATGATAAATAAAAAATTACATAATTGGTTTTTTTAAAACTTTACTTATTTATTTTGAGAGAGACAGAGTGAGTGGCAGAAGAGTAGAGAGAGAGGGAGACAGAGAATCCCAAGCAGGCTCCACACTGCCAGCACAGAGCCTGATGTGGGGCTCAAACCCACAGAACCATGAGGTCATGACCTGAGTTGAAACCAAGAGTCAAAAGCTTAACCGACTGAGCCACCATGATGCCCCAATCATGTAACTGTTTTAGAAGCCTGAGTTATATTTATTCTTATGTATTGCTCTGGAAATCCAATCTCCATTTGAAAGATTTGTCTACGGGAAAACATCCTAAGTGCCAAGCAACCAATTCATACTAATGTTTGGAACATAAATACAGCTATAAATTGGGGAACTATCCGTATATCCTTTTTAAAAAATTTATTTATTTTGAGAGTGACAAGACAACACGAGCAGGGGAGAGGCAGAGAAAGAGAGAGAAAATCCCAAGAAGGTTCTGCAGGGTCAGCGCAAAGCCTGATGCAGGACTTAAACTCATGAAACTGTGAGATCATGACCTTAACTGAAATCAAGAGTTGGATGTTTAACCAACTGAGCCGCCCAGTCAACCTTATCCGTATATCCTTATAAACTCACCTCGAGTACCAAAGTTCATGCTTTAAAAGATTACCATAGGCTCCAATGGCGATATAGTCCACTGCAGACAGCATCAGCATTTACAGCGAGGACAGGGTGCTAATCTAACAGTAGCAGTAATTCTAATAGATGTGAGAACAGAATAGTGAGTAGACAAGAGAGAAGGGAGTCTCTTTTCTACTCTACTACTGAGTTATTTCCCAAAATCTTTCAAAACCTCCATCTTCTTACTAATAAAAGAAACATAAAAATATGGGTCTCTTATTTAACTAGCTAAGAATATATAAAAACAAATTTTAAAGGTGGCAAATTGTTTTGGTACCCTCCAAAGATTATACTGCTTCCTATATGGAAAAGTAAAGAGAATGCAGAGAGAATGCAGGAAAAAGAGGAGATCATAGAATTGGGGGTAACCTTTCCTTTTTTTCTTGTTCCTCTGTTAACTGTGCAATAACTAATATCTGGGGGGAAATATTAGAAAAAGGAAGTTGACAACTTCCTATATACACTTTGACACAGATGTGAGGACTTTGCTAGGAAGCCTATGTTAGTGTCACCACTTGTTGGTGATATCGAGCCTCACTAGCCAACAGTATAAGGCACTGTGCAGCCCTGCCAACTAGGAGATCACCGTAGAAAAGCAGAGGCCAGGGGAGGTGAAAAATAAGGTCAACTGCCAGAAAGTATTTATAAAACATATATCTGATAAACGAGTCATATCCAAATTATACAAAGAACTCTTAAAACTCAACAGTAAGAAAACAATTCAATTAAAAAATGGGCAAATGATCCAAGCAGACGCCTCACGGAAAAAGATATACAGATGTCAAATAAGAATATGAAAAGATGTTCCACATCATATGCCATTAGGGAATGGCAAAAAACAAACAATGAGTTACCACTGCATGCCTATTATAATGGCTAAAATCCAAAACACTGACACCACCAAATGTTGGCAAAGATGTGGAGCAATAAGAAATCTTGCTTATTGCTGGTGGGAATACAAAATGGCAACTTTGGAAGACAGTTTGGCAGTTTCTAACAAAACTAAACTCACTCTTACATATGATCTAGCAATTGTGCTCCTAAGTATTTACTCAAATGAGTGGAAAACTTTTGTCCTCACAAAAACTTGCACATGAATATTTTCATTGTGGTTATAGCAAATCTATTCATAATTGCCAAAAACTGGAAGCAACCAAGATGTCCTTCAATAGTTAAATGGACAAACTGTGGTACATCCATACAGATTATTATTATTCCTGAGCTACCAAGCCACAGAAAAAAAGACTTGGAGGAATATTAAAGGTATAGTGATAAGTGAAAGACACCAATCTTTTAAAAAATTTTTTATCACGTGTATTAATTTTTTAGAGGCAGAGAGGGAGTATGAGCAGGGAAGGGGCAGAGAAATAGGGAGACACAGAAGATGAAGCAAGGTCCAAGCTCTGAGCTGTCAGCACAGAGCCTGATGCAGGGCTCAAGATCATGACCTGAGCTCAAGTTGGACATTTAACCAACTGAGCCACCCAGGCGCCCCTAAAAGACACAAATCCAAAAAAAAAACCTGTATATACTTTATATATATATACACACATACATATATATATATATATATATATATATATATATATATATATATTTTATGAACTGGTAATTGCCAGAGGGGAGGTGGGTAGGGGTATGGATGAAACAGATAAAGGGGAATAAGTATACATATCTTGATGAGAACTGAGAAATGTATAGAGTTGTTGAATCAGTATACTGTACACCTGAAACTAACACAACACTGTGTGCTAATTATTCCTGAATTCTAAAAAATAAACAACAACAACAAAAAAGATCAGTGGAGAGATGAAGAAGTAGAGCACAGAGGATTTTAGGGCAGTGAAGCTATTCTGGATGATACCATAATGGGAGATCCACACCATTTTACATTTGTCAAAACTCACAGGATATACAACACAAAGAGTGAACCCTGATGTAAACTATAGACTTTAGCTAATAATAACATAGCAGTATTGGCTCATCACTTATAAAAAGTGTACCATGCTAATGCGAAATGTTAATACTAAGGGGCCTGGGGGTGTGGGTGAGGGGTTATCCAGGAACTCTCCATACTTCCATTTATTTTTCTATAAACCTAAAAACTGCACTAAAAACTAAAATCTATTAATTAAAAAAATGATACTATCAATACTGTGCTTTTAAGTTCCTGCCTTGACCAAAAGAATCCCCTATTTCTGACAAGACTGGATGACTTGCATATTTATACAGCTTATTATTCTGTTTCCATGGCCACAAACTGACAGACTGGAATAGACACCTGATAAAGGCTGAAGTAATCAGACTCTCCTGGGATTTTTAATTGGCTCTGAGAGATTTGAGATCTAAGTTCAGTATAGACTATTTTGTTGAACTAAAGTAATTCAACCTTTATTTTACAGTTGGGGAGACTGAGGCATAGCTAAATTTATGTGGCCCCACAATCAGTAAATGGGAGAGCCAGGATCCAAACCCAGGGAGTCTAGTTCCAAAGCTTATGCTCTCAACCACTATATGAAAGAATTTTATACTTTACATTTTATTTGTTACCAAGATTACTAGGACACCTAAAACTGGTCTGATACAAATTAATAGATCAGTTACAACTGCCATCTCTAATTCAAACTTTCTCTTAGAAAAGACCAAGAGTGGGGTGCCTGGATGGCTCAGTTGATCAAGCGGCCGACTTCGGCTCAGGTCATGATCTCCCAGTTCATGGATTCGAGCTCCGCATTGGGCTCTGTGCTGAGAGCTTAGAGCCTGGAGCCTGCTTCTGTGTCTCCCTCTCTCTTTCTGCTCCTCCCCTGCTCACGCTCTGTCTCTCTGTCTTTCAAAAATAAATAAACTTATAAAAAAACATTAAAAAAAGGACAAAATTGATATCTAATATATATAAATATTCCATAAACAGGTAATTTTCTGTAGGAGAATAGATACTGCCTTTTACCATCTTGGTATAACCTTCAACTATACCATCAGCCAACGCAAAGTAATGTTTTGTACTCCGTATTTTTAAAGACCCTTTCAAAATACAACTCTCTTTAAAAATTTTTCCTTTTGAACTCCTTTGAAAAGCCTAAATTTCCCATATGCCTTTCAAATGAACACACCTGAAATTTTAGTATTTATTCCCATTCACTGATTCATAATATTTTGTCATATTGTGACATCCTTCACTTCTTCATTTCCCCCTGCCAAGGAATTTTGGCATGTGTACCTGTGAGATTATACACAGCATTTGTAACAAGGAAATCAGAATAATTTTAGTGAACGACATGTAAGTTATTTTCATTGTTTTATATGCATATGATAAACATTTATAAATGTGAATATGGATGTGAATTGATAAATTGCTGAAAAGATGTAGATGAATCAGGGACCAGAAAAGTCAATGAAAAGGGAACAGGGAAGTATTCGCTCCCCGCCGTATCCACCCCCAGATCCCACAACCCTGGAGTTGCTCAGCATTTACTTTAATAAGGATCAGACCTTTACTGATACCAATGAAGAGATCCCTTCTTCCCCCAAATGTAGTGCCTGGTCTTTGTTTCTTGAGGCTTCTTTCTCTTTTCTCCTGACCAATTCTTTCAATGATCAACATCATACTGAATTTCACCCCTTTGTATGGAACATCAAATGGCAAAATATCAAAAAGAAAAGGCATTTCAAGACTACAACATATTGCAGACCATGATGCTCATGACTCCTGGGAAGTTCCTTCTAGAGCTGATATGGGGACATAATACAATTCCTCCTACAGAGCAGAGGGAATGATCATTTCTTGTTTCCTGCTACTTCAGTTCTGTTATATTTTTAAGCCACACACCCTTCCTTGTGAATTGTTTTGTTAGTGTAAATGTAAAAAAGTCTCTCAGTTGACAGATAAAATAAACAGGAAGGACAAGAACAATCTACTCAAACATATAAATGGCTGTCTTAGCCATAGTCAAATCAGTGATTGCTCAACAGCTATGCTGTTCAAAGTCGAGAAGGAAAACCCTATCATCTTTCCCCTAGGATCTTTACCTACTCTTTTTTTAAATTATTTTTTAACATTTATTTATTTTTGAGATACAGAGAGAGACAGAGCATGAGCAGGAAAGGGGCACAGAGAGAGAGAGGGAGATGGAATCCGAAGCAGGCTCCAGGGTCTAAGCTGTTAGTAGAGCCTGATGCAGGGCTTAAACTCAGAACTGCGGGATCAAGATCTGAGATGAAGTCAGATGCTCAACCCAGTGAGCCACCCAGAAGCCCCACCTATCGATACTCCTAAATTGAAAGCACTAGCCTTAGGCCTTTCATAAACATACTCTGGGCAAACAATCTTACTTTTCTACATTTTGCTTCCCTAATAAAAGGGATAATAATAATGATCTCATAAAACATTTGAGAATGAAAGTAAAGTCAATCAGCCTTACAGAAGAATAATCTAAGGACAGCCTCTGGATCCAGACTCTAGACTGTTTGGCTTTTTAATATCATGGCTCTTTACTACCTCTGATAAGTTATTTAACTTCTGCCAGATAATAATTCTTATCTTATATGACAATGTAAGATTTAGACAAAATAATAAATAGAAGATGGTTAGAATAGTGTCAGGTACATAGGAAGCACGCATTAAATCTGTATTATTTTCCGAATTTTTAACTTGCCTATGTGTTTCATAAGAGTTAAAGATATAGTTAATGATACTAACATTATTAAATGTTAAAGTTAGAGAAAATCTTTGTGTTACAATAAAATGGTCTACTACTTATAAAACCATGACGGACACTCAATAAATTCAAGCAGCTACAAATAAAATGTGTGGCCTCTGTTAATATAATTCATCAAAGAGGGAGCAGTGATCTTTACTCTAAACCTTTCATAAGGAATTATCATAAATAGTGTCAATGTATTAAGAAAAAAAAAGCAACAGACACAAGTTCCCACTCTTTCCCTCTCTCCATTCCAACCTTCCAATAACTCCCAGAGTTCCATTATTTCTGTTTTCAACAAATATGCTCAGTTGTGGATAATGATCACAGATTTCTTTTAACATTAGTTTTTGAAATATTAAAAAATATGTTGGTATGAAATGTAAAATTTCTAATCACTAATGAATGCAACTTACACTCTTAAAGCAACTCATCTTTAGGGAAATGTATGCTCTTTATTAACTTATTATTTCCCAACTTTAGCCAAATGTCCAGTATGATTATAAACTACAGAACTTTGCAACACTGTTTGTAACAGAAGATAGCACTATCTAATGTTCTCACCTGTAGCGACTGATTAGATAAAGTATACCATATTCATACAATCAATACCATGCAGCTGTTTAAAAAAAAAGCACTGATATGAATAAAATAGGGAAATATATAGAAATGTAGGGATACTGACTTGGAACAATTTCCAAGGATGTTTTATTAATTGAAAAAGGCAAGGTGCATAAAATTGGGGAGTATTTACCATCATTTATAAAAGAAAATATATATACATATATTTCATCTGAAAATGCAGAGATCTGTGGAAGGATACACAGTAAGCTGGTATCAGTATTGCCTTCAGGGGGAAATGAAACAGGTAGGGGATGGGAAGCATTCTTACTTTTCATTATGTACTCTTTGGATCTTTTTGAATTTTGTGCTTGTGAAAGGCAGGTCACCTGACAGATCAAACCCTGATAAGAAGCTTGGAATTTTCAGCCAGGCTCCTCATTCTCTGGAAGAGGGAGGGGTGAGAATGGAGTTCATGATTGAGAACACCTATCTGATGAAGCCTCCATTAAATCCCACAAGTAGAGAGTCTGGAGAGCTTCCAGGTTGGCAAACACACCCACACTGGGAGGGTGACACACCCCAAGTCCACGGGCACAGAAGTTCCTGCGCTTGGGACCCTCCCAGGCCTTGCCCTACGGAGCTCTTCCTCTGGCCTTCTTCCACATCCTTATCATATCCTTTAATAAGCCAGTAAATGTTAAGTGTTTCCCTGAGTTCTGTGAGCTGTTCTAGCAAATTAATTGAACCCGAGGAAGAGGTGTTTGGAACCTACAGTCTACAGCCAGTTGGTCAGAGGCACAGGTGCTAACTGAGGCTTGTGAATGACATCTGAAACCAGCAGTAGCTGGGAGGGGGCAGTCTTGTGGGACCCAGCCCTTACCCTGCGGGAACAGACACTCCCTTGGGTAGACTGTATCAGAACTGAGTTTGGTTGAAATTAATATAAGAGCCAGCAATGTTCTGCTACATACTAATCAACCCAATGTCTCAGTTATAAGCACACTGATGTGATCTCCACTAATTGCTACAGGTGTTCACTCAAAAGATGTTTGAAGGCTCCTAAATGCGTGCATTTTAAAATGAAAAAAAAAAAGACTATAAAGGTTGTTATTTACTTTTTAAAGGTTTTTTAAATTTTATTTTTGAGAGAGAGACAGAGACGGAGTGTAAGCAGTGGAAGGGCAAAGAGAGAGGGAAACACAGAATCAGAAACAGGCTCCAGGCTCTGAGCTGTCAGCCGAGAGCCCAAGGCAAGGGCTTGAACTCACAAACTGTGAGATCATGACCTGAGCTGAAGTCAGACACTTAACCAACTGAGCTACCCAGGTGCCCTATTTTCATTTGGGGCTCAAACTCACAACCCCAGATCAAGAGTTGCATGCTTTACCAACTTAGCCAGCCAGTTGGCTCTAATTATCTCTTTTTTTGGTAAGGTCTATGCCCAATGTGGGGCTTGAACTCACAACCCTGAGAATTTTTGTTGATTATTTTTTAACTAGAAATCAAAACTGCTGTCATTATCCAAGTTAGCAACATGAACCCCAGAACACCCACAGGAGCACTGTGCTGTCTTAGGAAGACAGTTGACACTTTTAGGAGAGATCTGTTAAGGGAATGTGTGCATATTTCTGGTTCAAGTGCAAGCTTGTGGGTGATGAAACTAAATTTATCCACGTCAATGTCATTAATAGGGTGTTTATGCTATGGCTGTGGTGTCAGGAGATGCACTCTACACTTCCCTGGGAATTCTCCTGTTTTCACTGCAACAGAGCAACTGCCAAAACAGTGCCTCTGCTGAGCTAAGTGACACACACAGTAATTTCTCTTATGACTTTTGAAACACCACATTGAACACTCAAAAGAAAAGCAAAATTATGAAAGAAACTTAATGAACATCAGTACTTTCTCACATTACTCAACATTGCCAATGGCACATGATGCCCAGAACATAGAAGATGTGAAACAGATGTTTGATAAATAAATGCATTTTAAAGTTAGATAAAAAGGGGCACCTGGGTGGCTCAGTTGGTTAAGGGACCAACTTCGGCTCAGGTCATGATTTCACAGTTCATGGGTTCGAGCCCCGTGTCAGGCTCTGTGCTGACACTTTAGAGCCTGGAGCCTGCTTCAGATCCTGTGTCTCCCTCTCTCTCTGCCCCTCCCAACCCGTGCTCCCTCTCTCTCTCTCAAAAATAAATAAACATCAAAAAATAAAATAAAAGAAAATGAAAAGGTAATTCACTGACCAAGAGTTAATACCTGTAAATCATTTATCTGATAGGGAATTATAGCCAGAATACATATAAAGAACTCTTACAACTATGGAATGAAAAGACAACCCAACTGAAAAATGTGCAAAGCGTGCAAAGTAAACGAACAGATATTTCTCTAAAAATATAAGAATGACCAATAAGCACATGAAAAAATGCTCAACATTATTCATCATTAGGGAAATGCAAATCAAAAGCACAATGAGCTACTACTTCACATCCACTAGGATAGCTATAATCATAAAGGACAGCAGTGACAAGTAATGCTGAGGATGTAGAGACACTGGAACCCTAACACAGTGCTAGGGGGAATGTAAAATGTTGCAGCCATTTGGGAAAACAAGCCCCTCAAGTTGTAGAACATAGAGTTACCATATAACCCAATAACTCAGCCTAGGTGTATATGCAGAAGAAATGAAAATATAGGTCCACACAAAGACTTGGACACTAAACAGCCAAAAAGGAGAACAACTCAGCATGCTAAACTACACCACTGACCACATACACTCAAACGGTCAGCAGAGTCTAGAATTTCACTGCCATGGTATTTCAGTAAGTTGGCAAAGAATCTTTTCAGTCAAAATGCCAATCCAATTGTATTGCAGAATTTCCAAGCCAGTGTGTGCATGCCCAAGAAACCCATGGGAGGAATTGATTATAGTACATACAGTGAAAAAGAGTCATCAGATTTCATTGTCTGAACTAATTACGGTGTCAAGTAGTGGGGCAAGAGCTATCAATAAAGTAATTTTCTCTAAGTCAACTGGCAAATAGGTTCGCCTTGACCAAATCCCAAATGTCAATACTGGAAGGCCATATTTTCACATGTACCGAGACACCAAGAATACCTCTGGCCTGAACGAAACGTTGTTAGGACTGCCAGAAAAGACTCCTTTGAAATCTGTCCTTCCTCATCTGAGGCCAAATGTTAGTATTCCAGCCTCAGCGGTCTTCTACTTGAATGACTGCCACAATCTGGAACTAACTTCATTGAAGCGAGGGAATGAAAAATCATTTCCTAAGAGTCCCATTTAGTGGGGCCAGTTTCTTCCCTTCAGAGAGAAGGGGGAATTGTTTGGGGAGAGAGGCAACAAGGAAAGGTTGGCAGCTGATTTAATCATTTATTTGGCCCCAATAATGCAGCAAGGAGAATTACTTTAGAATGAACTCTGTTTGCAGGTTCCACAGAACAAAAGCAACAACATTCTTTTGAGTGAACCAATCAGAAAGGTTATTTTAAATGCATAATTTGATTCAGAAGCCAAAAATCTTCATTTCTTCTTTCTAGATTTAAAAAAAGCATGTTACTCAGAATCTAAGTTCCTTTTACCTTTTGCCTGATTCTCCTTTCCTCAGGGATTACATTTCTCTCTTCAGGAATGTTACTTATTTCTTGGGTAGAGATGAAAGCGCTTTTTTTCCTCCTAACAATACCAAAGAAGTATTTCTACTGCCTTTACAACAGATGAAATTAATACTCATTTGTACTTCACTAAATATCTGATTTCAACTGCTCATCCTTAAAATAATTAGAATGTAATCAATATCAGTTGTTATTATTTATATGTAAAAATGGCATCCAGAATATTTGGAATAGATATTTTGAAAAGTGGCTGGGGATTAGGGGTGGGGAGGGAAGAGGGGACTAGAAGTCAAAAGCCCAGGGCCACCTGGGTGGCTCAGGTCATGACCTGACAGTTCCTGGTTCCAGCCCAACAGGCTGGCTGCTGTCAGCACAGAGCCCATTTCTGACTCTCTCTCCCCCTCTCTCTCTGTCCCTTCCCTGCTTGGTCTCTCTCTCAAAAATAAATTGGTCAGGTCATGATGTCACAGTTCGTGAGTGAGCCCCACATCAGACTCTGTGCTGACATTTTCAGATTCCGTGTCTCCCTCTCTGTCTATGCCCCTCCCCCACTCGCTTGCTCCCTCTCTCTCTCAAAAATAAATAAACCTTAAAAAAAAGATATCAAAAGCCTGGATTTTACTTCTGAATTTTACCTTTGACTACATCATTTACTGGTCATGTGACCTTAGGTACATCACACCCTTTCTGAGCCTTAACTTCCCCACCTATAAAATGCAGATAACAACAGCCCTGCTCTCTTCGGGGCTATAAAGCTCAAAAGAGATCAAATGAGTGAAACACTACGAGGGCTGCCAAGGCTACCCAAACGTAAGCCCTTATTACTGATCATTTTATCTGGACAGATCTTCCCTTTAAAAACACACACACAGCTTAAGAACTTTACTCAGACCAAACACTGCTCCCCGACTTTGTCTCCGGCTCATGCATTGCTGCAACAAAATTAAACCGCTGCAATTGGGAAACAGGTCCATCCTCTATTAAATTTGTTTCACGTGAAAACTTAAAATCAAAGGCAAACTGAAGATCTATTGAGGTTTCTTCCTGAAAAGCTGAATAGGAATGATTTATTCTTTCAGAAGTCTGAAAAGGAATTTGTTTTCTTCTTACAGTTCTGTTTTCTATTCTTTAATTACCACAGAAAAAAATTTAAAACTTGCAGTAACTATATAGTTCATATTCTTTTTAATGTGGTCATTTTTTAAAACTTTCTTTTAATGTTTTTATTTATTTATTTATTTTGAGAGAGGGAGAGTGCAAGCAGGGGAGGGGCAGAGAGAGAAGGAGAGAGAATCCCAAGCAGGCTCCACCAACTCGGGGCTCAGTTCCACAAACTGTGAGATCATGACCAGAGCTGAAATCAAGAATCAGATGCTTAACCGACTCAGCCACCCAGGTGCTGTGCTATAGTTCGTATTCTAAAAATACATCTTATCCATGATGAAAGTAGATAGCTGAGTTTAGTTAATTCTATTTTACCCTAGAACTCAAAATCATCAAATTTTAGGAGTGGGGAAAGAATATTTGAAGATTATTTAATATATTTGAAAGGCCCCTTAAGATGCCCATCAATGAACTACATGACATGAAGATAGTAAGAAAAGACAAACTTTTTACTGAAAATCATTTTGTACCTGTTGAAATTTGAGCCATGTGTTGTTAAAAATATATAGATTTGCTATTTTATTAATTCATTATAAATCGCTGAGGGCATCCTAAGAAGCCCTCATTTTCCAGAGAAGAAAAGTAAAGGCAAAGGAGGAGATGTGCGGCTCAACATGACACACAGTGAAAAGGCTGGGAGTAGAACTCAGGAACCCAGTAGAAGTTTCCAGGGCCTCCCACAATACCATGTGGTAAAGCAGCAAATGCCATCTTATAAAAAATAAAAGTATTACTCTAACCCTCTTGAGAACTGTGGTCTTCCAGGGGGTTCTGGTGACTCATACGACACAATGCTAATGGTTCATGTTTTCACAGAGGTTCTAAGGCAGAGACAGACATGGTAATCCTCATTATCAAGCCTCATACCAGGTATTAAAGTAAGTGAATAAAGACAGTACATCAGTCAGCGTGTGGATAGGGTATCTTCTCTCAAGGATAAGTGGATTTAAGTTGTAACCAGGTCAGGAAAATTGTGTAGCTTTCATTATTACTAACAAACAGTAAGGATGTTTGATGAGGCAGAATAGATTCAGTAGAACAAAAAACTTATTTCTAGTGAATCGATTCAGAGAAAATACAGCAAAAGCTGACTACAGGAAATTCTAGTTTGAAAGAAGCCATAATAATTCCACTATTCTCAAACAGGAGACCTAGGGGAATTATCAAATTCACTTCTAGTCCTAAAATCCTAAAATACGGAGAAGCAAGGCAACTTTCCTCCTCTGAGTAATTTCAAGCATACTTTTCCCCTTAGTAAGCAGAAATGTTAGCATTTTCTTTCAACAGGCTCAAAGGCAGGGAAAACAGCAGAGTTTCCATAGGAAAAAATAAGATAAGTCGGAAAATAAAAACTATTCCAAAAACTATCTGAATCTGTCTCCTTGGAACAGAAAGATCTTGAAAAAAGAAAATTTACTACAGGGATTATTCTCTCCCTACTATGTCTGTATTCAGCTTTCACATTTGGAAAAATACATGCATGATTGGATATTAAGAGCTTTTAATATTTACCAAACATACTACAGTCCTGCATTAGTTAATCTGAATATATTTGAGCCCTGGGTAAGTCTCTCTATTTGTCAACAATTAGTTGATCTGATGAAACATCTTAAAAAGAGAGAACATGAGAGAGGATAAGCAGCCTGGATGATACATAACCTCCAGCTACTACTGTTAATATTTCTAAAGAGAAAGCATGGCGTATGGATAAACCACAGACTAGGACTTTCTAAGTCAACTGGGCCGCAAGGTCACATCACACAGAGAAATCTCTCACCATGCCTTCAATTATCTATCAGGAACAAAAGGCCAGAAAGAGCTCAAGTTCTAGCACTAGCCAACTATAGTCATCTCCAGGGAAACTAAACTATAAAATGCCTAGCTTCAACAAAGGTCCTGAGAGTGCTGTTTCAAATTCCATCTCCAATTTTCACCACGTATTTCAGAAATAGGAAAAATATTTGGAGTTTGTTTGTAATTTTTCCACTTTGTTGAAAACAAATCTGCTTCATGGGAAAACAGTCACATAATTCAAAGGAAAAAAAAATCACAGGAAACTTAAAAGTCAGATGTTATACCTCACACTGAAAGGTACTGATATTAAAAACTGATCAAAAACATTAAACACACAATCTGAAGTCAAAATAGAAGAGACGTTCCACTCTCCCTCAGCAACAACTGAGTTAAACAGTGATAGGACCTGCACTTAAAATTACCTAAGGCAGGAGAAATATTTAGTGACTCACACTCTCCTTTGATGTCAGTTTTTAAATTAAAGAGCTGTTTTCTTTGGGAAGAAAAAGGAGGGAAATTTTTAAATTATCCCTTTAAACTTCAGGTCCAATAAATTAAAAACTATTTTGTCTCGTGGTCTGTTTCAAAGTCAATTCCTTCCCCACGCCCTCACACCACCCCCCTCCCGCCAAAATCATGCGTCATATATCAAACATCTGGTATCCATGAAATTTACTGCCGTAAATTCATTCAATTAACTTTTTGAATGGCCACAAGTGAACAAATACCATCTGAATTTCAACGAAGACGCTGAATTTTAGCTCTACCTCCTCCTGGAATATCCATATTTATATCGGTAAATGTGGGTTTTCTCTCATCTTGAAAAAAGAAAGCATAGCGAAGAAATTTCTCAGAGGGGAGCTAGCACGTAAATAAAACCTGACAAAAGAGGGAAATGGGTGTTTTCTGTCCCCAGCGCCTCCTCCGTGACGTTTTAAAATGGTTTATAATTGTTCAAATGTCTACTAATCTAAACATCAGACTATCCTTACGTGCTACATCTTTATTTGCCTTGGTAATAGAATAAAAAGCGGGGAATATGGTTGGCGTGTATGATTTCAATCCTCAGACAATACCGAAGTTTGAAGCCAATGATTTCATGCCGCTCCCTGTTAACTTTTCATTAACCTCTAGCTAACAAGAAATTGACAGACTGAGATTTCAGATTGTTTTATTTCCCAGGCTCTCCCTCTGGCGGAGGCAGGAAAAAGGAACAATGCAGAGAAAAAGGAGCACAAACAAGGGGCATGGTACATTGCAAACAAGATGAACAATCCTAAATAAGAGAGAAATACAATAAAGCAGAAGCGAGAGGACAGTTTTGCACTTTCAGCCCTCGGGCTCTGTTCTAGAATTCAGCACCGCCTGCCAAAAACAATGGCATTAGAGCAAATGATTAAATATCACCCACAACCTTCCCCTTCGACACCCCCAGGAAAGACTTCATCCACCTCAGTTATGATGACGCTGCTGGGCAATGCGTGAGAAGCAAGAACACCGCACATTTTGAGTAAGCCAGGCCCAGAGAGCAACGCGAGCTCGTAACCAAAACTCCCAAGAGTTTCCCAAGCAGAAGAGACCAGAACACAAAGTCGTTGCTCCCGATCCAGGCTGCTGACCCGCTGCCTCCTACCGCCCACGGATAAAAAGGGGATACTCCACCGCCGAGTAGGGGACAGGGGATTCGCCTCCTGCCGCCAAATCCGTCCCTACCTCCACACCCCAAGCCCACCGCCCTCTCTTCAGAGCTCCCAGAGGACCGCCACAGTCTCACTCCATCCTTCCGCCCCGCTCGAGACGAAACCAGCCACCACCCTCTCGGACCTGTCCCCGCGGGGTCCGAGTCGGCAGCGCGACGCCTCCATCCCCACAGCTCAGGAAGTGGCAACCACGTCCAGACCCCCCGACGCCGCCGCTGGGGTGGCGAGCCTGGCAGGCAGCCGGGACCCGCCCCCTGGCAACCGCACTCTGCACTGTCGCCACCGCCTATTGGTCCCGGTGTCCGCCGCTCTTCTCTCATTGACTATTGCTGCCGCCCCGAGATGCGGGAGGGTTTCTAAGGGGCGGAGACGCTAGGAGTTAAGGCGCCTGCGCTAGAGCTTTGGTGACGCGCTGGGGCTGGTCCCTGGATCGCGGCGCCGGGAAGGGGCCAAGGGCGGAGGGATGTGTTCGCTTCTGCTGTGTTGACTTCCAGTGGCGAAGTCAGTTCGTCGGAAAAGTGGCCCATCCCCCTAACCGCCACCCACGGAGCGGCCTCCGCACACCCCAGCAGCTTGTACCCAAAGACCACCCAGAGCGTTCCCAAGGTCTGTAATGTTAGGACTCACCGACCTCTGCTGGCTCCCTCGGAGTCCGGCCCCTCCCCTGACACCAGAGCCTTCAGGAAACTACACTTGTACCCTCTCTGGCAGTCATTCCCGGGAAAATGCATTTTTCATAGTTATCTGGTCTCTTACTCCAATTGCACAAAACTCCTTCAGCCTCCCCTTACTCCAGCCCAAGCTTTTTGGAGCATTGCTAGGCCAACTCTACAAACTCTAGGAGCCTTTCTCTTTCTCTACAGTCTGTGCACGATCTTCCAACATCCACATCCCGTGAGATCCACTATCTAAATATGTACTATCGTTTCCAATAAACCTTGTAGCCAACCGTCACTTCTTTTCTCACCACCAACTTTAACACATATCATTGTAACCTCTACAAAACGTCCTGACAAAAGTTAATGCATGTTATTATTTATAATGTTCCAAGGCCAGCTGTTTCCACATCGGGTTTGCCTGAGAAACAGAGGACTTGGCGCACCCTGGGAGAGCATCGCCTCCCAGAGCATCAGCCTCCACTCACTCTGTGACCCTAAACATAGTTCATTATCTGGGCTGCAGACCAACTATAAAATAAAACGGAATAATCCTGGCGTGTTTAGCTCAGGCTGAACTGGACACAGAGTAGGTTCTTAACGCTGAATGGATGCAGTTGAATGAGACGCCATCTGTCTTAGTGAAAGGGCAATGGAGGCAGGTTTTGCCTGGGCAGTCCTGCATTACAGTAAGTAGTCTTCTCTGTCCATATTTAATTACAGACATTTTAAACAGTCACTACAAGAAATCATTTTCCCACCCTGTGATATTTGCAGTTTTCTTTGAATGGAAATAAACCCAAACACAGAAAGCTTAAATAACTTCTCTCTGTCCTCTTTATTGTCCCTGATCCCATGGTATTCACTAACTTAGGGCTGGGTACCTTTCCTCATCTTGACTTTTAGCAGATGGGCAAGGTTGCAGAGGTCTAAAAAGGTCTCTCAGCTCTAAAAAGTCATAGAGTTTGCTTTGAGTGTTCCATCCATCATGTCACAAAGGAAGCTGTCGTTGAGCCTGACAGAGTTGGTACTTGTGGAATGAATTCAGTTGAATGGGGTGATTAGAGGATTAATGAGTAGTGGCTTAAAAAAAACAATGAAGAAAGGCCTTTTGTGGAGAAGGCAGTATTGCTGCATGATCGGTGATCAGAAGCAGGGTTCTCTAAAACCTTTCTGCAACCATTTATTTATATACAATTTAAACAGTCACTATAAGATACTTGAAAATTGTAAATAGTTAATAGAAGAAAAATATGAAGTGAACTGTTTATGACACTAAAAACACTATGACACTTTTTTGGGAAAAGACATTTTAAAAAGCAAATCTGGGAATCCAATTCCCTTATGACTCCAAGTCTCTAGTTAAACTATCTTTTTTCTGTTGATGTTATTGGCATTATCTGCATTTTATTCTTCTGACGTACACTCCTGTGAGCCAGAAAAGTGATTTGGCAACTCTATGAAAACTTCCTGAGGTCGCTGGTGTCTGAGAAATCCAGTGAGTTTTTCACAAGGAACTGGTTTTTGCTCAGCTTCCCTCTCTCTCTGAGGTAAGTAAACAAGTGGCGTCGTCTCCTCCACGTGACCTTGATCCCATAGTTCTCCTCAGGGGTGTCTTTAACTAGAACAGGCCCAGGCTCTGGGCTCTTGGGAGTACTGGTGTGAAAGGAGCAGCTTGGAAGGCTATTTTCCCTCTGGTCTGAGGGAATAGGCCCCTCCTTCACAAACGAGGACTCTGGGGTCTGGATATCAGGTGGAATGAACACGTAAGGTAAGTTTTGAAGCGTAGGTGCGGACAGCTCCCCAGAGCTTTGAGGACTGAGCACTGGAACTAAGGGCCTCCTGGAAATGCACTTTTCTGACTGATTGGCGGACTCCCTGGCTAAGGGGATCCCAGGCGTGGCTGAACTGGAAGACGGTGGGCTCTCAAATGTTAGACGTGGGAACTTGGAGGTGGCAGATTTTCGACTTGAATGTCTTGCCTGGTTTCGATGATGACGCTTCTGGTTCATTGGGAACCAGCTTTCTCCTGTTGTATCAAACTGAGGTGATACCTAAGTTGGAATCAAAAACAAAAACCAAAAAGAGGTGAGGAGGGCTAGCCACCAGGTATGAACCTGAGGGAGGAACTACATCCAAAGACCAGATTCTAAATGGGGGCCCACTATAGTAATGAACACAAAATACCCGTCTAATGAGATATTAAGAGAAAGAGCGAGGAGCTGTGGGCAAATTATTCGACCTGGCTTTCTGGTTCTTCATGTGTAAGAAAAGGGACACTGCCACCTTCACTTTATCACACCACATGGCTACAATTTGTTTAACTATCTTTAAGCCTTGAGGGCAGAGACCTGCAGTGTTCTTCGCCTTGATGCCCAGCACCCAGCAGAGTACCTGGCACCAAGAAGGCCCCCAGGAAAGGGAATGGCTGGACGCAACAGGGACTGAGATCATGTATGGAAAGCAACTGGCATAAGGCCTGGCACATGACGAGTTCTCACTAAATGCTCACTCCTCTTCTCATGCCCGGGCTTCTAACATTTCAGATTCTTCTACAATCCTGAAGCAAATATTTTGGTTCTTCTGAACAATCCTGAACAAGTTACATTAATTAAGCACTCTTGCGTGGATAGTATGCTTTTGTCTAGCCCTTTGGCTATACCACTTCCCTGACATAGAATAGTTCAATAGTTCTGTTCTCTTCCCAGGGCTTCAAAACTGTCAAAATACAACATGCCAGGGGGCACCTGGGTGGCTCAGTCAGTTCAGCATCCAACTCTGGGTCAGGACATGATCTCACAGTTTCTCAGTTTGAGCGTTACATCAGGCTCACTGCTGTCAGCACAGTGCTGGCTTCGGATTCTCTGTCCCCCCACCTCTCTGCCCCTCTCCTACTCACACACTCTCTCTCTAAAAATAAACAAACATTAAAAAAAAAAAAGAACATGTATTTTCTGTGGGTTTTTTTCCAGGCTCAATCTATAAAATAGTAAATATAGCGCCTAGCTAAATATTTTACCTCTCACTTGAAGCTCGGGGCACAATCTCATTTTTCACTCATTCTGCCATCTGTCTTGCTTTTTCACCCATCTACTGGTTAATGAAACTTTTATACTGAACTCTTTAAGAAGAATGTGAGGGGAAAGACTCCAATTCCAACCAGCCCTCAGCTTAAACTTAGAAAAGATATATACCAGAGAAGACGGCTGATGACAGGAAGAGTACATTGCCTCCTTGTCCCTGCCCCATGAATCGTATTCTTTGGAGGCCCTGGTTCAAGGGGCAGAAGAGTCAGCATCCTGAGAGGCCTAACAGAGCAAAAGTCAAGTAAGAATCCCATGGCCTACCCAGGAAGTGATGGTGTTGTGGTCAATGGGCTTGCTGGGCACCTGTCTGGTGTGGGTGATGGGAAGCCGTCCAGATCCACAGTGGTGTTTGGGGCCCTCCAGTGGTTGTTGTTGGAATAGCAGTTGGGCTTTCTGGGGCCGATGGCATTTTTTTCTGGGAGGCATCAATGCGCGAATGATGAAGAGCAGTTAGTAACCACATCGTGCTGGCTGTAGTCAGGTTGGGGTACCGGCTTCGATTCCAACCCATGCCTGCAGAGAAGAAACAAAAGAACAAAAGAAACAAAAAAATAATAATAATTCCGATGATTCTGACCCCAGCTCTTCCTCAGAGTCTGCCAGCCAGTTCTATCAACAGCCACTCCTACCTCAATACTGCTGGGGGCACAACTTCCTGTTCCTATATGACCAAGTAAAAACACGGTACTTAACATTCAATAACATTCAGTTGATGAATGACTGATTGAGCACGTGTTGAGTGCTGTGCTGGGTGCTGGGAATTTAAAGATGAAGAACCATTGATTGTACAAGGATTTATCAAGTGCCAGGTGCTTATAGGGACTCACAGGAGAGACTTCTCTGTCTTCCAAGAGCTGAGAGTCCAACAGGGGGATAGAAACAATGACAATTGGGGGAGAATGCTTCCACTCACCCCAGGGGAGGCTTTTAGGCTTTCTAGAGAAGATGATACCTGGCCTAGTACAGAAGGGCTATAGAAAGCCAAGAAAGCAGACAGAGCAAGGCCCTCCAGGCTGTGGGAAGGCACACACAAAGGCCCAGACACTTGAAAGGACACTGTGAATTCAAGGTACATGCAGACTCCATGTAGTTGGCCACGGGCTATGAAAAGATGAATGTAGGAACTGAGAGGCTGGACATGGTGTCAAGGGCAGATAGGAAAAGCCAAGAGTGCCATAGGAGTTTGGACTTTAGCCTAAGGAATCACTGAAGATTTTCAAGCAGAAGGATGTGATCACAACCGGATTTTTTTTTTTAACTTTTGACTCTAGATAAATTTTGAACATACACAACAACCATCAACCCATAGCCAACCCATAGTCATTATATCATTCCCATTAATACACCTTACATGTATGTATTCTTTAACATTGTTAAATATTCAGATGTGCTCAATTTTTTTCAACTGTTTCATAAATGTCACAATTGGTTGTTGTCTTTTAGACAGATCATCAGCCACTTAGCAACAGTGGGAAAGGAGAGGTACCCTGGAAATACGGGGACCCGTTTAGGAGGTTGCTATGTTACTTAAGTGAGAAATCCTGAGGCCTGAATCCGGGCTGTGTCCATGGAGATGGGAGGCTAGAGACAGAGGCAGGATCAAGTATCCACAGGACCCACGGAGTAATAAAAAGTCTGAAAAAGTGTCCACTGACTCTAGTAACCAGATCAACTTTAACAAGGGCTTCATCAGGGGAAGGGTGGGATAGAAGTTTGAATGCAATGGAGAGGCACGTGGGAGGTACAGGTGAGCATCCTGCAAAGTCCCCCAACAGGGCAGACGGGCTCCACCGTCCGTTCTTGATGCACTCATACAGTAACCTGCTCTGACTTATGCCACCAGGCTGTGGAAATACAGGTAAAGACAAAAGGCGGGACAAACTGTCAACCTCAGGAACTAAACACTTTTAGGGAGGACACAGGTTAATACACACATCTTCATTCATTCAGCCACTCAACAAATATTTACTGAGTACCAACAGTGCTAGGCACTGCTCCTGGTGCTGGAAATCTATGCCGGAGAACAAAATTAAATCCCCGCCCTCATAGTGCTTACATCCTAGCTGGGAAGGGACTATGGAGAAAACTCAAACAGGATAAGGAGTTGAGCCTACTCAGTGCTCTTTCAGACAGGGCTGTGGGGGAAGGCAACTGCAAGGGTGATATTCGAGGGGCACCTGGGGGGCCCAGTCGGTCAAGCGTCTGACTCTTGGTTTCAGCTCAGGTCATGATGTCACAGCTTCGTGAGTTTAAGCCCCGCATCAGGCTCTGTGGAGTGCAGAGCCTGCTTAGGATTCTCTCTCTCTCCATCTGTCTCTGCCCCTTCCCCACTTGCACTGTCTCTGTCTCTCTCAAAATAAATAAACTTTTTTAGAAAAGTAATATTTGAGCAGATACCTGAAATGAAAAAAGGAGAACAAGCAATCAACAGAAAGGTGTGAGTGAAGAATACTCCAGGCTTCGAGAATAGGAAGTGCAAAAATCACAAGGTAAGAATATGTATGATTTGTTCACGAAACAGTGAGGTCAGCATGGCTGAACTGGAGAGTGGGAGCAAATGCGAACATGTTCACGTGGCCCGGGCCTTTACAGGCAAGGTTAAGGATTTCAGATTTAATTATTCCTAGTGTGAAAAAAAGCCACTGCAAGGCCCTGGACAGGGAAGGGACATAACGTGATTTATACTTTTCAAAGACAACATGCAGTGGTTTGTGAGAAAAGATGTGCTGGGGAGAGAGGCGTGGAGAAAGGGAGTTGGACGCTCAGTTACAGAGCTGCTGCGGGAGTCCAGGGAGAGACGACAGCAGTAGCAAAGGCTCCAGTGCGCCGTGCAGACACTGCAGCGCTCAGCAACAGCCTACCTACTGTGTTTCCTTCATCAGCTCATTATCCACAAGTATTATCTTAAGATGTTTCCGCTTGCTTAAAACTTTGAACTCCCCTTCTCTCTCTTTTTTAAATATTTATTTTGAGAGAGAGTGAGCGCATCAGAGAGGGTAGGGGCAGAGAGAGAGGAGAGAGAGCGAGAGAGAGAGAATCCCCAAGCAGGCTCTGCACTCAAAGGCCCCATCCGGGGCTTGATCCCAGGAACTGTGAGATCATGACCTGAGCCGAAATCAAGAGTCTGATGCTTAACTGAGCCACCCCAGACGCCCCTGAAATCCACTTCTCTCTTAACAAATGACCTTACTTCCTACTTTACAAGGAATCCAGGAGACACCAGAGAAAATATTGTCACTTTCCAGAAACCAAACATACAGCCTCTTTTTGTGAGAATCACAGGTCAGTCCCTTCACTATCTAGCACCTCACCCTCTGGCTATGGCTTGGAGCATTCCTTACTCTATACACCTTTCTTAGGCAATCAGGCTTGAGCTTAAAAAAAAAAAAGGGTGTGACTCAAGTATTTCTGTATTCAGCCTTAGAGTTCTCCATGCTCCGGACCCATAGACCTGCTGCCTACTTGACAGCAACCTGATGACTCAAATGTACCTCAAGCCCAACATGTTTAAAACTGAACTCCTGATCATGTCCCCTGCACCCGCTCCACAGGTGATTAATTACCTTCCAAGGCCCTTGTTCAGCGAATGGTATCGCTGTTCATCTAGTAATGCAGCCAGAAACCTTGACATTTCCCTCCTCTCTCCCCATCCAACAGCACCAAGCCCTGCCGATTTCACCTCTTAAGTATGTCCTCAATAATGCCCCTTTCCCCCTCTCTCTGTCACTCTCTCCCCATCACCCTTCAAGTTCCAACAATTCTGGCCGGGAGTACTGCCTAGCCTAACTGGTCTACCCTAATTCACGGCAACACGCCCTGCAGACGGATCTTTTCTGATTTCACTATCTGATCTCCACTCACTTCTGCTTGAAATGTTTTGATTTCTGGATAAGGACCGAATTCCCTCAGTTATGGCTAAGGTCCAGCTTCCTGTGAACCTTCATCTCACACCACACTCCGTTCAGGCCTCTTAGCTTAGACTCCTCAGATGGTCTTCAGCCTTAGTACATTCCAGTCTTCCTCCTTGCACACCTTTATCCTTTTGCTTTGAGGGTTTCACTCCCTTCTTGGCACAAAGACATCAGATTCAGAACAAGCTTCAGAAGAGCCTTTCCTGGCCTACCTAGGGTAAGATCTCACTATAGATACTCAGTTATCAATGACCTCTAATTTATCCCTTCACAGCTATAATTCTCCGTTTGCTTATTTGATTCTGCAAACCCGTCTGTTCTCTCCTCTCTTCCCATAACACTGGACACAAGGTAAGGAAAAGATCCTCCGCTGCCACTATATCCTAGCAGGTCCTGGCACACAGTAGGTGCTCAATAAAATTTGTTGACTACCTTAATCAAAGAGCCTTATAGTGTGGGGTTTAAGATGCTGGAAGCTTAAACGAGATGACACGCTAGGCGACTGGTCCAGGTAGCTAGGCGATCGTCAGTTGGAGGTGAATGGAGTACAGTTTCCCCCACAGGGAGGCCAGGCCTCGCAGATTTTGGAGAAGGCCAGAGGATCGCGAGGGAGGCGGGAGGAGCAGCGTCGGGGGCGGGATCAGGGAAGGGGCCGGGAAGACTCGAGGGAGCGCAGGCCCAGGGCCCCGGCCGTCCCCGCCCGCCCCCCGCCGCGGGAGCCCCTCCTGAGTCCCCCGGGCCGCCCACGGCCGCTCCCTCCCCAC
>NC_043709.1:101208701-101241114 GCF_006229205.1 Suricata suricatta
GCTCCCTCCCCACGAGCCGGCCGCCAGCCCGCCTTACCAGCCCGCCGGCTTCCCGGCCGCGGCTCCCCTAGGCCGCCGCGTCGTTCGAGCCCGGAACGCGGAGACAAGAGAGGCCGCCGATTGGCGACGCTCCGTCACGTGACCGCAACGCTCCGCCGGCGCCAATTTCAAACAGCGGAACAAACTGAAAGCTCCGGTGCCCGACCCCACCCCCGGCCCCCCGGCCCGGGACCCCTCCCCTCCCGGGATCCCCCGGGATTCCCCACCCCTCCCGCACCGCCGGGGACCCGGCCGGCCTGGCGCGAGTCCCTGTCCGGGCCCCTGGCTCGGCCCCCAGGTTGGAGGAGCCCGGAGCCCGCCCGTGGAGCCACAGCCCAGCAGAGGTGGCGGCGGCTGCAGTCGGGAGGTGAGCGGGGGGTGGGGGGCGGAGGAATGGATCCTGAGGCCCTGCGGGGGCAGAGGCAGGGAGCCCGGGCTCGGGCGCCGAGGTCAGGCGGTCTAGCAGCAGGGCGCGCGACCGGAGTGGAGGTTTGGGGCCACACGTGAACGAGGGCTGAGAGAGGGTGCAAACTTTTTCTGCATCCAGCCTCCCGGCCTAGTTCTCACTCCTTTCTCAAAGCACCCCCTGGGCCTTCCCTGGAAGTTTGACCTCTGCACCCTGCGCACAGCTTTGGGAGGTCTGCTGGGGAGGCCTAATTTTCTAGGTAGACTGGCTGGGATGAAGATTGAGTTTATTCTGCATTAAGTCAAAAACCTGTCCACACCCTCCCCCGCTCCCAGGCGCTCTCACCACTGAGCAACACTGCCTCCACTCCACCCTTTTCCAGGGCCCTTCTCCTGGATCCTGAGAACCTGCAAGGTTTCCCTGGTCAGGATGGGCAGTGGTGTCGGAGGGGTCATTCTGGAAATTCCCTAGGTCTGATAAAGTGCTGGCAATCATAGGAAGAGACTGGTCAGAGAGTAGAAGGCAAAATTAATAGACCAGGAAGATATCTTTTGGGGATGGGAAAGGAATAATAGTATCTACTGATTGGCGGGGAAGAGAGGGAGGCCTGAAGAGAAAGGAGGTAGAAGTAAAACAGATTTTAAAGTAGAGGATACCTGGTTATAAAGGAAAGGGAAGAGGGCAGAGTGGAGAGGGCCTATGAGCTCTAAGCAGACAGCAAATGTCACAGGGGTGTCATAGTCATTTTCAGGGAGATAGTAGATGTCCTAAAGCAGCCCATTCCTCTGTCGAAGTGCCTCTAAATCGGATTACACAATTTTACAGGATAGCCGAGTATCTTGTGTGTCTATTAAAATAAAACCATTTTCCTTAATGTTATAAAACTACCTTGGCATATTGATGATAGTGCATTCTGTCAGTCAGGAGATACGGATTATAGGCTTGGTTCTGGAAGAGAAATTAAGCAATACAGCAATATGCTTAGAAAGTTAAAATATGAATAAGTTCATGCAAGCGCTAAAATGTCACTATATAAATAATTTGTAAATTGGTACAGCATGGTGACTATACAGTTAATAATACTGTATTGTATATTTGAAAGTTGCTAAGAGAGGGCGCCTTGGTGGCTCAGTTGGCTAAGCATCCGGCTTCGGCTCAGGTCATGATCTCACAGTTTGTTGGTTTGAGCCCCACATCGGGCTCTGTGCAGACAGCTCGGAGCCTGGAGCCTGCTTCAGATTCTGTGTCTCCCTCTCTCTCTGACCCTCCCCTGCTCGTGCTGTCTCTCCTTGTCTCTCAAAAATAAATTTAAAAAACATTTTTTAAAAAGTTGCTAAGAGAGTAGATCTTAAAAGTTCTCATCACAAGAAAAAAAAATTGTAACTCTGTGTGGTGATGGATGTTAACTAGACTTGCTGTGGTGATCGAATCACAACACACGCAAATACCAAATCATTATATTGTGCACCTGACGCTAATATATCAATTCTACCTCAATAAAAAACAGAAGTAAAAATAAATAATTTGTAAAATGTGGAAGAAAAATGAACTTTTTCTTTTTTCAATGCAAGGATAATAGCCTGGGCAACGAATAGCACCATGGGCCTTGAATAGAACAGTTTCATTTTATTAGAGACTTTGTAGGAGGTGATGTCAAAAGACCAATAGTATAGGGGCACCTGGGTGGCTCAATCAGTTGAGTGTCTGACTTCGGCTCAGGTCATGATCTCATGGTTCGTGGGTTCAAGCCCCGCATCAGGCTCTCTGCTGACAGCTCAGAGCCTGGAGCCTGTCTTCAGATTCTGTGTCTCCCTCTCGATTCTCCCCTGCTCATGCTCTCTCTCTCTCTCTCTAAAATAAATAAAAACAGTTTAAAAAAAAAGACCAATAGTATAATCTGCCTTTCTCCTCTGATTTCTATGGGCATTCTGTTTATAAACTACAATGCTATAAACATATACAGGCTTTAGCAATCCTAAAATAGATTATGGGAGCAGAGTTTTGTCAGGCCTCCCAAAATTGCCCATGTCCTCCTATTCCAGCATTCCTGTCCCTACAGTCACTACAAATGATCTGTATTATAGGAGGCAGTGATAGAAACGCCCACATTTTTATAACTATCCTACTTGTTTCTGCAGCCAAGCATTCTTAAGCTTTGGCCGTGTTGATCTACATTCAACCCAATCCCACTTTCCCCTTTTGAAATGCTTCAGTTTAGCCTTCTTTTGTCGTAGAACTCATCTCCTCATTGTCTCGGGTCTTTACCAGGCCCAGAAATCACTAACCTGGGCCCCTGGGCTCATGCTTTTGCTCATGGAAATGGGAAAACACCTGTCGCTAACAGAACCTCCTTCTCAGCCTAACAAATCTCTGACATCCTGCTGTTCCTTGCACTTTCCAGGGTCTATACTTGTGATTCTCAATGGAGAGTGAAAACACAGATTCATAATGAAAACCAGCCCCCGTCGGCCACTGATTCTCAAAAGACGGAGGCTGCCCCTTCCTGTCCAGAATGCCCCAGGTGAAACATCAGGAGAGGAACCTACGAGGCCCCCTGCCCAGCAAGAGCCTGTTCAAGCACAGGCCTCCAAGGAGGCGGCAGAGTCCAACGCTTGCAAGTTTCCGGCTGGGATCAGGATTATTAACCACCCCACCATGCCCAACACCCAAGTGGTGGCTGTCCCTAACAATGCCAATATCCATAGCATCATCACAGCATTGACCGCCAAAGGAAAAGAGAGTGGCAGCAGTGGACCTAACAAATTCATCCTCATCAGTTGTGGGGGAGCCCCCACTCACCCTCCAGGACCCCAGCCTCAAGCCCAAACCAGCAATGATCCCAGGAGGACAGAAGTGGTCACCAAGACCCTGGAACCAAAGCCTGCAACTAGGGATATGAATCTACCTAGACCATCTGGAGCCCTTCCCGGGCAGAGATGGGAGAGCTGTGGTATGTGTCCTGCAAGGCAAAGGGGTGAGGAGCCCAGCCTTTCCTCCCCGGCAGCAAGGACTGCAGTCCTTCACGTTGATGCTTGACAGACAGGCACCGAGCCTGAACCAGGGGAAAGTCTTGTCTTTCTGCATCCCAAATCCTTGACCCAGATCCTTTGGGCACTGTCAAAAGTGCCCCAAATGTAATTTAGCGTTTGTGCTACTTTCTTTATATTAGAAAAGGATGTTTATTTTTTCTAGTTATCTTTCCCATTGACCATATAATGAAGTAAGACTCTTCATTTTAATAAAGGAGAAAACCAAAGCACGACTTTCTTTTCTTTATGCCGATACTCAGTAAGGTCACCTTTTGTAAGGTCACTTTGTCTGATCTTAAGCCTCACTGAAATGCAACTTGAGCAATGCTCCTGAATTTTTCCTGAAATCCATAATGGGGCAGCGTATCTGAGGGCCACATTAGATTGAGCATGTGTTCCCTGTCCCTAAGGGTTGAGGCCTTAGAGAGATGCTCCCTAACCTCGGACTTCCGTGCGCCTGCCAGGCACTGGACCAGGCAACTAAGTGGCATCTTGGATTGTTTCCCCTCTAGCTGGCGGTGAGGCAGCAGGCTGTCCTCTCGACAACAGCTTGACCAACATCCAGTGGCTCGGAAAGATGAGTTCTGACGGACTGGGCTCCAGCAACATCAAGCAAGAGGCGGAGGAAAAGGAGAATCGTTACCTGGAGCAGAGTCAGGTAAAGGGGAACAGTTCTGTCACTCACCAGGGAAGTCGGGGCCAGTGCAGGGGATTTCTGAGAAGGGAAATGGATCAAGTGGCCTGTGGAGGAGAACTTCCCAGGTCAGGTATTAGCACCTCACTTAGTGTGGCTGCATAACTTTTGAGCTATCTTTCTGCCTGGAATCTTTTTTTTGCCCCATGTGTGAAATTCCATTGAGGGCAGATTCCCCCGGCTCACTCTATATTCCATTAGCACCAAGTGTAGTACTCTGCCCTTAGCAGGTACTTAGTAGGTATTCAGAAAATGATGAAGAGATCGTAGTGTGGAAAGCCACTTGAACTTTAAAGAGGCACCCCCACCAGCATGAAAGGAATAGAGCATTTTTAACAAGATAGATTTATTAGAAGATACATTAATAGCAAATAAAGTGAGTGAGGTGTGAATTTTAAATACTTCCCCAGCAATCAAATTTGATTTGGCCTGGGGCTGTTTTTCAGTCTCCACATTGCTGTATACCTTAAATCATTCATTCAACAACCTTTATAAATGTGAAAATTTGCATGTGCATAAGTAAAAACCAAGCTGTTTGCTTCAGCTTGTGCACTTTCTAAAGTTAGAGCTCAGTTTTTCAAAATGTGAATGATCAGCTCTTTGCCTAAGACTTAGCCAGATGTGTGCTTTGCAGACACTCGTCTGTCCCATACTCTTGGGAATAGGTATCTCATAAAAACACTGAAAAGAAGTGGGTTTATTCACATCACATTAGGAATAGAATGCAGATGAAGACCTTGGTCTCTTGACCCCCCAGGTCTGAAAAATGGGTACTGAACTTCCATTGATTTTTGGACACAAAATGAACAGTGACAGAGAAGTGGCTCCACATTATCTAGGGACTGGACTAGATCATTGCTACCCTTCCTAATCCTAAAATTTGATGCTATGTAATAGTGGTCTCAGATGAGTTGGTTTCTAGTACAATTCTGCAGGTTAAAGCTTTCTCTAGGGAATGTTCTTCCTAGCGGCCCCAGGGAGGTCTTATGAACTCTTCCATGTCATTCCTTTCTCTCCTTGCCTTTGGCTTCTCATAACCCTCAGGTTGAGGAGCCCCCGGGAGCATCAACATCCTGGCAGGACTCTGTGTCTGAGCGGCCACCCTATTCTTACATGGCCATGATACAATTCGCCATCAATAGCACCGAGCGGAAGCGCATGACCTTGAAAGACATCTATACTTGGATCGAGGACCACTTCCCCTATTTTAAGCACATTGCCAAGCCAGGCTGGAAGGTACATAACAACCCTTAACAACCCATAGCAGCCAAAGTCAGGGTCACTGTGGCCCAGCACTTTGTCTACACAGATGTGCAGCAGCTCTGTGTCTGGTGCTCTGAGGAAGCAGTTAAATGCAAAGGAAGCTGGAATTGTAAACAATTATATCTTTTAGACTGCGACTTGATCCTGCTGAATCCAGGCCAAAAAAAAATGGTCAACAAGAGCTCTGCAAAGCGCCTCTTTGGTCCTGACCTAAACGGAGTCTCTGCCATGTGACACCAAGCCTACTTTTGCGCTACATTGAAAGGCAGCTGGAATGACTAAATAGCAATGTCTTTGGGCCTCGTGACCCAAGATTCACCTCCTATAATGTCACATGTCATCTGCAGAAGGCAGGGACTCTCTCTTCACTGTGCTTGTGGGAACACTGAGGCCCCTTGGAGTCGCCGTAGCTCACACTACACTGTCAGAGCCATGGTGTCGGTCTTCTGACAGATGGCCGACTCCAAGCAAGGGCTTTTTGTTTTGTTTTCTCCACAGTGTAATTCTTCACTGCACTGTGTCACCTCAAAGAAATTTCCTAGTTTCTTGGTTTCTTCACTCACCTATCTTGCTACTGATTGCTTCATGGCCTCGGTCCTCTTTCCTAGCTGCTGACGGCCATCCAGTTCTTTCCTTTATCACCAGCCGCTGGACCGATGGCTTTGTGGCCCAGCTGGCCAGCTCTGCAGTGTGGGAGTGTCAGGGAGAGAGTCGCCAATAGGCAAGATCCTGAGGACCCTGCTGGCCACAGAGGGGGAGGCCTGAGGCTGATTTCCCCTCAGGAAACTTCAAAGGTGATGATTCAGAAGCAAAAGTAGCTGATAACTAGCTGTCTTTCTCTCCTTTCAGAACTCCATCCGCCACAACCTTTCTCTCCATGACATGTTTGTTCGGGAGACATCTGCCAACGGCAAAGTCTCCTTTTGGACTATCCATCCCAATGCCAATCGCTACTTGACATTGGACCAGGTATTTAAGGTGAGTGTCCTGGCTTCATCTCAATAAGGCCAGAGTTGGTCGTCATAATATCCATCTCAAAAGGAAACAAGGCCTCCTTGTGATGATCTGAACCAGCCAGGACCGAGTTAGAAGCCAGCCAGCCCACAGATGACCTGCATAAAACTAGCTGAATTCAGTACAGTTGACAAATAACAAATGACACACTTCTGTGCCAGACCAGGCCATGGAGGTGACCGCTGTCATACAAACAGAGGACTTCCCTGGGCAGTATTTCCCTAACTGCCTCGCAGATAAGAATTGCCTGCCATGCCTGTTAACATGCAGCTTCCCAGGTCCCTCCCCTTGGGGCTTCTGACTCAGTGGGTCTGGGATGGGCCCAGGAAAGTGTATTTTTAAAAGGCATCTTGGGAGATTCTTACAAAGAAAGTCTGGAAAACTTTTAAAAGAGTCCTTGTTTGGCCTGGAGACCAGAAATTGAGCCACCAGAACCTGTTCCCAGAAGTGATTGTTCCAGGGATTTTAGGGTGCCCATAAGACCACTCTCAGCTGTAACTGTTCAGTTGTCCCGGGTGGCCCTCAGCATCAATAACTAGCTGATTTTTCCCGACCTGGTCAGTTTGGCCATGCTGGTGGTAACTTCATTTCATTTCTTTCCCACAATGCCTGACCGCCACCAGCCACTGGACCCAGGGTCTCCACAATCGCCTGAGCACTTGGAATCAGTAAGATTCTTTTCCTCCCGGCTCGGCTCGGGGCTTGGCCTTGTTTTCCTCTCACTGCTCAGCATGGCTTTAACGGACAGAGGAAGGGAGCCCGGGGCTGTGTAACATCCAGCCCTGAAGGCAGAGCACCCCCGAGCTTCTGGGAGTAAGGAAATTTATGACCACCACCTCATCTGCCCCCAGCTTCCGCCCACTTCCCTCTCCGCCCCGCAGCCCACTCTGGGCCTGACAAAGGTTCACTGTGCGGAGCAAGACATGCCACGGGCTTGGTGTGAGACGGCAAGCACCAGTGCATGGCATGGGCCTGGCACGTGGCAATTTTCGCTCTTCCTCTTCTACCTGGCTTTTCTTTGCCGCTCCTCGAACTACATGCTGTAGCATCCCCGGGGGTGTGAGGACACACGGATGAGGTGGTAGGACTGCCCTGCCATCGTAGGTCTGTGTGCCGTCCACCTCTTCCCGCTAACCAGGCTTTGGAGACGGTGCTCGCCTGCATCTGCCCCAGGACCAGCCTTCTCTTTCTGGGCCGTTGGTTAGCTCCACGCACGGTCCCAGAGCAGCTGGTGGGTTCTCCTGCCTTCTTCCCCTGCCTTATTAACCCAGGTTTCTTTCTCTCCCCATCCACAAGCAGCAGCAGAAACGACCCAATCCTGAGCTCCGCCGGAACGTGACCATCAAAACTGAACTCCCACTGGGCGCACGTTAGTATGAGAGAGTGGACATCAGGCTAGTCCTTGATCTGGGCGCGTGTTTTGAGTCTGAGCCCAGAGAAGGAGAGCAAAGCTCCTGGGTTTGAGAAGGGGTGTATCCCTGGGCCCCTGTTCCTGATCTCCCCTGTTTCCTCCTAGGACGTAAGATGAAACCACTGCTACCACGGGTCAGCTCGTACCTGGTACCTATCCAGTTCCCGGTGAACCAGTCTCTCGTGCTGCAGCCCTCGGTAAAGGTGCCACTGTCCCTGGCAGCTTCCCTCATGAGCTCAGAGCTTGCCCGCAATAGTAAGCGGGTCCGTATTGCCCCCAAGGTGAGTGGCTTCAGTTTTCCTCTGAGGAGACACTGCAGTAAGTTAAAAGTGTTGGACCTCTAGTTTGCAAAGCATTCTGCTCAGTGTTCCTTGAGAAGTTTATAAATCTATTTGGGGAGACAGGGCCTAAATACAAAGGAAAATTGAAGAGCGTTAAAAGAGCTAGAAAGGAACTTGGATTACAACAGAAGTGGTGTCAGAAGACCCACGAATACCTGATGCGTTTATAAGAATTCAGACCAGAGGAACTATGATAGATGGGCTGGGATGAGTAAGAAAGAGCTCAGAAGGGAAGTAGGCTTTAGAAAGATGTACATTTGGATGAACAGACCGGTGTGGCAAGGGCATTCTAATGGGCAGTGTCATGGAGGCAGGAGATGCCAGTTTATACCCAGCAATAGTAGAGTGATTGGGTTGGTTTTGCTCAGGGATTTTCAGCCTCGGAACTATTGACATTTAGGGCTGGATAATTCTTGGTTGGGGTGGACAGGTGCTGTCCAGTGCAATGAGGGATCTTCAGCAGCACCCCTTGTATCTCCCTACTAAATTGTGTCTGGACATTGCCCAATATCCCACAGGGGGCCGGGCGGGCATGGACATTGCCCCTGGCTGAGCATTGGTGGTTTAGCTTGAGGAGAAGGTGAGGAGCCTGCGTTAAGACCATATCGTGATGGGCTACCAAGTCTGGACTTGGTCTGTAGAAAAGGATTTGTGAGCAAGAGCTGACTTCAACAGAGCAGAGAAAAAGGCACCCAATGCCTCCTCCAATGAAGTGGAAATAGCATGGCCTCTGGAGTTCAGAGAGACTTGGGTTTGCTTTTTTTGTTGTTTGTTTGTTTGTTTTTAATTTTTTTTAATGTATTTATTTTTTGAGAGAGAGAGTATGCATGTGCAAGCTGGGTAGGGGCAGAGAGAGGAAGACTGAGGATCCTAAGCAGACTCTGTGCTGTTAGCATGGGGCCTGACACAGGGCTTAATCTCACAAATCATGAGATCATGACCTGACCTGAAATCAAGAGTCACACTCCACTGACTGAGCCACCCAGGCACCCCTATTTGTTTTTAATTTTAAAAATATTTTAAAAATATACATAAAATTATACATACTACCATGTGTCATTTTACCTAAATGCATCCATGCAACTGTAACACATATACTGTTCTTGATTAATGCAGTCTTTTCTTTCTCCTCTTTTCTTCTTTTTTGCCTCCCCTCCTCCTACCTTCACCCTCATCCCCCCTGCTGCCCTGATACACCATATTGACAATTTAGTGTGCTTGCGTTTACAGTTCACCCATGCTCTCAGTGTACCGTACATACATCTCCCCATAGCCACTTTATAGAAGCACATACAACACACAGAACATTAACAATGGGATCACATTGCACTTTTCTGCCACGTGAAAATTCTTCCAATTCACGTGGCATTGCCGTTTTTTTAATGGACACATAATATTCCACTGTGTGGCCATGCCATAAATTTTCCAGCCATTCCACTTTTAGGAGTACATTTTGCCTCTAGTTTTTTTGCCCTCAAACAACACTGCATTAAGTATCTTTGCAAGTATCTTTCTTACAAGTGCTTTTTATTTCTGTGGGATAGAAAACCAGACATGAGGTTGCTGAGTGGAAATGTGTTTCCAATTTTACTAAATATTGCTAGATATTGGTTTCCAAGAAAATATATAATAATTTACATTTCTATCAGCAATATATGATAAGACCTATATCTTTGCCAGCAATTGGTATAGTCTTTTAAATATTTGCCCATCTATTATATATAAATGATATCTCTTTGTTTCATTGTATCTTTCTTTGCTTATCAGTAAGTGTGAGTACCTTCTTGTTATGTTTGGTCACATGGAATTGTTCACTATCAGATGCTTATTTATGGGCTTGCCCCATCTTTCTGGGGGGTTTTGATAATATGTGAAAGTTCTTTGTTATTAAAATATTAACTTCAGTCTTTTATGCTGAAGATATTTCTTTTACTTCTATGGTTTGTTTCTTTGTTTTTGGAATCTCTCGCCACAGTAAGATTTTAATTTTTTATGTAGTCAAATGTGTCTCTCTTCTCTTTTACAGCTTCTGGGTTTCCAGTCTTGCTTAAGAAGGTCGCACCCACCCTCAGATTGTACATGTAGTCTCCTAGATTCTCTTTCAGGATTCGTATGGTTTTACTTTTTCTATTTAAGTCTTTGTACATGGTATGAAACAGGCATCCAATTTTATTTTCTCTCCGATGGGTACTAATTATACCAGCACCATATTAAATGCTCTTTTACCCCCCCTCCCCCAGAATTGAACTACTGCCTTCATCCTATATTCTATTTAATAGTTTGTAAGACTTTAAAAAGACAAAAAAAGAGGAGCAGCACCAGCATGTGGCTTGCTTTAGCCATGATCTTGTGTCCTGCCTGGTAACCGGGTTGAATCTCAAAGCCTGGAGAGCTCCGTCTCACCACATCCCGGCTTCCTTTGCAGGTGCTGCTAGCTGATGATGGGGTAGCCCCTCTGCCCGCCGCGGGGCCTGTGCAAGAGGACAAATTCCTGCTTGGAGAAAGGTTGTCTCCTCTGCTTCCAGTTGAGTCCATCAAGGAGGAAGAAATCCAGCCTGGGGAGGAAATGCCACTCTTGGGGAGACCCATCAAAGTGGAGAGCCCTCCCTTGGAGGAGTGGCCCTCACCATTCCCATCTGTCAAAGAGGAACTGTCTCAATCCTGGGAGGATTCGTCCCACTCTCCCACCCCGAGGCCCAAGAAGTCCTACAGCGGGCTCAAGTCCCCAGCCCGGTGCGTCTCGGAAATGCTCGTGATCAAACGAAGGGAGGGACGGGAGATGAGTCGGTCTCGCAGAAAACAGCACCTCCTGCCTCCCTGTGTGGACGAGCCTGAGCTACTCTTCTCAGAGGGCCCCGGGGATTCCCAGCGAGCCACAGACCTCACTTTGCCCGAAGCATCCTCCGAGCCCACCTCCCGGCTTGGCTCCTGCCAAGAGGAGGGAGGACCTTTCAAGACACCCATTAAGGAGACACTGCCCATCTCCTCCACCCCGAGCAAGTCCACCCTCCCTGTGACCCCTGAATCCTGGAGGTTCACACCCCCAGCCAAAGTAGGGGGGCTAGATTTCAGTCCAGTACAAGCTTCCCCAGCTCCCTTCAGCCTCCTGCCTGATACCATGGGGCTGACAGATCTTAGCACCACCCCGCTGAAAAGCATCCCGCTCTTTAACTCTCCCCGAGAGCTTCTCAGTTCAGAGCCCTTTGACCTCCCCTCTGACCCCTTCAGCAGCCCTTCCCCCTCAGATGTGGAAGTCCCCAAGCCGGGCTCCCCTGGGCCACAGGTTTCCAGCCTTTCAGCCAACCGTTCTCTGACAGAAGGCCTGGTTCTGGACACAATGAATGACAGCCTCAGCAAGGTCCTCCTAGACATCAGCTTCCCTGGCTTGGAGGAGGACCCTCTGGGCCCTGATGGCATCAACTGGGCTCAGTTCATCCCCGAGCTGCGGTAGAGGCCCGACCTTACCTTTGCTACCCACGCCATCCACCCTTCCAGGAGCTCATGCAGCTGGGCAATCCACGCCCTCCGAGTGAGGACGGCGGGCAGGAACCATCCGCTCCTCTAGCTCCACTTTGCCTGCTTATGCCAAGGCAGACGTTGTGCTGTGCCCACCACTGGGCCCTCTGCAAGCAGCAAGGGCCTGGTGACTGGTCTCTGTGCCACCTGATGCTCCCCAAGAATTTCTGACTCCTCACTCTCACTGCTAGGAGCTGAAGGGTGAGAACACCAAAAGAAAGGGTGAAAAGAGATTAGGAACCTCCCAAACTGTGCCTGTGCCCAGCAGTCTCCCACCTTCCCTGCTTCTTGTAAATAGTGTATATTCTCCAAATTAACCTCTAATTATAAATGTAAGCTTATTTCCTTAGATCATTATCTAGAGACTGCCAGAAAGGTGGGCAAGGTGACAAGGGGTTTGTTTGCTTCTGTTCCTTTTAACTCCCAGAGAAGGGATGATCTGCAGTGCACGGTTTCTTCCAGGCCCAGGGTACCTGCCTCAAGGGCTTCTTCACTGTAGGCACCCAGACAAGCAGATCTGCTCCCTAGGATCCTTCTTATTGCCCCTCCCTCCCACGTTCCTGTGTTTTCAAGTCAGCTTTCCTGCATGAAGAAATCCTGGTAAAAAGGTCTCTTGTAATGAGTGAAGAATTGAATTGGGGGTGGAGGAATGGATGCATCTGAAGCAAAGAATGGGTGCCCAGATGTGCTCCCGAGATGTTTCTCTGATAATGTCCCTAATCATGCCAGAGAGACTAGCATTGCCAAGAACCTGGCCCAAGGCTTGAGAAGACTGAAAGGGCCCTGCCCTGACTAGCTTCCTTAGCTCACACCTCAGCTTTGCAAAGAGCCGCCCTAGGCCCCAGCTGACCGCATGCATGTGAGCCAGCTGGAGAACACTACCGGAACTCAATAAAATCCAGGGTGGAAGTGTGGTCTCTGGTGCCTTAGTGTCTGGTCCCTGAGGCGTAACGAGGGGCTGGAGAAGAACGTGGGAGATATTAGACATGGTGAGGACAAGTAAGAGGTAAGGCCTGAGGCCGAGAAGCACGTGAAGGAGAGTGCTAAGGGCTTTGTCCTGGACTGCCTCCCACACTGCACAGGCACATGTTTTTTAGCACAGAAATTAGTAACTTTCTCTAGCACCTCTGAAACTGATGGTTAACTTCGGCCTTTAGAGCTCCCTCTAAGGGAAAGGCCTGCAGAGGGGCAGGACCCTCCCCTCCTGGAGCATTAGGGAAGGATGGGCACAGTTCTAGATGCCTCCTGACCACCTCCACCCTAATCCAGGGCCTGGAAACCAGTCTGCTCTGCTTTTCTCTTCCTACCCTTCAAGGCAAGTCCTTCCCAGAAGCCCCTCTGGTTACCTTTTTTTGCAGTCAAAACAGGAGTCCTACCCCGGGTCTGTCTCACCTGAAAGGCAGCCGGGGCCCAGGGGACTGATGAGCCCTCCCAGGGAGCATCACCATAGCAACCCCAACAGCAAACAATGCTGCCAGGAAAGTCTTCCCTACCAAGCTGCTCCTCCTAGCAGTCAGGCCCAGAAGAGGGATGGCCAGTAGCCCACAAAGACAACCCAGAGGGTGGAATAATCTACCCAAAGTCCAAGAACCTTTCTTGCAGGTAGGAGGTGGGGCCCCATCTCTACAGCTTATTTGTTTGCACCCTGCTGGGCTAAGGACTCTCCCTGGGATGAGCCACACTTTCCTCTGGTCAGTAGATCTGGCCCAGAACTCTCCATCGCCTTCCTCTCTTAATCCTATGCTACTGTGAGCACAGAGCTCAGAACAGAGGAAAGGAGACGCCTGTTTAGTACACCTACCTACTAGGGTGATCCCGCGGAAATGACAGGGGAGTGGACCCGAGACAGGTGAGCTTTTAGAAGCAATAAAGTCCTCGGGTGGGAAGGAGGGAGAGGCATTTTAGAAGAGCATATATGGTAAGTAGCGCAGACAGATGGCTCAAGTCCTCGCTCTGCCACTTGGGTGAGTTATTTACCATCATCAACTCTTGATTTTTGCATCTTTGAGATGGGACAGTAACAACACTCTCATAGGGCTGTGAGGGTTAACTGAATTGTAGATGTATTTAGCACAGTGTCAGTACGTATTTCCTACTGTTTATTTCATGGGAGGTGGGACAAAAAAAGAAAAAGAAACAACCTTTAGATGGTTTCCATACCTGCTTGTATTTGGATGAGAAGTGAGGGGAATGCAGCAATGACAGAGAAACGAGTAACAGGTCGAGTCGGGAGAGAAGAGCACCTGGGCTGCATTCTCTACAGAGAACGAGTTTCCTTCTATGTGTTGCCAGGTACTATGCGTTGCCCGGCATCAGGCACAACCCCCCACCCCCCAGTTTCCCGGACCTGATGTGCCCTGTTAGGAGCGCCAGCTCCTCGCAGGAGCGCGGGGGAGCCACAGCGCAGAGGATGTGTCCTAAAGAGTGGAGAGCAGGGAAATCAAACCCTAACAGACCAGACGGAGAGGGAGCGAAAGCTGGGGAATCCTACGGAGCAGACATAACTTCTGATGGCAGGGCAGGCGCGGAGAGACGGCTTCCGGCAGGCCATCCGTGTCCTGATGAGAGTCCGGGGTCCGAGGAGGCCGGTAGCTTGCTGCCTCTGCGGCTGCTTCTGAGAAAGAGAGGCCGAGCGGTCCCCCAGGCTCCCTTTCGTCTCTCCCTAGATGGCCCACGCCAGTGAGCCCCTCCCGCCCTACGAACCGTGGACTCAGCGTGACTTCCTCCTCCCCAGTGAGCCCGGGGAGTGGCCCGGCTTCACCCGGCAGGCCTACCACCGGCTGGCCCTGAAGCCGCCGCCCTGCACCGAAATGAAATCCGAGGTGCGCCACCGACTGATCCGCCCTTGGAAGGACGCAGCGCGGCACACGTGGGGCTTTCACACGTGGCTCGACGTGGGCCGTTTGCCCGCCACCTTTCCCACCAGGCCCGACAGGCCCTACGATAGTAACGTGTGGCGCTGGCTGACGGACTCCGGGGCCCGCGGCCGCCCCCCAGCCGAGCCCCCCATCCCTCCTCCCTCCTGGATGGGTCCCAGCAGCTTTCTGACCTTCATGCGCTGTACTCCCATCTTCACGGACCGCCACAGGAAGAAACAGGTGACTGCCAGGACGGTGCTGGAACTGAGAGAGCTGGAGAAACTCAAGCTGAGGAGTGAAGCAAGGGCACCTCCCCTCGACGCCAAGGGCAACATCCTGCCCCCGAAGAACTTCAAGAAGTAAGAGGAGCTCCTTCCTCAGGGGTGGCCCCTCCCTCTCTCTGATTCCTGTTTCCGATGCCTACCTTGGTACCCTAAGTTCCCCCGCCTTTGATCATCTGACAACTAAACTCTGTTCTGAATGCAGCTGGAAGGAAGCTATGGGAGCAGGAAAGGGGACAGCCAGGGAAGAGGCTTAACCATTTAACTAGAATGCAGGGTTACAACTAGGTGCTTAACACCTGCTACGCCCTGGGGGTACAGAGAGATGTCATCCAGTGGTTCGCAGGGAGCTTATGAAAGGCAGAGACCTACCTACACGGTGGAAAGTCAGCTAACCATACAAGTCACACGTGCTATGTACCCAAAGTGTGACACAGATAGAAACTGGTAAGAATATCAATTACTAGTGGAAAGACCTGAGATCTGGAGTCAGGTTTAGGTTAAAGTCCAGACTAGGCAAATTGTTTCATTTTTCCAGACTCAATTCCATCATTGATAAAATGGGGATGGTAAACACCATGCCTACTAATCTGGGTGAAGATAAAATGGGTTAACGAATATATGAGAGCACTATACAAAAAACAAACGTTATCATAGACATTCTGAAGAGGGAAGGCTTGCTGTAGGCTGGAGCGTCTCCCCCGGAAGGCTTCGTGCAGAAACCAGGTGAAGGCTAGAAGGGTAGGAAGCCCCCAGAAAGGTAGAAATAAGCTGCTGGTCTGAGAAGAGACAGGAGTGTGCAAGGAGTTGCTAGAGTACCCAGCAGCCCTCCCTCCCTGCCATCGTGGGAGCGCACACATATCTCCCTATTGTGTCTGGTCTAGGCAAGGGGATGGGAGGCAGGAAAGGGGGCAGGGAATAAGGACAATATCTCAAATTCCAATCCCAAGGGCATCAACAGAAGTATTGAGGAGCTGGAGGGGAGGCTGTGGAGATTTTTGATTTTTGATTTATTATTTATTTATTTATTTATTTTTAATGCCAATTGTTGGTGATTTTGAGAGAAGAGCATTCAGGACCTTGGCTTCTCTCTGCAGCCCTCGCAGTACAGATTATTGGTTGCTAGTGTGTGCTAACACGAGGGATACAAAGGCAATAAGACTTAGATCACTCCTCAAAAAAATAAAAATAAACTTCAGTGAAATGATAGTGCCAGAGGTTCTAATCCCTTGAGCTCTATTATTTATAACCTCTCACTACCCCGGAGAGACACTATTACTATCAATCCCACTTTACAGAGGGGGCATCTGAAACAGAAAGGTCACTTATTTCGCCCAAATTCATATGGCCAGTAAGTGGCAGACTTGGGATCTGAACCCAGAGAGATAGCTCAGTTTCGGAACTGTGTTCTTAACCTCTATGCTCCACTTCCCCTCCTGTCCACCTGGGGAATCAAACAAGTTCACAGCTACTCCTGGTGTGATATAAAGTTCTATAAAGACAGCATAAGAGAAATACAGTTATCCATAAAAAGAGCTTAGCGCAATGCTTGGCAAACAGTAAACCTGTGTGTGGTGGTTGAAGCCGCATAGGTTCAAGGGCCAAACACATCTTAGGTTGAAGTCTACCTAGCTCCGTCACAAACTTGCTACACAACAAAGAAACTTGACTTTCTTCAGGCCTCACTTCCTCCAGTCTGTGTTGGAGATGCACCAGGTACCTTGCAGAGTTGCTAGAAGATGAAAAGGCATGGTGCCTGGTGTAGAGAGGGGGCTCAGTAAATCATGTCATTAGCATGTCGTCCCCGTGAGAGAAGGATCCTGTTTGCTGCTGGAGGCTCAGTCCCCAGAGCCAGGAACGAAGGAGTCGCAGGCAAGGTTTTACTCTTCACGGAGGACATGGTGCTTGAGCTGGACCTTGAAGAATGTGTACAAGTTCAACCAGGTAGGAACAAGACAGAACAGTGGGAAGAAAGGCCCATCCAGTCCTGTTTTACCTTTCGAGCAGTTCTGTAAGGCGTTAAAATATAGTTAAAACATGTCTCTAGATCAGCAAGCGAGCACATTTTGAGCATGAGAGACCCAGAGAGGACTTCAGACAGGTCTAAGCTTCAAGAAGTTCATGATATTGGTGAGAAATAGAACATCTGTACATAAATACATGATATTCCTGGGAAATAGAACATATATACATATACATACCCATGACATTGCTAAAAAATGACATTTATACATAAATAAAACATTTATACATATACATAAACCCATTTATACATACATCAACTCTAGTAGTACATTACAATCACCTGGGTCTTTTAAAAAAATGTGTGACCCCCCCGCATCCATGAGATTCTAACTTACTTGGCCTGGGGAGGGGGTTGGGCAGCCTGAACACCGGAATTTGTAAAAGGCTCCTAGGAGTGGGGCACCTGAGTGGCTCAGTCGGTTAAGCCTCTAACTTCAGCTCAGGTCATGATCTCATGGTTCCTGAGTTCGAGCCCCACATCAGGCTCTGTGCTGACAGCTCAGAGCCTGGAACCTGCTTTGGATTCTGTGTTTCCCTCTCTCTCTGCCTCTCCCCCACTTGAACTCTCTCTCTCCCTCCCTCTCTCTCTCTCTGTCTCTCTCTCTCTCTCTCTCTCAAAAATAAACATTAAAAAAAAATTTTAAAGCTCCTAGGAGTGATTTTAATGTGCAGCCAGACCTGAGAATGTGCGATAAACCAAAGACTGTAAACAGGGGTAACATCTGCTGGACGAGCTGCAAAGTGTGTTGAAACAGGAAATTTGCCACTATTCAACTATGTCTTTAAAAAGTCCATTTCTCTCGGTTGACCCTAACACTACAGAAGAGGGAGCCATCAGACAAGGTGTCGTGTGGCAGCAGGTCAGAGCAGGAGGGGCTCTGAGACATCACATTCACCAATGGCGAGAAGGGGCCCTTGAGCTTCATTCTCTCTTCTTCCTGCTGGCACTGTGTCAGCAGAGGAAGTGGGACTGAAAGACGGAATCTGGATAATGACATACAGACAGTATGTAAAAAAAAAGGATGGGAGATTGACCATCTAAACAACATAATTTCACCATCCTAACACCAAACACACACACAGGGTGCATGCTATCTGGCATAAACCAATATCCAATCAGGAGGAGACAGAAGCGATTCCCTACAACCTGATCACTCGCTAGGTTGTGTTAGATTAAAAGAAAAATATTGGCAAAACATGGCTCTATACCTCAGTCTCAGGATATGCACAATAAGTATAATTTAAGAATGTAAATGCATTATTTCGTAGGGTCCTGACATCAATGACAATAGTTGGTCAGGCTTTACCACCATCAAAATCTAAGAGGATCCCAAGGACGATTCTTTCTTATTTTGAATGACATTAGTTGGGATCTTGACTGGTTGGCATTTTGCCATTGTCATAATTTGAAATGATTCAGATTTTTTTTAAAGCCTACAGAATTTTTTAAAGTAATCTCTATACCCAACATTGAGGCTCAAACTCACAACTCTGAGGTCAAGGGTCAGATCTACCGACCGAGCCAGCCAGTCTCTCCAAGTCTGTAGAATTTTTAAGCATGATTTGATATTTAATACTAAGGCTTTTCAAAAAATTTTCTTTCAAGAGGAAAATGAAGAATTATAAATTGGGGGGCTTGTCTTTGTAATATTGTGAAAATAAACTTTGGTTAAGCTATGAAAAAAGCATCAAGCTTTTCCTTCTTACTCCTTCCACCATGCCTGCATCTCTCTTTTGACCTCTCTGTTCTCCATGCCCCTTCCCCCAACAGGTACCGGCACATCTCAGCTGGTGGAAGGTTTGAGCCTGGAGGTCTCCAGCTCATGCCCAACCTACTTCCCAGTGATTTTGCCAGGGGCTGGCTCTGCCCAAACCCTCTGCCTCATTATCAGGAGAAGGTGCTAAAACTGGCCTTGCTGCCTAGTGCGCCCCTGAGCCAGGACCTCCTGAAGAATTACCAAACCCTGATAGAGAACCGGATTGCCTTGCCCCTCTATCAACTCTCCACGGCACAACCTGGTAAAACCTTAGCAAGGAAGACCAAGAGAAGACCTGGACAGATCTAGAAAAGCCACCAGCTGGGCAGAGTCCACTGTGGGCTATGGTGTTCCCAACCAATGCACCTTCGGCAAGAAGCCTTTGGGTGGCTGAAGGACTGGCTTCTACAGAACAGAGCCTGTCCACCTTCCCTCCAACTGCAGGCCACCTCTGTCCCTCAGGCTTCTGGAAACTCTACTGAAACTCTAAATGATTATCTGTCATTCTTACAGGACTCTCTCATAGCAGGTGGGAGTATAAAGTGTGGTAAAGCGTGGGAGAGACGAAGGGGATACAGTTTTTAAGGACAGAATGAGTCAGGGGAAAGGTGTGTGTGTGTGTGTGTGTGTGTGTGTGTGTGTGTGTGTTGGGATGGGGGGAAAGGCACTGTTAGAAATGTGGGTAAGAAGTTACCTTTACTCCCATAATCCATTTGGTACAAAACTGGGATTGGTCAGGGTACAGGAAGCTTCTTAGGCAAAATAACCTCAATTCCACAGCTTCCTAGACCATTTGATGTTGGACAAAGACCAGAAGCAGCTCTATTGGGTTGCAGTTCCCACACAGCATTTGGGGAACAGAGGTCAGGCCAAGGCTGGTGCTGGAGGATGGAAGAGTCCAGTCTGAGGACAGCAGACCAGGTCTCTGTGGTGGGACAAGAGTACAACAAAGTAGAGATTCAAGGTAAAATAGTGGTCACCCCAGAGCATTATGTCAGGGCCTTGGGCTTGTGTTGCAATCAACCCCAAATGCCTTAGCTTTTGTCATGGAGGCCAGAGACAAGAGGCCTGGAGTGGAGGCAGGCAAATCACATTGGTCAGAAAGGTGCTGACCCAGTGAGACTGGATATGGGAGGCCCAGTAGAAGGAGGCAGCGGGGCGGGGGGAGGGGCTAGAAGGGGAGAAGTTGTATGGTGGGGGCCACCTCACCTCCTCCCGCTCCTGTCACACCCCAAGTTGGTCATCTTCCTCAGCTGGGCTTCTCTTGGCCTTCTGACCACTGCCCTCTTGCCCACTTTTCTCGAGCCCGCTAGGTACCTGAGAATCAAAACCCCACCGGAGTCCTAGCCCTGGTTTAACCACGGACCAGCTATATGACCTTTGGGAAGGGCATTGTTAACCTCAGGCTTTTAGTTTCCTCCTTGACGCAGTGGGAGCTTTGAGGGTACAACTAAGTGGAATAAATAAAATAAGTGTAGGCCCTCCATAAACGAAGCTATCAACCAATCATTACTCATGGATGAAAACAATGGACGGGGTATTACACTGATTCTTGCTACAGTGTAGGTGAACCTTGACAATACCACGCCGAGTGAAAGAAGCCAGACACAAAAGGCTGTATATGGGATGATTCTATTTACATGAAAGATCTAGAATCAGCAAATCCATAGAGATAGAAAGTAAATTGCCACGTTCTAGGGGAAGGAGAAATGAGGACTGACTGTCACTGGGTACAGAGTTTTCTTTTAGGGTGGTTAAAATATTTTGGAACGGATAGAAGTTGTGGTTGCACAATGTCATGGATGAACAAAATGCCACTGAATTGTATACTTTAAAAATGGTAATTGTCTGGGGCGCCTGGATGGCTCAGTTGGTTAAGCGTCAGACTCTTGGTTTCAGCTCAGGCCATGATCTTATGGTTCATGAGATCAAGCCCCACATTGGGATCTGCACTGACAGACTCTCTGCCTCTCTCCTGCTCGCGCTCTCTGTCTCTCTCTTTCTCAATAAACTTTTAAAAAATGGTAGTCATGTTGTTACATGAATTGCATCTCAAAAGTAATTTATAGGGGCACCTGTGTGGCTCAGTCAGTTAAGCATCTGACTTCTGCTCAGGTCATGATCTCACAGCATGTGAGTTTGAGCCCTGCATCGGGCTCTGTGCTGACAGCTCGGAGCCTGGAGCCTGCTTCAGATTCTGTGTCTCCCTCTCTGCCCCTCCCCCACTTGTGCTCTGTCTCTCTCTCAAAAATAAACAAACATTAAACAAAAAAAATAAAATAAAAATGACTACAATAAATAGGGTGTGATATGGTGAGTTTCCAAATTTCTTTCTAGTTCGAAATCTATAGTTCTATTAATAGTCCTCCTTAACACTTCTCCCCCCCCCCATATGTATGGGGGGTGGGCGGGGATGACCAGAGCCAAAGGGTGAAGGAGAATTCCTTGAGTATTCCAGAGGCATAACAGAGCTCTGGGAATATGTCCACTTATCTCAATCTGGGTTAGGAATAATGGTGGAAAGCAGGAGGTCCCCTTACCTAGGATCCTAATACGTCAGAAATGGGCAAGCCATGAGGACACAAGTCGAATCCATCAGGTTTAGATGGCCCACTAAGACCCATGGACAAGTGACTTGCTCAGGGCAGCAAAGCCCAGCAGCTCCTGCTGCTCCTGGCAATAGAAAGAAGGCTGGGAGCTAGGCCTCGAGGGCTTGTTTTCCCATCCTGCTTCTCTTCTGTTATTCTAGTTCTGCCCATGATGCCTGGGTTTTGTCACCTCCATGATGAGAGGCCCTAGGGAAACTTAGAGGGTTGATATGAAGGTTTGGGGAGTGGAAGGAAGTAGGCCACTTGGGTTCTTCAGAGAAGGCTGCCTACCCGCTGACCTGGAAGTTGTGGGAAAGTAGAAAGGTAAGGTGCACTCCCACGGACTCCTGCCTTGACAGACCCAGACTACTTTGGAGGTTACTTGCCTCACATCAGAAGGACTTCCACCCCATCCACCAGCTGTCTGCTCTGCTCTCTGGATAACACTCTTCTTCCTGCTGACAGGGGGACCACAGCATTATGGGAGGCCTTGTCCACTGGCCAGCCTGAACCGCAGAAGCAACACTCCGGAAATTGCTGAACTGTGGTGGGCCGTGGAGATCTGAGGGAAAACGATAGCATCCGTAAACCCTCCTGGGCCTGGGAACTCTTCCAAGGCAATCCCAGCTCAGCCTGCTGACAACCATGAACACCCCTCATCCCCTTCCCCCACATACACTAATAAATATGGCGTCTATTGGGGTGGAGCCTCTATTGGGGTGGAGCAAGGGATTCCGGTAATCCGGGCCTGCCTTAGAGATCTACTCTCTCACCAATTTTTTTAATGTTTATTTTTGAGAGAGAGAGAAAGAGCGTGAGCAGGGGAAGGGCACAGAGAGAGGGAGACACAGAACCCGAAGCAGATTCCAGGCTCTGAGCTGTCAGCACAGAGTCCAATGCGGGGCTTGAACTCATGTACCACGATATCATGACCTGAGCTGAAGTGAGACGCCTAACCAACTGAGCCATCCAGGTGCCCCTCACCACAGCTTTTGAGGGGAATCAGGGTGAACATCCCTCCCCTGACATATCCAGCACACCAACCCCATGGGACACCTTATGCTCTGCTGAATGCCACCAACCTCATGGAAAGTGATCAATTTCATCCAGCACAGAGGCCTCAGAGCCACTTCCAGGTCCATACTTCCTCCTCAACCACCAGGTAAGATCTGGGTGGCCTCCTCATGAGCTGGGTGGCCAAGGCCATTCAGATCCCTGAGTTACTAAGGCCTGAGGAATGGTTGGGGGTCAGGGAGTGCTGGAGGCTGTGGGACTGGGAATCCCTGAGGCAGATGCAGGGCCAGCCACATTGCCAACCATGATCTTCAATCTTCATTCTTCATCTGGCTGTCTGCCAGCATTGTCCTGTCTAATTGCCATGCCTCAAAAAGCCCATTGCTGCTCCCCAAAGTGACAAATCAGACATCCTCTCTCCAGGCTTCCCTAGACTCACTTTCCACCTTCCTCAGGGCCCTCTGCCCTCTCGTTTCTACTCATCATTGACTCGCTTACTCCAAGCCCTTCGTCTTCCTGCTCCTCGTCCACCTCCAAGCCCTCTCCTACTTGTACTGTCCACTGAACCATATACATGTATTTATTTGCCATGTAAATCACTGCTTATTCCTATTTATCATCATATTTAGGTGGGTTTCTGTGGCTACTCATAGTCTCAAGCCAACGCACACTCTGCAGGTCCCAGGACAGAAGCTCACGAACGCCTCCACACTTGTAAACTAATGCTGTTGCATCTTGCCATCGTTCAGAGGTAAAGGTTTCGCTGGGAGGCTCCCCTCAGCCCATCATCACTCCCACTGGATGTCCCCTGAACACTAACACTGGGTATCATACATGGCTCTTAGAGAATAGTCACTGACTTTGTTAGCACAAGTATCCCTAGGAAATGGAGGTCATGTCCAGAGGTGCCAAGGGCAGGCAAGGAGAAAGGGGAAAATGGAGGGAAACAGAAGCAAGAAAGAAAGCAGATAAACACCAGAGAGAGGAGGAGAAATGTTGAAGCCAGAAGAAAGGCAAAACAGGAGTTTTGTTGAAGTTCAGAGGTCCAGAATATTTGGTGGCATGGGCACCTTGGTCATATCCTCTGAGGGCATTTGCAGGATCCAGATTTTGGCAAAGAGCCCTAAGATGAGAAGGGTTGGCAAATAAGTCCTATAGATGCAAAGGAAAGGGGGATGAGCACAATGGGGTCTTGAGTGATCTCCTAGGGCATCAGTTGGATTCTGTGGCTGAAAAATTCAGGTGGGGAACTCGACAGGCTGTTCTAGTGTCTCATCACCTGCATAACAACCCCCTGTGTCCACTGGAGTCCTGCTGCCCAATGCATTCAACTAATTTTGTGTAAGAAGAGAGAGAAAGATACACACAGAAGAAGACCCACCCTTAGAAAGCCTAGGATCTGGTGAAGGTAGACAAGTAAACAATTAGAAACAGTGTAAGAAAGAATGTCATAGATAACCATCCAGTTGTATTCTGGGAGCAAAGGGGAGAGGCGTCTAAGAGTGTGCATGTGTGTGCAAGCACACACATGTGTATGTGTATGTACAGTTTCCAAATAACAGCAAACATTCACTTTGTACTTATTATGTGTTAGGCAGTGTTTTGAGAACTTTTAAGAATCGTCCCATTTAATCTTCATGCTATCAGATAGGTCCCACTATGACCTCCATTTTAGAGATGAGTAAACTGAGGCCTGGAGGGCTCTTAACCATTTTGCTGTTCTGCCTCTCATGTAAACTTCACAGTAATTCTACAAATTACATGTTATTTCAGTTTTACAGGTGACAAAGCAGATTCCAGAAAAATTAAGCACTTCACTCAGAGTCACCCAGTTAGTTAATGACTGAGCTGCAATGCTTGACAAGCTTGTCTGAGTTCAGTATGCCATGTTCAGTCTGTTTTCATCAATAGAGAGGAACACTTGAACTTTCTGCGCCTTGGTTTTGCCATCCACAGAATAGGAAAAAATCATCCAAGGGTCAGATATAAAAAGTCATCTTAGCCTGGTAGCTTTGGGGTGGAGGTAGGGTGATATGTTTCAAAATGGGTACAGCCCCCGGGACCCTTGCTGGACAGGAGAATTCTGGAAAACGGCTTCATTCCTGTCCTCAGCAGATCTGACAGGGTCAGAAGAGAAACCCTGAAATAGAACTGGCTGCCCTTAACCTTCCGCGGGCTCAAGGGAGCTGTTTGTCTAGCTCTGAATAACCCATTCTACAAAGAATATTCTGGGAATTTCCTTATGTGGCAGAGCAATGTTTGGGTGATTTCACTGTGCCAAATGAGCTCTCCTTCCCATCCTACCATCAGAGATAAGAATTGGCATTAGCCAGCCTTGAAGAAAAAGGTTAAAAAGAAGAGGTATAAAGATATTTAGAAGCATGAAAGAATATCACAAGGAAGGTAGGAAACAGTTCATCTCCGTCTCTACCGAGGCTTGGACAGGAAGGCAGGGATTTTGAATATAGGTACAGGGATTTAGATTAGATATAAAGAACACCCTGAATCAGTGAGAGTTGCTGGCATAGATTAGATAAGGTTCAAGGAACCAGCTGTGAATCTATTTGGACCAGTGTCATCCATTAGAAATATAATAGACCCATATGTGTAACCTTAAATTTGTTAGTTGCCATATTAAAAAAGTAAAAAGAAACTGGTAAAGTTCATTTTCATAATGTACTGTATTTTATTTAACACAATAGATCTGAAATACTAGTATAAAATAATGTAATCCATGTATAAATAATTGAGATATTTCACATTGTTATTTTGTATTGTTTTCAAAATCTGCTGTATATTTTACACTTACAGCAAAGCTCTCTTTGGCCTCACCACACCTCAAGTGCTCAATAACCATATGTAGCTGGCTGGTGACTGTCGTATTGGTCAGCCCAAATCTAGACTTGCTAAGGATTGTCTGACACCCAATGACAAGTATAAGGTGTGGTCCGGTTTAAGCTGAAGGCAGAAAGTTCTTTAGAGACCTGAGGGCCTATGACAGTAAAAGTCAGGAAACCTTACCTTAGGAGCCCCTCTCAGCCTTCCTCGTTGCCAGAAATACAAAGACCCATCGCCCTCTGGCTGTTCTCAGAACCCACACAGCAGTGTTCTGTGCTCTCTTTCAGTAGAGGGAGTCCCAACTCCCTCAGGTCTGTGGGACCCGGGGTTTGGCGGCTTGCTAACCCACAAGGGAAGAGCACTGTGCCAAGGAGAGCAAGGACAACGGTTCATCCTGGAGTAGACGAGGTAGCTCTGTTCTCTCCATGGCAGGAGACAAGGCTCCATACCCCAGTCAGCCTTCCTGGTGCAACTGACTGTCACCAAAGGAGCCAGGCTGGACAGGGGATGGAGAGCTGTAAATCTCCCCTGTCTGCGGTGTGTGGGGGACAAGCACTGTCCCAGCCTACCTTATCTTACCTGCAATATTCTGAGTTCTCTGTTGGCGACACCCTTCTTCCAGATACGTGCACAGCCTTCACCTTGTATGTGCACAGCCTTCACCTTGTTCCCATCTCTGCACAATGTCATCCACACATCCCCTCCCCCATCTCTCTCTCCTCTCATCCTGCTCTAGTTTTCTTCAGCAGTTACCACAACCTGACAGTACAAACGTCCTTGTTCCTTGTCTGCCTTCCACCCTACAATGTGAACTTCACGAAGGCAGGGCCCTCATCTGGTTCACCATCTTAGGCCCAGAGCCTACCTCAGCATCTGACACATAGTAGGCACTCAATAAATACTTTTTTGACCAAATGAAAGGAAAACTTGCTGTATATAATTCAGAGGAAAACCAGTGCAGTGAGAGAGCCAAATCTCACACTTCCATTTTTCTCCTCACAAAATTTTTGAATTTGGAACCATTCAACATCTTATCTTGTGAACCACATGATGAAATAAAGGAGAGAAATTACAGATATTTCCCAAGCGTCTTGGAAGGGAATATCTCCACTTCCTCTGCTCCTCATAGAAGAAGGCTGGTTTAATCTTCCTGAATAGTGCTCCTGGAAGTTTTCTCCCCCTGTGTCTCATCATTAGAGCTCAATGTAGTTATTCCTTGCTAATGAATTGGTGTGTTGATTTCTATAACCTTTAGCTTAAAAAATGACCAGGGGATGGGGTATCTGGCTGGCTCACTAGAAGAGTGTGTGACTCTTGATCGTGGGTTCAGGCCCTATGTTGGGTGTAGAGATTACTAAAAATAAATAAGCTAAAAAAAATGACCAGGGGAGGGGAGTGAGGTAAGTTATTGGCAGAGACATGGACCACCCAGCTGAGGATATAAACTGCTCTCAGAGGTAAGTATTGGCAAAGACACGGACCACCCGCTGAGGATACAAACTGGCCTCAGAACAATCCCTGGCACTCTCCATAACTTTTTTAGAGTTAGACAAGGCTAGATTTTGTTAAGTTAAAGTATAGTTGACATATACCATTAGTTCCAGGTGTACCACATAGTGATTTGACAATTATATACATTATGCAGTGCTCGCCATTGTGAGTGTGGTTACCATTAGTCACCCTAAGACGTCTTTACAATATTATGGACTATATTCCCTAGGTGATCATTTTCACCCTCGTGACTTATTTATTTTATGGTTAGAAGTTTGTACCTCTTGGGGTGCCTGGGTGGCTCAGTTGGCTGAGCATCTGACTTCAACTCAGGTCACAGTCTCATGGTTCATGAGTTCAAGTCCCAGATTGGGATCACTGCTGTCAGCACAGAGCCTGTTTCAGATCCTTTCTCTCTCGAAAAAATAAATAAAGCATTTTTTTAAGTTTGCACTTCTTAATCCCCTCTACCTGTTTTGCCTATCTCCCTAACCCCCTCCCCCTGGCAACCATCAATTGGTTCTCTATATTTATGGGTCTGTTCCTGCTTTTTGTTTATTCATTTGTTTTGTTTTTTAGATTCCACAAGTAAATGAAATCATGTGACATTTGCCTTTCTTTGTCTTATATTCATTTAGCATACTACTCTCTAGGTCCATTCATGTTGCTGGAAATGGCAAGATTTTACCCTTTTTTCATGACCAAGTAGTATTCCTGTGTGTGTGTGTGTGTGTGTGTGTGTGTGTGTGTACTACATCTTCTTTATCTATTCATCTATGGGTAGACAGTTGGTGGGCTGCTTCCATATCTTCGCTATTATAAACAGTGCTGTGTTATATATAAGGATATATATATCTTTTCAAATTGGTGTTTTCATTTTCTGTGCATAAATACCCAGTAGTAAGATTTTATACCACATCTTTATCCATACATCTATTGATAGACATTTAGGTTGCTTCCATATCTTGGCTATTGTAAGTAACACCGCAATAAACATAAAGGTGCATGTATCTTTTTAAGTTAGTAGGGTTTTTTTTTTTTGAAGTTTATTTATTTCAAGGGGCGCCTGAGAGAGAGAGGGAGAGACAGAATCCTAGGCAGGCTCCACACTACTAGCACAGAGCCCAAAGTAGGGCTTGAACTCATGAATGATATCGTGACCTGAGCTGAAATCAAGAGTTGGACACTTAACGGAATGAACCACCCAGTGCCCCTTGACTTAGTGTTCTTACTTTCTTTGGGTAAATACCTAAAAGTAGAATTACTGAGTCATATGATAGGTTTTTTTTTAGTTTTTTGAGGAACGTCCATAGTGTTTTCCAGATCTTACCCTGCTGCACCAGTTTACATTCCCACCAATCGTGCAAGGGGGTTGGTTCTCCTTGCTCCACATCCTTACCAACATCTGTTGTTTCTTGTATTGTTGATTTTAGCCATTCTGACGAGTGTGAGGTGATATCTCATTATAGTTCTGATTTGCATTTCCCTGGTGATAAGTGATGTTAAGCACCTTTTCATGTGTCTGTTGGCCATCTGTATGTCTTCCTTGGAAAATTGTCTATTCAAGTTCTCTGCCCAAATCAGATTATTTGGGTGGGGTGTTTTTGGTTTTGGTGTTGAGTTGTTTGAGTTCTTTATACATTTTGAATATTAGTCCCTTACTGGATATGTCACTTGATAATACCTTTTCCCATTCAGTAGGTTGCCTTTTGGTTTTATTAATGGTTTCCATTGCTGTGCAAAGGCTTTTTATTTTGCTGTATTTCTAATTGTTTATTTTTGCTTTTGTTGCCATTGCCTTTGGAGTCAGATCCATAAAAGTGTTACTAAGGTCAACATCCATGAGTTTACTGCCTGTGTCTTCTTTTATAATTTTAATAGTTTCAGGTCCTACATTTATATCTTTAATGCATTTTGAGTTTATTTTTGTGTATGGTGTGAAAAAGTGGTCCAGTTTCCTTCTTTTGCATGTGGCTGTCCAGTTTTCCCAGCACTGTTTGTTGAAGAAACTGTCTTTTCCCCATTGTGTGTTGTTTCCTTTGTTATAGATTCACTGACTATGGGTTTATTTCTGGGTTCTCTCTATTCTGTTCCACTTATGTATGTGTCTGTTTTTGTGCCAGTACCATACTGTTTTGGTTACTACAGCTTTGTAGTATAACATGAAATCTTGAATTGTGATGCTTCCAGCTTTAGTTTTCTTTTTCAAGCTGGCTTTGGCTGGCTCTTCAGGCCTTTTGTGGTTCCATACAAATTTTAGGATTGTTTGTTCTAGTTCTATGAAAAATACTACTTGTATTCGAATTGCACTGGATCTCTAGACTGCATTAGGTTCCTCATCTTATTAAAGGAAGTTCTTTAGCTCCTTAGAAAAAACTCAGCTTTGCATTGGTAAAACATTCTCATTCTCCCTACAACCTGAGGAAAAAACAAATTTACAAAGGAAGAAAACAGAATACAAAAAGGCAAAATAGAGTTTCTTTATCCCTTAGTCCCACTCCAAGTTACATAGTGAATGAGACAATATTAGTTTGGGTCACAGAACCCAGGGACCAACTTGACTATTTTTGCACAGCTATATTCCAGAGAATGGCATTTCCTGAGCACCAGTGGTTCTGAGTGCCAGGCAACAAAAGTCTTGTCAGAACTGGAGAAGAGGTGATGCTGTCCCCGACCTCACTGCATCCAAACTGGAAACTCCAAAGGTTCTGTTCTACACCACAGGTATGTTTACTCCTCCCTTGGGTTTAGTCTGCAGACCTAAGTGCACCAATGAGTTTGGAGACATCCCATCCATCCTGGCCCAACGCAGCTTTGCTACGTGCTCTGGAATCATCTCATTCTTGTTCACTGATAACATTACTTTTCCAAGAAATGGATTAATGAAGGACTGTTGAAGATGTTGAAGGATTTTCAAACCTAAGGAATGAATTGCCAAGAATAAAGTTGGAGGAGATACTTGGGCACACCCAGTATCATAGTATGTAGGCCACTCACTCATCTATCAATGCATACAGTTGATCCTATTGAAACAACCTATTGAAACAGTGCAACATGTCAGTGGATCCTCCTTGACCTCTACCCCAGGCGAGCGTGTGGTGGTGAAGGACGCCAAAGCATGGGAGGGGCTGGAATAGTCCATTGAAACTGTGTTTAAGTGAAGCCAGGTTGAGGGTGGGCCAGAACACAATTGATGGGATCATACTGTAGTTTGGTTTTCATTCCATGCTTTTCATCCCCGTTGGTCTTCTCTTTATGGCATAGCGGATATTGAGCAGGACTTGGGAGTCAGAACACAAGGGGGCTGATTCCTGGCTCTGCCAGACAGTAACCAAATGTTAGGTGAGATTTCTAAGTCTCAGTATTAGCTTCCTAGGGCTGCCATAACAAAGTATCACAAACTGGATGGCTTAAACAATAGAAGTTTATTGTCTCACAATTCTGGAGACTGGAAGTCCAAGATCAAGGTGCTGGCAAGGTTGGTTCTTTCTGAGGGTGCTGAGGAAGAATCAGGCTAGGCCCTTCTCCCGGCTTCTGGCAGATGCTAGCAACCATTGACGTCCCTTAGCTTCTAGATGCATCACCCATTCTCAGCCCTCATGTTTACATGGTGTTCTTCCTGTGTGTACCGCTGTGTCCAAATTTCCCCTTTTAGCAAGGATATGGCCATATTGGATGAGGGTCCACCCTAGTGACCTTATCTTAGCTTGATTTTATCTCTTTAAAGACCCTATCTCCAAGTAAGGTCACATTCTGAGGTGCTGGGAATTGGGACTTTAACATACAAATTTATGGGGGACACAACTTAACCTGTACAACTTAACTACTTTTCTCATCTGTAAAGAGGGATCACAATGCAATTCTTCCTCATATAAATGTCATGGCTGTGACAATACCTAATACAGACATCTTGTCTGTCTGAATGTGTGTTTGCCTTCAGGATGTCTAGATCAGACTGCGCCCCTAGGGAGCATAGCTCAGTTGGGGCTTCCAGTCTTTAAGTGTCCAACACAAGTGAGCAGGTGCTTGCCAATGCATTTTGACAATGGTGAGATAAAAGGCTGGAGAGAAAAATCTGATGACAGATGAGCCAGGACTATAAAAAAAGGTTGATTCCAAGTGCTGGTGAGGAAGTAGAGGATGTGGAAACCCCAGACACTGCTGACTGGGGTGCACATTGGTATAAATCCTCTGGAGGGCAGGTTGGCTTCATGCCAAAGGGGAGAAGCTGTGAGCGGATATCCTGGCCATTCCACACTTAGGTATGTACTCCAGAGAAATGCTCATATGTGTGCCCAGGACACATGTTGTAAAAATGTTCATAACATCATTGTTTGTAGAGAAATAATCTAAATTTCCTAAACGTGATGTATTCATGTAGAGGAATAACATACAGCTGTTAAAGAGAATGCAAAATTCATGGATGAATCTCAGGAATAATATATTGAGCAAAAAACAACAAATTGCATAAAGACATATATAATGGGTTAGGCAAAACTGAATGATACATTTAGGAATGATATGCTTAGATGTATAGGCATAAAGAGTAGACGTAGTGGGGTGCCTGGGTGGCTCAGTCGGTTAAGCCTCCGACTTCAGCTCAGGTCAGATCTCACCTGTGAGAGTAGGTTTTTTGTTTGTTTGTTTGTTTTTTTAATGTTTTATTTATTTTTGATACAGAGAGAGACAGAGCATGAGAGGGGGAGGGGCAGAGAGAGAAGGAGACACAGAACCGGAAGTAGGCTCCAGGCGCTGAGCTAGGTGTCAGCACAGAGCCTGACGCGGGGCTCGAACCCACGAGTGTGAGATCTGACCTGAGCCGAAGTCGGATGTTTAATCGACTGAGCCACCCAGGCACCCTCACCTTCGTAGGTTTGAGCCCCGCGTCTCAGGCTCTGTGCTGACAGCTCAGCCTGGAGCCTGCTTCCGGTTCTGTGTCTCCTTCTCTCTCTGCCCCTCCCCCTCTCATGCTCTATCTCTCTATCAAAAATAAATAAAACATTAAAAAAAAAAGAGTAGACGTAGTATGGGAGTGCTAAAATGCCAAATTGAGGAAAGGATGTTATCTCTGGAGAAGGGAAGGTGCAAGGGGGTGTCAACTATATTTATAAGAATGTGGTTATTTTTTTAACTGGGATGGCCAGCAAAAGGTATCGGTTATTCTTTACAACTTTCTGTGTGTTTAAATTCTAGTGCTTTTTAAAGAGCCAGGGCTCCAGAAACCTTAAATAAAGAAGAGGGAGGGGCACCTGGTGACTGTTGGTTAAATGACCCGGCTCTTTACTGCGGCTCAGGTCATGATCCCACACTTCGTGGGATCCGCCCGCATTGGGCCCTGAGCTGGCAGTGCAGAGCCTGCTTGGAGTTCTCTCTCTCTCTCCCCCTCTCTCTCTGCCCCTCCCCCGCTTGTGTGCTGTCGCTGTCTCTCAAAGTTAATACATAAACTAAAAAAAAAAAAAAAAAAAAAAAGAAGAAGAAGAGGGAGAAGCTGGGGTGCTGCTTGTGGGGAGATTCAAAGCTGCTCTTGCTGTGTCCCTGGAACCCAGAATCCAGAATAAATAAGACTCTGACATCTGTCACACCGAAAGGTGTGGACCCAGAAGGGTGAAGTTTCTCCTGTTGACGGGGATGAGATGGGGGGGAAGGCCCTTCTGATGCCACCGTCTCTGTTCCGAACCTAGCTGTCGGCCTATACCCCAAGCCTGAACTGCAGATAACCCCAGCGGAGTAAACAGCAGGCAGCCCAAGCGGAGACGGCAGGGCACCTGTTCAGGGACGCACGTGCCCGCCTCCCACACGCGCACCAAGCACCCAGGCCGACTCCCTCCCAACACCCACACGCACTGCC
>NC_043709.1:101241214-101277718 GCF_006229205.1 Suricata suricatta
CACACACACACACACACACACACACACACACACACACACACACACACACACACACACACACACACACACACACACACACACACACACACACACACACACACACACACACACACACACACACACACACACACCCCTTCCACCAACCGCTCCCATCAGGACCCCAGAGTTGGACGCGCTTCAGAGTCTGCCAGCCGCCCCCCCTCCCCGCCCGGAGTGCTGGGTTTTTCCAGCCCGAGCCTCATTCCCTCTACTGCAATCTCAGGAAATTGGTGTCTGACGCGGCTGCTCCTGCACATTATTTATTGAATTCCTCTGCCCCCGGGGAGACCCTCCTGTCAGGAGAGCTGCGACCCCGGGGAACGGAAGCAGGCGGGAAGCGGCGGCGGGGCCGCGGGGGGGACAGAGAGGATGGAGCCTAGGACGGTTCAGCAGCCCCCAACCTGCTCATCAAGCTCAGCGAGCCCCGCAGGGGCCACGAGCACCAGGCAGGAGGCCAGGAGAGAGGAGGGAGACTCCAGGAGGAGGGGACAGGAGGCAGCGCTTCGGGACCGAGCCCCCCTGAGCCAGCAGCGCCGGCTCAGACAGGCCACCCAGTTCCTGCACAAGGACTCTGCCGACCTGCTCCCCCTGGACAGCCTCAAGAGGCTCGGCACCTCCAAGGACTTGGTGAGGCAGCCCTCCCCCCACCCTTCCCCTCTCTCTCCCTGTATCCTGGGGAGGCCGGAAAGTGCAGACCCTAACCTTCAGATCCCCTGTCCCTTGCTGAGTGTGGGCATGAGGTAGTCCCAGGCAGAGGGGCTCCACTGCGACCACCCTCAGACTCTTCACTGGGGATGCTCCCATGTCTTGGTGGTGCTGGGTGGGTGGGGGGGGGTCTAATCTCCTTGCTCAGCTTCTCTTAAATAGTCCAAGACTTATCTTGGGGTGATGAGGAGCTGTGCTCTTTAGGAGAAGAGGCTTACAAGGACACAGGAACCTTCTGGAGCAGTCATTTACTGCTGGGAGGGCCTGGAGGCCTGGCCGGTTTAGGGTTATAGTTTGTTTTCTGTCCCTAAACAACAGCTTCCCTTCTACCAGCTCTGACCATCCACTTGCCTTTTCCCTCCAGAATGGAAGCACTAAAGGCCTCAGTCCTTTGGCTCAGTCCTATGGCTCTTGCCTAGGCCACCAGCCTCCCGAGTGCCCCTCTCTCCCTCTTAGGGGCAATGGCCCTTCCAGGCTCCTTTCTCTCCATCTCCCTGCAGCAGCTGTGGCCTCCAGAGGGAATGGGGACGAAGTGTAGCAACGAGGGGGTGAGTGGGTCAGGGGCAGCTGCATACATTCATCCCCCCTCTGAGACTGTGGTAAAGAGTGTGGGCTTTGGAGCCATGCTGCTTGGGTTCAGATCCTGGCCCTGCCACTTACTACCTTGGGCAAGTTGCTTTATGTCTCTGAACCTGTTTCTTCGTCTGCTAAATGAGGACAAAATTAGTAATATCTCCCTCACAGCATTGCTGTGGGAGTTGCATCTACTAATGCCTACGAGGGGCTTAGCAGAGAGCCTGGAAAATAGAAAGCACTGTCTAAGGTCTAATTATGCTTGTTCCTCCATTTAGCTTGAGAGAGAGTGAGCTCTGTAGGGTCCAGAGACGATGGAATCCTCTCTCGTCTCTGGCTCTTCTAGAAGAAAGGAGGGCTTTTGTACAAGGGTTTGGAAGCACTCAGTTCCCTCACCCATTCCCTCTTCAGGAGGTCTGAGAGGAGGGCCCTCCTCCAAATGAGGGACACGAAGGAGGGGCACTCCAGGGCACTCAGCCTGTAGTGAGCCTGGAGGCCAAAGGAGCCCCTCATTCCCTCTCTTGACCCAGCCCTACCGGATTCCTCCCAGACGAAATGTTCCTCCTCCAGGAACCCAGCTGAGAGGTCAGCAGATTCCCAGCCTCAGCCCAGCAGCTCCCAGACAGGAAAAGTGACCAGGCTGAGATCTCAGTTCAGGGAACTTCAGGGCTGCTTTGCAGGCACAGAGAGCACAGCTGAGAAACAGGGAGAAACAGGACAAGAGGGAAGCTTGTGCTTCGGCTCCCAGTGGCTAGGACCTCAGGGCCTCAATGGTTTGGAGACCACTCTACCTCCATCTGGCCCTGGATTGAAGGCTCTGTTAATTGCCATCCCAGAATGGCGGGTCTGGCCTTCTGATAAATCCTGAGCTTTTCACCTCACCCCACTGCCTCAGGACCTCCCGAATTGATCTCAAGCAGGGACTTTGTGTGGCTTTGGGAGTCAAGGTACAACAGGTTGGGGGGACCCCACTGACTCCCTCCCTAGGATAACTCTGGGGGCAAACTGCACACTAGTGGAGGCCTGAAGCCTGTGTCCATCGTGGGAAAGGTGGGAGGAGGGCCAGGAACTGCAGAGTCGCTCTTTCCAGCCTGTCCTGGAGTTCACTGCCCTTTTCCCAGACCTGGGTCTCCTGCTGGCAGCCTTGCTGGCAGGAGCAGCCGGTCTCAAGGGCCTCATTAAACCAAGGGTAGAAAAACAATCCCAAGTTCCCAAGAAGAAAGGGCAGGTGGAGAAGCATGTGTAGAGCCTGGACAGATAGAATTATTCTTCAACAAGCATTTATTGAGTGCCTACTATATGCTAAGTTAAGCCTTGGGGTATAAAGACCTGATTTCACGGGCTCTCCAGGCTAATGGGGGAGTAATATCCACAAATAACATCTATCAAGCATGACAAAGGGAGCTAAGGGAAGGGGCCCCAGCCTGGTGTGTGGAATGAAGAGTTCAAAGAAGTCAGAGAGGGCTTCCTGGAGGAGGTACTCTGTTAATTACAGGATACACACAGAATTCCAGACTTAGATAAAAACCTCTCTCCCAAATAAAGAGCAGCTCCTGAACAGAGTGTGTAGAACCAGTCATCCAGTCTGGCCTATAGAAGAATAAGAGTCATCTCAGGAAGGGGGTTGAGCAGAAGCTAAGGTGTGGAGGCCAAGAGCAAGCAGCCTGGTACAAGCAGTATAAGTAGGGTCAATAGGGGCAGATGTGCAGAGCAAGGGGCGAGGCTGAGGACCAAGCTGTGGCCAGGTCATCTGGGCTGTGCATCACCTGAAAAAGTTTGGGCTTTATCATGCAACAGGAAGCAGGGGTGCTTTGGTGGATTTTAAGCAGGAGTAACATGGTTAGTTTTGTTTTCCTTTGCTGCTTCTCAGACTTTAACATGTGCACGAATCATCAGGGCACCTTGTTAGAATGAAGCTTCTGATTCAGTAGGTCACGATTCTGCCTTTCTAACAACCTTCCAAGTGATGGCAAATGATGTTAAAGCTGCAGATCTGAGGATCACACTTTGAGTAGCAAGGGTTTTATCTTTTTTAAGTTTATTCGTTTATTTTGAGAGAGCTGGGGAGGGGTAGAGAGAGGGGGAGAGAAAGAATCCCAAGTGGGCTCCATATGGTCAGTGCGGAGCCTGATGTGGGGCTTGAACTCACAAACTGTGAGATCATGACCTGAGCTGAAATCTAGAGTCGGACCCATGAACAACTGAGCCACCCAGGTGCTCCTGAGCAGCAGGGGCTTTAGATAATCACTGGCTTCGTGCAGGTGTGCCTGAGAGACAACAGTACTGAGGCCGGTTCTTAGGAACTTAGGGAGGCGGTCGGTGATCCAGGACAGCTGAGGTGAGGCTTGAATAAAAGCAGTAACACAAAGCAGGGATGGACTCTATAAACACAGGAGGCAAAGCTGGCAGAACTTAGAAGTAAAGTGGCCAGATGGAGTGAAGGTGGTTTCAGGTGAGGGATAGTTCGAGCATCCTAGTTTTGAAGATGTGACTTTTTTTTCCCTCGCTGTTAGTCTGACTTCTTTCCATCACACCATCAACCCTGGGATCTGCAGTCCATTGAAGGGTGAGGTCAGAAGAGGGAAAGGGGGGAAATGTTAAAAATGTGTTATAGACCAAACAAAAAGTTCCCCAAGCATAATACTAGCTCCTGAGAAGTCCTGGCAGTCAATAGGTTGGTCTAACCTAGAATGGACTGTTCTCTTCCCATTTCTTCGTTGTTGAGCAAGCTATTGGGGCCCCGGCAAAACAGCAGGATTTGATACTGGGGTTCACTCTGCTATAATGATCTGAAGGCTGGGACTTGGGTAAGCTCCTGCCCCTTTCTTGCTCCCATGAGATGTGGGACTGGGGAGGGGTTCGGAACACTGTGGGAGATCTAAGGTGGGAGAACCGAGTGGCCCGGATACCGGGGTTTACACCTGTCTGCCTTGTTTTGTGACTGAGCCAGCAGCCGCACAGCGTGATCCAAAGGCGCCTGGTGGAGGGAAACCAGAGTCAGTTTCAGGGCGAGTCTCCACCAGAGCAGGCCCTGATCCACGGCCAGGAGAGGAGGAAGAAGACACAGATTCCAGCTCTTCTTGTGAACTGCAAGGTGAGAAGCCCCCCAGGGCACTGGCTTTCACGAACCATCCCGCCTGTGAATGGCTCACTTCCCTGGGTGGTGAGGAAAGAGGAAGAAAAGGGATCTCTCCCCGGTGGTTGGACCTAAAAATGGGATCCTGCACATTCTTTACTCTCTGCCCCCACCCATCTTCCCTCCATGCAATCCCATGTGCTGCGCCAACCAACCCTTTATCAGCTACGATTTCCAAATGTGCACGTGTGAATACTCGCCAGTGTGTTCCACGGGCATGGAGGGTGTGTGCACGCATGCATCCTGCAACCCCCTCAGAAAAAGCCTATGTGTTCCCACGTGACAGCCTTGTCCTCTCTGGAACCATTTGACCACCCAAGCAGCTCTGAACACCCACCGCTCCTCTGCTACCGTGTTTTTCTCTTCCTGCTCTCCAGTCTCTGGCCACATTCTAGAATCTTTTAAGGCCTCAAATGTTACCTCCTCCTTGAAATCTTTTCTGATTTTCCCAGTGGGAAACAGCCTCTCCTCTCTCTCAATGTCCAGAGCACTTTACTCACAACCCTTTCTAGACCTTGAAACTTTCTACCATGCAGTAGCTACGGGTCATGTCCCCTCTCCCTTGAACACAGCCTTCATCGCTATACCTTCCAGCAACATATCTGGCACATAGCAGGTGCTCAGTAAAGGTCTGGGTTGAGAAAATGACATGCATTTGGGATATCCAAGTGTACCCCCAAATGTCCGTGTATATCCAGAAGAAAGTGAACCTGTCGCTTACCCTCATCTGAATTTCCTGGTGAGGCAGCCAGGTCTTTCCGCCCCTCCTGCATTCCTTACCTAGACCTCTCTAATGTAGGCCCTCAGCTTCTCAAGAATTCCTCTACACAAACAGATCTCTACTTCTGGTCAAGTTGTTCCTAAGTGTACAAACTCCCCATAGGCAGCTCTACTTCCTTTTTTGATTCCTGCATCCAAGAGCCAGTTTTGCCTCAATTACATGAGTGCCATAAAGATCACTCTGAAAGACACGGTTCGTTCCCTTCACTCGTTTCGGAGAGGAGTCATCAAAGGGCCGGGACCCAAGCCCAATCCGTTCCCACTGACCCCGCGACCCTCTTTCTCAGTGCCGAGACCAGGAGCTCCAGGTGGCCGTGGACACAGGTACCCAACACAACCAGATCTCGGCTGGATGCCTCAGCCGCCTGGGGTAAGAGTGTGGCCCAAAAGAATGGATGGGAGAGGGGGTTTCCTTGGGGGGTGATGGAAATATTCTGATATCAGATAGTAGTGGTAGTTGCATAACTCTGTGAATATATTAAAACCCACTGCATTTATAAAGGGGTGGCTTTTGTGGTAATATGAACTATGTATCAACAGAGCTATAATTAGAAAAAAAAGATTGGATGGAGGCTCTGGTAGAGAAGACAAGGATTCAGACCCCACCTGGGGCCAAGGGGTTGGATGAGAACCCACAGGTGGTGGGGAGGGGCGTCAGCTGATGAGGGGGCTGGGGGCTGTGGTGCCCATAACCCATGCTTCCCAACCACAGGTTAGGGAAGAAGGTCCTCAAAGCCCCAGGTGGCGACCTGGCACCCGGGCCCCCCATGCAGGTGGAGCAGCTGGAGCTACAGCTGGGCCAGGAGACGGTGGCCTGCTCGGCCCAGGTGGTGGGTGAGTCTTCCCTTCATTTGCAGCCTCTTCCTCTTCTGCCTTCCTCTCCTGGCACCATATGAGGTGTCCCCAACCTCTGGGCCTAGACCCTCAGACCTGGGGGTGGGGAGGGCAGACAAGGAGCAAGTGCTGACAGGAGGGCACCGTGACCCCTGGGTGTCATCCAGCCTCTTCTGTTTTCAAACGATTCCTGCAGATGTTGAGAGTCCCGAATTCTGTCTTGGACTGCAGACTTTGCTTTCTCTCAAGGTAAGGAGGATGCAGGCACTTGACTCACACTTGGGGCCTGACCCAAAGGGCTGGGATAAAGAGGTGAAAGGCACAGGTGAGGAAGCATGGGCCAGCTTCTGATGAGAAAGACTCAGAGTTGAGTGATTTCACCTTGCTTCCCTAGAGGTTCCTTATTTGCCCAGAAGTGAAACATAAGAACCAGGTCCCACTGCCCCCATCCCCAGGGCTCTAGGTGAATGGAAATGGGGGTGGGAGGAGAAGAACAAGGACCACAAGGTGGGCGGGGTGGGGGGGGATGTGGGTAGTGGGGGGCCCTGAGGGAGAGGCTACCTGCTGAGAGAAGCACACACCTCTCCTCCCCCACCCCCCACAGTGCTGCATCGACCTCGAGCGTGGAGTGCTGCGTCTGAGGGCCCCCTGCTCAGAGCTGCCCTTCCTGCCTCTGTACCAAGAGTCTGGCCAGTGACTGCTGAACCAGTCAGTCCCCAGGGGAAGGACGTTGTCCTGGGAAAGAGCCGTGTTGGGGAATGGGGCATTACTAGAGCCAGGTACCTGGGACTACCACGTTCTGTCCCTTCTGTCACCACCCTGACCATCCCATTGGCCTCAGTCGGCCACATTCCTCTCTGCTTCTCAGCAACTGCCCACTCCTCCAAGAGTCTTCCAGAGAGAGGGCCCATGATCTCAGGGGCCTGGCTTCCCTGTCCCCCTCCAAATCAGGACTGTGGAAAAGGATGTAAGCGTGATGTGGTGGGAACTGACCCAAGTCAAAGGCTACAGCCCACACTGTCCTTTACCTGACTCCCGATCCACCCCACACACCCCTCGGCGGCCTTCACTCCCATGCCTCTCCCTTCCCGTTCTGGGGCTCATTACCTCTTGCAACTAGACTGCCACGCCTCACCCACCAGGGGCCCTGTCCCTGCTGACGGCTACCTTTCTGATTTTGCACACATCTGCTTACAGCTGAGTGGAAGAAGAAACAGGAAACAGAATGTTCCAGAACAGGAGGAAGGCAAGTTGGTAGAGGAGTGTCAGGCTCCCAAGGCTGGGAGCTTTCTTAGGTTACCTTTCCTGGGGTTGCAGACGTCAGAAGTTAGTTATTACTTGATTTCCCTGTGCAAAACTTTGGGGGTACCTCTAGCATTTCTTCACATGTCCCTCTCCTCCTCCACTTGCTTTTTTACAGAGCCCCTGAACTTCAGAGGGGTGGCAAGAAGCCCTGTCAAGAACTGCCCCCACAAGGTGGACAGGATGGCAGGGCTGGCCACACTCAGACTTGGAACCTAACCAGTATCCTTTCTTATTTCTAGAACTACTCACCTCATTAGACCTTCTTCCTTCCCCTCATCTCTGGCCTCTTGAGCTTAAGCCTGTCTTATTTTGGAATCTTATTTTGATCCCTTGCCAGGCTCTGAGCCAAAGCCAAAAAAAAAAAAAAAACCCAAAAAGAAAAAAAAAACAAAACACCAAGGCGGCTTTTCGTCTTCACTATGAAGAGAGGAACCTAAACCTTAAGGAGCCAGACCCCCTGAGCGTCTTTCTGGCAGGATTGAGTCTCTCAAGTCACAGACTAAGTGGAGAGGAAGACAGTGGTGTAACTAACCTCACTAGGAAGTAGGACCTTGGGGTGGAAACAAAATCTTGAGCCCCAGGTAGAGGAGAGGAGAACCAGGATGCGACCCAGCTGCCCTGTGACATCTGGTCTTGCCTTTCCCAGCAGAGTCCTCTGTCCTCAAAAGAAGAGGAGGGGGCTCACTACCACATGTGGCATGATGATACCCTGGTCCCTCACTGCCTTGCCCCATAACCTCTGCTTTCCAGGCTCTGCCTGTTTCCCTCCTGCCTCCTGCTTCTGTAAGCGCAGACCGCAGACCCCAGACCCAGCAGCAGGCCTGCAGCTCAGCTGCTTCTCCCCTTGAATAAACACTTGTTTCTCTATGCTCATGTCTGGTTTCCCACCATGTAGATCAGAGTCCGAATCAGTAACTCTGCCCTCATTCCCTTACAGAAAGGCGATGTGAATACGGACCTTTCACCAGGTTGACCCGTCTGGGCTGGGTCAATGTAATTGAGAGCGATGGCTTTGAGACTCCTCTGAACACAATCCACAGCAGGAAATACATTTTACAGTGTACTTAGAGCACACACACAGTACACATACAGTTATAACAAAACAGTACTTCCTGTGCTGTGAGCATGATACTCCGATGTTTTTCCTTCTATTTCATTCTACCAAGTTTCGTTTATGCAAACAATGCTGACCACAAGCCACCAAAGGACTGCAGCCTGTGATGGGGAAAACACCGACTTACGGTGCACAGAATTGAGAGCAGAAGGGATACAGATGGTCCAAGATAGAATTCTGATTGTGGTCTGGATCATAAACCCGCATCGGAGTCTAAATGCGTATTGTCTTATAGACAAGAAGGTGTTTTAGGGGGGGAGTGGGGGGTCAAGGTCCACAAAGTTGCGCCAGCAAACATGGCAAACTGAGAAAGTGCTAGCCCAGTTTCTTTGGTAAATAGAAGACAATCATCTCTGCATTGCTGGGAGCAATCAAGACCCAACGGTAGGATGCCCTGAAACACCCCCCTGCCTGCCTCTACCGCCTTCAAGAGTCAGACAGTGTGCCACTCCTGCACTAATCCCTACTGCCAATGACTGACTTGGGGCTGTGCCACAGAGGGAGGAGCTTGAACTGGGGGAGCCCTTATCTCATTGCTCCACTGGCCTCAGCCTGGTTTCCTTACAAGCAGTGGAGTCATGCAAAAGATCTGTGTTCCCTCCTCCCAAAGAAGTCTGTTTTCCACAGATGAGAGCAGGGAGCTCTGGGGAGGGGGCCGTCCCAGACGATGTGGAATGAGGCTGGGGTTCTATGATCCTGCTGATGTGACTGATGGGTGAGGTAATAAAGAAATGGGGCAGAGGGCCAGGCTGCCTCTTCTTTCACTAAGAAGACCATGACAGCTATGGTTCACAGCTTCCCTGAGGTTGCTGCCATCTTCCCGTGCTCCTCTGTGATGTCTACTCCTTATCCGGCCAGCACTAGGGATACCTTGGGGGGGGTGGGGGGGTGCAGGAGGCTCCTTCTTCAGCTAAGAGGGCAAGTCCGGCTAGGTGGGATCGTGGAGGCTCTCGGGAGCACACTGTAGGGGCTGGTCTGGATGGTAGAGGGTTTGGTGAAGCAGGCCTCGGACCGCTGAGAGGTCGTCAGGATCTGAGGGCAAGAAAGAGGCGGTTCGGAGGCTGTGGCCCTCCTGGGCACTTGGCGCAAGGCTTCTCCAGCCTGAAGCTCTCCGGGACTCACCCACGCCCAGCTCCTGCAGCAGGTTCTGGAACTCTGGCTCAGCCTCCAGCAGCTTCAGCAGATTGGTCGACTCCATCCGCTCAAGCTGTACCTCCCAGTACACGTAGATCTTCTGGTTGAACGTGACGTACACGAGGCAGGGGCTGTTGCGGCCCTCCTTGCAGGCATACAAGCCTGCGGGGTGCGGGGGTGAGACAAAGGTCAGAGAGTTCCCGTCCCAGTGGGGAAGGGCAGAGGACAAGAGACAGCCATGGAGTCAGCAGTTTTGACCCTCCCACAGACATCAAGCAGAAAGCTAAAAGCCCTCTTTCTTTTTTAAAAAAGTATTTTTAAATGTTTGTTTATTTTTCACAGAGAGAAAGGGAGACACAGGATCTGAAGCAGGCTCCAGGCTCTAGGCTGTCAGCACAGAGCCCAACGGGGGGCTCGAACTCACGGTCTTTGAGATCATGACCTGAGCTGAAGTTGGACGCCTGAGTGAGCTACCCAGGTACCCCTAAAGGCCCTCTTTCTATTCCATCGGTGTTGGGAACTCAGTAAAATAGGTAAAATACATGCCCCATTTCAGATATGGAAAAAATACCACAGGGCACCTGGGTGGCTTAGTCGGTTAAGCATCTGACTTCAGCTCAGGTCATGTTCTCACGGTTTGGGAGTTCAAGCCCCAAGTTGGGCTCTGTGCTGATGGCTCTGTGCTGACAGCTCAAAGCCTGGAACCTGCTTCGGATTCTGTGTCTCCCTCCCTCTCTCTCTGCCCCTCCCCTGCTCACACTCTGTCTCTCTCTCTCAAAAAACAAACATTAAAAAAATAAAACCCAGGGTGCCTGGGTGGCTGACAAGCACAGAGCCTGGAGCCTGCTTCAGATTCTGTCTCCCTCTCTCTGTGCCCTTCCCCACTCACAATCAGTCTCTCTCTCTCTCTCTCTCAAAAATAAACAAACATTAAAAAGAGTAAGTGTTGAGTTATAGTAAGTAACTATAGTAAGATGGTTTAATTAAATTAAAAAACAAACAAACACCAGGCAGAATGGCTCCCCAAACGTGATTTCTTGATTTTCCCATCCTTGTGACAGCCTTGGAGGAATGAGGGGTAGTCTCGGCAGTCCAAGGGGCAGATTAGCAAAAAGTGATCAGAAACTAAAGCTGGGCACCTGGGTTGCTCAGTTGGTGAAGTAACCCAACTCTTAATTTCGGCTCAGGTCATGATCTCCTGGTTTGTGAGCTCTCTGACAGCATGGAGCCTGCTTGGGATTCTTTCTCTCCCTCTCTCTCTCTCTCTGCCCCTCCACCACTTGTGCACAAGTGCTCTCTCTCTCTCAAAAAAAAGAAAAAAAATTTTTTTAAACTTAAAAAAAAAGAAAAGGGGCACCTGGGTGGCTCAGTCAGTTAAGCATCCCACTTTGGCTCAAGTCATGATCTCACAGTCTGTGAGTTCGAGCCCCACATCCAGCTCTGTGCTGACAGCTTGGAGCCTGAAGCCTGCTTCGGATCCTGTGTGTGTGTCTCTCTCTCTGCCCCTCCCCGCTCATGCTTTGTCTCTCTTTCTCTCTCTCTCTCTCAAAAATAAAATAAACATTTAAAAAATAATTTTAAAAAAGAAAACTAAGGCTTCTCTTTGGTGACAGTCCCTCCTTCAAAGGCATTTTAACCTTCCGGTCCACTGGAGTATGTACACCAGAGTGCTGTACAATCCTCACCAGTTCAGCAACCAGAGATCTCCCCATGTCACCTGAAAAAGCCAGGGCTGCTTTCCAAGTCCCAGATTTGGAACAAATGTGAATTGTCTGGGAGAACGCTCCTCAGAGTTCTGACATGCTCAGATGGGAGAGAACTTTCCGATGTCTCCACGCATCCCGGACGGACAGATGATAAGAACTCATTCGATTCTTTAAGATATTCAGAGATGAGCCTTGCACTGTCTCTCACTCCTTATTTAAAACTGCAGAGGGCAATTTAGTGCCCACCATCACCCTCTAACAACAGTGCTGAAGAGCTCATTTGTTTATGAAGACGCACGTTAGGGGACACAGAGAGAGCAGAAGCAAGAGGCAGACAGTGTGGTTAGAGGGGGGCCGCGGACGGGGTCCCACCTGCACAGAAGGCCCGGATATTCTCGTCCACTTGGAAGCGAACGACGGTGCGGTTGTGATCAATGATATACGTCTGCCCATCCCAGGCACAGGCAACCACCTCCTCGTGCCCATTGCCCTGAAAAAGGCCAGAGACAAGGATGCAGGGGTGGCCAGGAGCTGGTAAATAGAAGAGCCCCCGCTAACGATGGAATATAAAGGAGCTGTGGACCCAGCTCTGGGGGACAAACAGCCAGCGGGAAAGAAAGCAACCCTAAGCTTCTTACTGACCTTCCTCCACGCCAGCCACCAAACAACTGGTGAAGGAGACCCCATTATCCCAATTTTATGTGGAGGAAACTTCAGCTTATAGAAGTGAAGTCGCTCACTCGCAGTCACTCGGCACAGAAGGGAGGCAGCACAGACTCAGGACTCAGACCCAGGCCTGTTCTACCGACTTCAAAACCCCGCACCTCTTCTCCTAAACCACCAGGCGTGCATACTGGCAGTGTAAAGTACGCCCCTGTGTCGCAGATATAGGGGCCACAGCCTTGTAAAGAGAGGCTCATACATAGACGAGAGAAAAAATTACAGAACGTTATCTGGAGTTGGGGCCAATAACTCACTTCTGGACCCTAATAAATTATCTCTTTGGAGCCATTGCTCTTGCCAGAGGTGCTGCCAGACAGATCACACAGTGGCACAGAGACGGTGCTAAGCACTGAGGAATTAGGAGAAACAGACTCACCGGAGACGGAGTTAAGAGTCTGTCTGAAGAGACTCAGATAAAGATCAAGAGTGAACTGTGAAGTGAGAATGGCCTCATTTAAACCACGTCTCTCCACGTGGAGAACGTAAGAATGTTCCTCTCACCGTGACATCCAGTTTTTCTAAGGCGAAAAGCTGGTGATCCACCTGCACCGACCACAGCAGCTTGTCTGCTTCCTCCATAAGCTTCAGCGTCCCTGCAGGGGGACAGGTAGGCCGGGGTGGGCAGGACAGGACCCCTGAGCGCACCCCACAGGCACAAGGCCTCCCGCCCCAGTGGGCACTCACCATCCAGGGTGCAGAGGGCAAAGAGGCTGGAGCCACCCGTCTCAGAGTTGTGGCCTGCAGGAGGGACAGAAGGACAGGAAGAGGAAAATGTGACGGGAAGGGCAAGGGCAGAGCACACAGGGTGAGGGGCGGTCCAAGGCAGGGAGGAAGCAAAGGCCCTGCATCTCGCCTCTCCCAGGACTGATGCTTGCCCCTCAGCTCCCTCCTGTGTCCCCACCCCACCTTCACCTCGTTTGATGTTGCCAATGAGATGGGTGGAGACATTCTTGTTGTGGATTCGGCCCGAAGTCTGGTGCAACATGACGTCTCGAGTAGCCGGGGCCTCCCTGTGGAGAGGGTATGGGAGGGATACTAAGTGGGGACCTAATGAGCCTCGTTCTCCAGGTCCTTTGTGGCCCCGGTCTCTGTACGAGCTTCTAGGATGTGAGTCGGCCTGGGAATCTATTGCTGATGCTGTCTGGGCCATGTGGCGAGCAGAAAAAGGAGGGACAGGGCTGCCAAGCTAGAATCTTGGAATCTCTTCCAGGTGCTACAAGGTTAAAGTCCAGGATTCCCTGGGTCCCAAAACAATCTTCCTTAATGGGCAAAGGTGCTGTGGCAGGACCCAGCTGAAGCAGCTCTGCCCACTGCAGACCCACCCACGGCCGAGTGCATCCAGGAGCCCATCTGGATTCCGAGCACCCCACACCACCCACGGGCCTGCGCCCTTACCGACTGCCCTCTGGAGCCCCCTCAGGGGTCGGAGGGGGCCCGGTGTTCTTGTTCCAGGTACACAGTAGAATGGCGTAAGCACAGCCCGGCTGAGATACCATCAGTTCAGGAACACCCAGGGGCCCTGGAGTCACCGAGAGACTGTCCACCTGCACCAGGGAACAGGGCCTTAAAGGGGGCCGGGGACAGAAAGAAGTGGGGCCCTGCAGAGAGCAGGGGAGACAAGTGGGACAGGGGCCCTGGGAACAGCACCCGGGCTTGGAGACTAACAGCAAGAGGAAGAATTTGAGTTCGCAGGTTCCTGCCTGGTGCCATTGCCTCCACACAGCCCGTCTGCTCTCCGCTGTGCATGTCTTAACCAGGGTCCACATCCCGACACAGAGCACGTCAGGTCCGCCAGCACACTCTTAACTCTTAGCCCGGCACTCCTTCCTCTTTGCCTATTGTTAGTAATTTTCCCCTAAGATCCCGATTCAAAACTCTCTTCTTTGGATTTCTCTCAACAAGGATATCTTCCCTTCCTCCCACTCTAAACCCTGACCCACCACTGTGCTCCCGTGAGGGCCCCTCCAGGAGGGGTTTCTCCCTGCTCCCTGGGCTCCCTGCGCCCCACGTTCGGCCTCTCACCTGACCCTCCAGCGTCCACTTCTTGAGTGACACCAGCTGCCCTGTTGGATGTTCAGTGCCCTCGCCCAGATCTTCCCAGCGGAAAGCCCGTACCACACGGTCTGTGTAACCGACCACCAGCTCGCAACACTCATCTCCATCTGCGTTCAGAAAGTAAGACGAGTTTGGAGCCACACGTGTGTTCATCAGCTTGAACCCTACAGACACGTCCTGCCCGCCCCCTTGCTAACGTCACCAGCGCGTGCGCTGTGACCCGGGACGACTTCAGACCCCAAGAGCAGTGCTAGCCCCTCAGACACTTTGTATCTATGCTTCGTCTCTCAGATATGCAAAGCGAGTGTCCTGATTCGTGCCATGTACCCCCACCTTCGTGACAGCTTCTGGCTGAGACATCAGCCCTCTCTCTGTATGACCCACTCCCTTGTCACCTTCAGTGTCTGATCGAATGCCACCTTCCCAGCACGGACTTTCTGAACAACTCCATTTAGATTGGTACCTCTACTTCTATACCCAGACACTCTCTAGCCCCTATCTGTGGTTTATTTTCTCCACGGCACTTACTGCCTTCTAATATATTATTTAATCTTCTTCTTCTTTTTTTCTTTTTTAAAGGAATTGACTGGTTTTATTTTTATTTTTTTTAATGTTTTTTTTAATTGTTAAGAGACAGAGAGAGGGTCAGAGAGACAGGGAGATACAAAATCTGAAGCAGGTTCTTAAAGCATTTTACACTGTTTATTTTCTGTCCCTTCCTAGTAAAGGTCCAAGAAGGCAGTGATTTTTGTCTGCTTTATTCACTGCTGCAATCACAGTGTTTAGAATGATATCTGGTTTATAACGGGAGCTCAGTAACTCAACATAAAATGCATAATAATTGCACACATGAATACTAACTACCTCCCTGAATTCCCTGAAATCTGCTCTACTACCCGTTGGCTCCTATTCCCCCCCGGCTGCCTGCAGAGAGAGCATGCCCACCGATGTCGCTGATCAGCATGACCTTGGTGTTGGCAGGGATGTGCTGCTTGAAGACTGGATGCTGCTCCTCTCCCGTCAGGGTCTCATGGTGCCCAGAAGCATCCAGGGCCTTGGCAGGCGTCAGGTCATACAGGTGAAACCATCCCTCAGCACTCACCGCCACCACCAGGTTCTGGGAGAGGCAGAGGCATAGAAGGGATTGGCTGGGAAGGGAAGTTTGGGCAGAAGCCTGGTCGTTAAAGCATGGAAGGTGCTTTAATGGAGGGCTGACGCCTTTAACTCTCAGCTGATTTCCAGCAGGAGATGGGAAGCAATTTAGACAAAGCTTTGGAGTTCTACCAAAGTCCCAACGTCCCCTAGAGTTCTTACCTTTCCTTTATTACAAACATCTCCAACCCCAACGCAAGTCAGCTGCAAAGAAAAGGAGAGACATACTGAGGGAGACCAGTACTCTCTAATCTCAGTGAAGCAAGGAGAGGGTTTGCTGGCTACCACCGTTTGCTGAAAACTTGTGCCATATGACCTACACTGATAGTTCATGTTAATCACGTTCTTGTGCTGCTCTAAGTCTGCCTTACCTAGAGAACGGTAGGGAGACCTCAAGCAGTTAAGACCATCTGGGCTGAACAAGACAAAAGATACATCTAATACAGCCAGTCTACCATATTTCTAGACTTATTCAAAGTATTACCCCCATTTTGTACTATACTTTATGAGAGCTGATGACCTTGGCAGGTTTTAAAGTACTAAGGGAGCCACTCCGAAATGGAAGATAAAAAACAACCCACCAGCTGGGGGCGCACTGCCCAGCAGCTTCCCGCCCCCAAATGGAATGAACCCCAAAGCAGAGGCTGGCTGAGTAGCTGGTAAACTGGACACAGTGATGGGTTCTTGTGTGGCTTAGCCTTGATAGTCCCTGCACGAAAAGCATCCTTCTGCCCCTCATGCCCCAGGAAGTTGAATACTGACCATGCCCTGGCAGGAACAGGTGAGCCACGGCCGGCTATCATCATTCTTATACACGAACAGCTTCCCGCTGGTGTCCCCCACCACCAGTTCATTTAACTTCAAAGGGAGAGAGAAGACAGTGTTAGGAGGAGATCCAATGGAAACACCTCGATCTTTTCTCTAGGGGGCCCATCCTGGGGGCACCACAAGACCTCAATCTGTATCTTCATCAACTTTAGTAAAAATCTTTTGCAAACAACAAAGCCACAATTTCCCAGAATTTCATTTTTCTTTTTTAAAAAGTTTTTTTAAGTTTATTTACTTATTCTGAGAGAGCAAGTGTGAGCTTGATCAGGGAAAGTGTAAGGAGAGCGGAAGAGAAAGAATCGCAAGCAGGCTCCACATTATCAGCGTGGAGCCTGATGAACCTGATGTGGACTTGAACTGATGAACCATGAGATCATGGGCTGAGCTGAAATCAAGAGCTGAAATTAACTGACTGAGCCACCTCAGCACGCCTCCAGAATTTCTTTGTTTCCCTGTAGGGAGGAGAGAGAGAGAGAGAGAGAGAGAGAGAGAGAGAGAGAGAGAGAGAGAGAGAGAGAGAGAGTGTGTGTGTGTGTGTGTGTGTGTGTGTGTGTCAGAGGAGGATAGCAGAATGGGGCAACACAGAATCTATGACTCTTCACAGAGAAGTCTGACAACTGAACAGCTCCATGACCCGTTTGCCTGATTTCAGCTCTTCCAATCTGTTCATTGTCAATGGGACACGTTTTGAAAACAACCTGGAACATTGAACTTTTGGAAAATTGAACTTCAGACCATGTACTTAATCAAGGGCCAAATAAAAAGATCAGGTCAGCTCTGGGGAACCTCCTTCCTCTAGCAATACCTTTTGATCTTGATGTGTAGGAGTGAGCGAACATCCAGGGGATGGAGGTGCCAGAGGGCACAGCATGAAGGGGTTGCACATGTCAGCCTCCTCTGCGCTCGGGGCCTCTGGCACCCCCAAGTGGTGGCAGAGCTCTCAGGAAGGGGGGGCTCCCTACATGGACCCTCTTCCTATTTGTATCTGGGTACCCCATTTCCCAGTCATTCAGCAAAGGCTGCCCGCCTTTCCAGGGGTTAACAGTGATAACAAGGTAGCACCAAACCCTGTTTCCATAAATAGCTTTCTGATTTCCCCTGGTGGGGAGTGGGAGGGTGGTGGGGAGGGAAGGAGTGGAGGGGTGAGCAGGCGCCATGGCCTTCCTAGCCTCAAAACAGAGTGAATATCAGATTCTTAAGAGATTTAATTCTAAAGGCAACAAAGACGTAACAGATCACAAATAAGGAAAAGCTAAAATTGAACTGGGATTTATCAATGATTTACTTGATTTGAATCTTCGATTTGTTTTTTAATAGTTATGGGAATATTATTATATTATATACTGTTATATCCAGTGGGAATATGAGATCACAGAAGCATAAAACAAGTTTATTTATACTAAGCTCTCTCCATCTAATGTTTCCATTTCAGCTGCTCCAGAGAACTGTGGCAGACACACAGGCAACAGGCTACATAGTACAGAGGCTCGGTGCAGCTGTCTGGATTTGAATTCAGCTCTCTGTGCTTAAATTTTTTCACCTATAAAACAAAGATCATAAGGGTATCTACCACATAAAGTTGTTGCAAGAATTGAGTTAACAGAGGAAGGCCTTTAAAACAATGATGGGGGCACCTGGGTGGCTCAGTTGGTTAGGTGTCTGACTTCAGCTCAGGTCATGATCTCACAGCTTGTGAGTTCAAGTCCCGCATCAGGCTCTGTGCTGACAGCTCAGAGCCTGGAGCCTGCTTCAGATTCTGTGACTCTGTTTCTCTCTTCCCCTACCCAGTTTGTGCTCTGTTTTTCTCTCTCAAAAATAAATAAACATTAAGAAATTAAAAAAAAAAAACCAGTGACTGTCAGGGACACCTGGGTGGCTTAGTCAGTTAAGTGTCTGACTTGGGCTCAGGTCATGGTCACAGTTTGTGGGCGCTGTGCTGAGAACTCAAAGCCTGGAGCCTGCTTCAGAATCTGTATCTCCCTCTCTGCTTCTCCCCCACTAGCATTCTGTCTGTCTGTCTCTCTCTCAAAAGTGAATAAACACGGGGCACCTGGGTAGCTCAGTCGGTTGAGCATCTGACTTTGGCTCAGGTCATGATCTCACAGTTCGAGGGTTCAAGCCCTGCATCAGGCTCTGTGCTGATCAGTAGCTCAGAGTCTGAAGCCTGCTTCAGATTCTGTGTCTCTTTCTCTGCCCCTCCCCTGTTCACACTCTGTCTCTCTGGGTCTCTCAAAAATAAGTAAATGTGAAAAAAAATTAACAAAAATGAATAAACAAACAAACAAAAAACCCCGTGACTGGCATACAGAAAGCACTAATACCACCAGGTGGCTTTCAGCCAGCCTCTAGTTAAAAGGCCTCCATGGCCAAGTACCCTAGTATCTTTCATACTTTCATTCTTTTTTAAACATTCATTCAGCAAACGCCATAGTCCACACCATCACCTCAGAAAAGGTTTACTTTTCTCTTAAATTAAATTAAAACAATTTTTTAAATGTTTTTTTCATTTTTGAGAAAGAGCATGTGCAGAGGAGGGGCAGAGAGAGAGGAGGATTGAGGATCTGAAGTGAGCTCTGTGCTAAGAGCAGAAAGCCTGATATGGGGCTCAAACTCATGAAGCATGAGATCATGACCTGAGCTGAAATAAGACACTGAGCTACCCAGGCACCCCAAATTTAATTTAAGAGAGAGAGAGAGAGAGAGACAGAGTGCGAGTGGGGGAGAGGGGCACACACACACACAGAGACAGAGAGAGAGAAGCTGGAGCCGACTCCATGCTCAGCAAGGAGCCTGAGCCCAGAACAGGGCTTGACCCCATGACCCTGGGATCATGACCTGAGTGGAAATCAAGAGCAGGAAACTCAACTGACTGAGCCACCCAGACACCTTGATAAATGTTTAATTACTAGACAATTAACAAAAAAGATTTTTTTAAGAAACAGAGAAAAATCGGAATGAAAGGTAATGCTCGGTCAGCCCTTGAGTTTTCAGTAAAGGTAGACAATGAGTTAGGGGTACAAAGATAAATGCCACAGACTCTCTGCTAAGGGCGACCTTACAGTTTTAACAAGGGCACAGACACAGGTATGGTAAGAGCAGTGAGTGACCAAGCAGGTGTGGCTATGACAAGCAAGACAGGCAATGACAGTGAGGCATCAGCTGGCCTCCTGGAAGAGAACATTTCCAAAATAGCTCATCTGCTTTCCAGCAGCTAGAATGCTTCCCAGCACTTCAGCTTCCCCGTGGCTGATCCTGGCTCTGGCCTCTGGAGGTCACTCACGGACCCTAAGAAACCTCAGCTGGAGAGGACCGTCGCCATGAAATACTAAAGGAGACGGGAAAAGAGATCTTTGATCTGCTACAACCTTCTAGAGACTTTTCCCTGGTGTAGCCAGGCAGTACTATAGGGTGTGCATTCTATCCCTGGTTTCCCCTGAAACTTACCAGGAAACAAATTAGTTTCAAAGAACTTTAGGCTAATGATTTATTGGGATGAAATAAGTCTTTTTCCTGCCCCAAATGCTGAACCAATAACAATATATCTATCCACACTCATGCATGCCAAAGGTACCACATACATACACACATATACCACTAGGCAACGATCTCAACTACTTGCCCTTCTTTCAACTATATTTATCAATAACATGCAAAGCCCTTCAAAGCTGCTTTGAGACAAATAATCACATTTGCTTTCCATTACAATCGTCATTTATTCAACAAACATCTGAGTACCTAGTATGTGCCTGGCCCAATTCTAAGTGTTGGGAATATAGCAGTGAAAAAGCAGATAAAAAAAATCCCTAGCCTTATGTAGCTTACAACTCAGGGTTAAAAAAAAAAAAAAAGGTAGCACAATAAATCTAATAAAGTAGAACTGAGTGTATTAGTGCAATCTACTCAGAAAGTACAATTTCCAAAAAAGCTGATGCCGTGAAGCTATGAAAAAAGGCAGTTATTTTCCCCCTTTAAACAAAAAAGACCATCAGATAACACGGAAAATCATGCATGCCTAAAGTCACTGTTAATTTACTATTTGAAAATGCCTCTCTTGATTTTCTCATAAAATTGTACTGCTTGGCATATTAAATGTGAAAGCCCAAAAAACAATACAAATTTACGAGAATAACTCCTTCCTCCCTACAGGGAGTAGAACCGAAAAAGGCTTCATAAAATACCTTCTCTCTCAGCACAAAGGCGGCTGGGGTATGTTTTAGCCCTTTCCACCCCCACCTCCCTCTGGGAAGAGAGCACAGAACAGTTAGAGAGGTGAGGATGAGAAGAAAGCACAATAGGGAGATGGTGCAGAGGGTAAGAGAGGATGGCAATAAGGTGCTTTGCGTTCAAAATAGGAAATAATGGATGAAAACAGTCTGTTAAGACTGTCTCACACCAGCAACAGCCTCCAGCCGTTCTGATGCTCTACCTCGAAAGTCTTTACAAGTTTTCATTAATGCACCTCCTTACATTTTGTTGTTCTTGTGACTATCACCCCAGCTGACTGAGCTAGCTGAGGGCTGGGACTGTCTTGTTCATTTTGGAATTCCCAGAATATAGCAGAGTCCTTGGCGCACAATGGGCACTTGAATAAACATTTGCAGAAACAGAATCAAGTACTAACAACGCTAACAGTTGGTTTTAACCATGTGCCAGGCATAGTTCTACCTGCTTTCTCTCTATGAATGCATTTAAACAACGAGAAGAGGGGCGCCTGGGTGGCTCAGTCGGTTAAGCCTCCGGCTTCGGCTCAGGTCAGATCTCAGGGTCGTGGGTTCGAGCCCCGCATCGGGCTCTGTGCTGACAGCTAGCTCAGAGCCTGGAGCCTGCTTCCAGTTCTGTGTCTCCTCTCTCTGCCCCTCCCGCTCTCATGCTCTGTCTCTCTCAGTATCAAAAATAAATAAAACAAAAAAAAATTAAAAAAAAAACAACGAGAAGAACAACAGTGGAGATGAAAAGATAGATGTCCATTGTTTTTGTAATTCAACCAAGGTGAGGCGCTTTCAAGTTGCCACACGCTTGGTGTACTGTGTGGAGCAGGCACTATAGAAACCCGGCGTTACGAAGGGGGGGGGTGTGGGTGGAGAGGCAGAAAAGTACAGCAGCGTATGCCGGCGCAAGGGGCCACCTGTAAGAGCAGCATAGGAGCGTTTTAAGCTTATTTGCAGGCTTCGAAAGGTAAAGCGATTTGAGGTGATGCCCTGAATAACGAGAGAAGCAGTGAGCCGGGATATCTGGCCACCAGTTTACCAGCCTCCTACTGTGTGCAAGTTACTGACTTAGGCAAAGGATCAGTTATCTATGCCCCTAAAAGAACACCAGAGCAGGGAACCAGTGCAATTCGGACCTGACGTGCAAGCACTTAAGCTATGTGCGAGTTCTCCTTAGGCCGCCGCTCAACCCCAGCGCGCACGCGCGCCGCTCACGCCGCACGCCTAGGGCGGCCTCTCCATCTCCCCGGCCCCGCCCCCCCTGGCGCAGAGCTGGGCCGCATCTCTCGCAGTGCGCATGCACTGACCGTATCGTTATCGACGTCTCCCAGGCAGATCGCGTGCGGGAAGAGGCTCCCACTAAATTCTAGGGCCACGCGTTGCACGTAGCTAACCGACCTCATCGCACTTGCAAGGACCCAGGGATCAGGGAGGCCCGCCAAATGTCCCCGAGAGCCGCCCGAGCGGAAGGCCAGCCAAAGCGGAAAGCTACGTCACCGCTTGAGCCTCCAATCGCGGTCTTCCTCGCTTAACCTTAGAGGAGGTGGGTCTTCCTAGCCCTCTGAGCGTCGGGGGCGGGCTTACACAGCTACTGATATGAGTGACAGAGGCATGGACCAGTCCTTTTCTCCAGAGGTCTAGAGAGCCTGGGTAGACCAACCTTGATGGGGGAAGGGAGGGGGGCTATCTGTTCCCCAGGCAACGGGCTCTCCAGGGCTTGACCTAATAACCTTCACCTTTTCCTTTGTTGCCCTAGCAACGAAGACTCCCGGGCGTTAAACTAAACCAGAGAATTATAATAATCGTAGTAATTAACAACTATATGGCTTCCAACAGTGTTTTGTTGTTGTTATTTAAACTATATAGATACCTGTTAAGGAATCCAGAAAATAATGTAGTGAATTGAACTGGCTTTTAAAAAAAACAACAGGGGCTCCTGGGTAGCTCAGTTGGTTAAGCGGCTGACTTCGGCTCAGGTCACGATCTCAGTTCCTGGGTTCAACCCCATGTCGGCCACTGTGCCAACAGCTCAGAGCCTTGAGCCTGCTTCGGGTTCTGTGTCTCCCTCGCTATCTTCCCCTTCTTTACTTGTGCTCTGTCTCTCTCAAAAATAAGTAAACATTAAAAAAAAAATAGAAAATACCAAGTGACTCTAGAGTAGTATTTTTTGTGAGAAATTTGTTTCAGTTGTAAATATTTATAAATATATATTTTATATACTGGCTTATCACGTGAAAAAGACTTTTTAAATGGTGTGTGTATGCTTTTGTGGTCCTTCATTTTGAAAACACTTGCTGTTAAGCATATCTCATGTATATTGTTTCCTGTAATTTGCACAACCCTGAGAGCTTGTAGTATTATTCAGTACTTTGGGATGAGAAAAACAGGTTCAGCTGTTATAGCCGGATTTTAATATCGCCCCCAAAAACGAGAGACCGCCAGGGAGTCTGAATCACGCATGCAAAAGCAAAGGGCTTTATTACGAATTTAGGCCCGGCCAGCCTAAACTCGGGCTCACAGACTTCCAACAACACACTGGATCCACGTGGAGCGAGCCCCGAGCATGGGGGCGCAGGGCCTTTTATGAGTTTGGGAAGGGGGCATTACAGGAAATTGTGACACAGGTACAGGGGTCCAGTCAATATAGCATCACATCATTGACAGTAACTTTAACCAATTACAGAGTGGACCCAGGACCCTCACGTAGTGCGTGACTAGTCTTAACCTCCATCTTTAGGCCCGCCCTCAGAAATGTTAATAGTGTTAGCTGGTCTTTCCTGATTGGGTGTTACAAGGATTGTCTGAGAAGCTGACACTTAGGCCTCCAAGGTCAGAGTCAGTTTGATTCAGACCTGTCCTTACAAGCAAGATTAAGTCAGTCTTTCTTTGGGATGAGGGCATCAGAAGTATTATTTGCAAAAGTCTGTCGTTGTTCAAGACACTTTAAAGTTTAGGTCTGCACTGGTCTTTCATGAGTCAGCATTGTGAAAATAAGAATATCTGCCTTACCCGGGGGTGTTGGGCCAGGCCTAGTCCTGCTTTCTGTGTCTGAACATAAAGGGAGAAGGCACTGGAAGGCAGGACATTTTTGCCTGGGGGGCTGAGAGGGGGATAGCACATTTTGTCCCAGAGTTCCCAATGGATCTGACAGCCAGATAAGATGAAAACAAGGAACAGCAAACAAAACGGTAAAGAGGAGGCAGTCTAGACAAACACTGGGGACTGTACATACATTCGTGTTTGTTTTTGGTGAGATATATATATATATATATATATATATATATATATATATATATATACACACACACACACACATACAGTGGGGTTGGCTGGATCCATTCAAATGTACTGTGTCACACAGGTGTACCTCGTGCTTTAAATGCATGATCTCATTATGGAGGGGTTGCATGCCCCCTCACTCTACCACCTCTCTATCCTCTCATAGCTGAAACCGTAAGCTTCGTTGTATGTTTTAAGGGATAGGAAAATAAAGAGCCAATTTAAAAGTGTTTACTTCTAAAAGTAAAGTTAAATAGTTTTTGAGTTATGTTTCTTTCCACTGTTATTTCTCCACTGTTTTCTCTTCCTCCAGCCTTTTGAATGAAATTGTAAAATAAATAATTCATAAATATCCCAGGACAAAGTAGATGAGGCTCACCCTGCTTCTGCCACCAAGTGCCCTGGCCTGACCCAGTTCTCTGAAATCATACCCTGACCCAGCACTTCGCAGTGCCTCAGTTTTATCTTCTCCATCACTTGCATTTCTTGTTCTTGACCTTTCTGTGCCAAGGGGTGCCTGTTAATATTTGTCCTGTAGGTCATGCCACTGTGATATTATGTCACATGGCAACTTGCATACCATGCCTTTTGGCTTTTGCCAAGAGAACCAAATAAAGTTAGAAAGGGAGGAAAGAACAATGGGACATAGATCAAGTCTTTCCCCATCGTGTGTCAATTACTTTAACTGCCTTGTGTGTTACAGTCACAGCAAGGGGAACCCTGGACTAGGTGTTGCACAGCCACCTGGAGAGATCCCTGGCTCCACAAGGAGCACGCCTGTTCTTGACCCTTTCTAGTGGGATGGTTGGTGGGTCTCACTGGCACCATCCAGAGCTCACGTTTTTTAAGCCAAGCACTCTTTCAGCAAGTTATGGCATACTCCCTATAACTGCCTAACCAGGCCATCTTCCTGGTTAGATGACATGGATACAATGGTGCGGGTAGTGGCATAGTCTTTACCACCCAGCCAAATGGTAGCTTCAGTAGAAACCCGCTATGGGAACGGGGTGGGGTGTGTGTGTGTGTGTGCGCACGCGCGTGTGCTTAGGAAGGCCAGGTTAGAAACAGGACCTTTAAAACTTTCCGCACAACTTTCTATATATGAGGCCCAGAGCTACTCACCATCCTTGGGGGCAAGGCTACAGCTTCCTAATGGGCTCTGTTTGAGACTTCCTCATCCTCCTTCCGGATCTACAGCACACGTTATTAACATACTAAAGGTTCTGAGAAGTCCTCAAAGACAGAAACCTGTTTCTCAGACTTACTTGACCCAGAAATTAGGTAGCATAACAGTGTAGGCAGCCCTACTCTGAGTGAAATGCTGTTATTCAGAGCTCTCCTTTTGAATCCTACCCCCTTCCTCACAAGTTCAGCGCTGTCAGAAGGGACCATCCACTCTGGGAAGCTTGTCAGGGTTGTTGTCTGTTTTGTTTTAATATTTTAAGTAATCTCTACACCCAACATGGGGCTCACAATCACCGCACCGAGATCAGGAGTGACATGCTCTACTGACTGAGCCAGCCAGGCACCCCAGGGTTGTTGCCTGTTTAAGACTCTCCTGGCCATTCACTGAAGGGTAAAGAGTAGTCTTTCATGGTCTCTGAAGTCCAAACATGAGGACATGGGCTTGAAAAACAAAGGATGATGAAAATGTTTGAGAACTAAACAAGTGGCAGTCATACAACATTGTAATTAGACTATATACCAGTGAATTGTTCACATTAAAATGGTTAATTTTATATTATGTGAATTCCACCTCATTTAAATGTATGCAATTTACATATACATACATATGTGTGTGTGTGTGTGTGTGTGTATACATACACACACACACACACACACACACACACACACAGAACGATTTTATGTGGGAAGCACTCCTAACAGGGGCACAGGAGACCGGTGATCCTGGAGCCCACAGGTCTTGAAGGAGGGGGATGGTGTATGGCCAGTCCTCTCTTCTAACAAAAGAATTCTGGAAGTTCATAAGGCATTATTATTATTTTTTAATGTTTATTTTGAGAAAGGGTTGGGGGGACAGCAAGCAGGGTAGGGGCACAGAGAGAGAGAGAGAGAGGGAGAATCCTAAGTAGGCTCCATGCTGTCCGTGCAGAGCCTGCCTCTGGCTCAATCCTACGATTTGTGAGATTGTGACCTGAGAATCCAAGAATCAGAGGCACCCAAGTGCCCTGGCATTGTTTTTGTTTGTTGGATCATCCCTCCTCAGAACCACTTTGTGAATCTTTCATTCTTTGCCTCCTAGATTGGTGTATTTAGTGTTGTGTCATTACATGCTAAATAAGGTTTTATTATGAGCCTTAGATTTTATAGCTGAGGATAGCGGGTGCATCCAAGTTATCTGAGGTTGGCAAGCAGCTGGGGAACTACAGCCATAAAGTCAGCAATTTCCAGAAAGAGGACAAGCTCTCTTACATAGATCTTCCCTTTGGCTTTATTCAGCACTGACCTTAGCCCCTTTGCATTTCAACTTAATGGTTACAAGGCTCTGAGATGTTGTATGTGGAAAGGGAATGGAAGAAACATGGGAGACAGGAGTAAAATGTGATTCTGCTCTTGTAAGTCAAAGGAGATCCACAATTTCCCCCTTTTACTCTTGGAGTGGTGTGGCCAGGGTGGAATGAAGGAATCCAGTGCTTTGATGCTGGTGTAAGGCAGGCAGTGTTGGGCTGGGCCCAACAGTGGTTGTGGACTACAGTAAAGTTCCTGATCTTCACACTAAATGGATTGGGGAAAGGGTTGAGGCAGGTGGAGGGTAGGATTTGGATGCAGTGTAGAGTCAAGTACAGGTGGGGCAAGAGGATGCAAGACAGGAGGAACCTTCTGTTGGACAGGAGAGGAGAGTGGGCTGGAGGTGCACGGTACTCAGGAGATAAACTTTATAGAACTTGATGTTAGGATCAGCAATAGGACAAGATGAACCCTATCTTACATTTTCCAGCGACTGCAAGTCTACAGAACAGCTAGCAGTGCTGGTCACTACTGGTTTTCCTTAATTCAAGCACATTGTGTCCGTATGCGAAGATTTTAAAGGTTGGTGGGGCTAATGGACTAGGTCATGAACTTGAATGTGGTCCAGAGCAGAGTTTAAGTATGTGTTGGGTCTGTTTTTAATCCTGAAGATTTCTGGGCACTTTAACATCTTAATGTTAAACCAAAACTTGTTCAGTTCCAGGGTTCCATAGAAGTGCAATTGTTTGAAATTCCTGGAATCCTATAGAACCATTCAGAGCTGTAGGGAACCTCAGAAGTGAGTGCCTTTTGTCCACTCCTATATTTTTGCAGGGGAGTTTGGATAGGTTCAAGAGAGCTCCTATTCCAGGCAGACCCCTTTCTATTTAATTTGAGCCTTGGTTTCCTCTTATGTAATAGGAGGCAGGCATTACCTTCTTTTAGGATGGTTGCCAAGGATTAAGGTTAATTGACAGGAGGGGCACCTGGGTGGCTCAGTTGGTTAAGTGTCCATCTTCAGTTCAGGTCATTATCTGGTTTGTGGAATTGAGCCTCACATTGGGCTGTCAGTGCAGAGCCTGCAGCAGATCCTATGATGTCCCCCTCTCTCTGCCTCTCCCCTGCTTGTGCAAGCACACGTGTGCTTGCTCTCAAATGTAAACATTAAAAGGAAAAAAAAAAGGTTAATTCACACAAGGCTCTTGTTTTAATGGTAGGCTTATGTTCTAGGTGCTTCATGGGAATTAGCTACTGTTGCTGGCTATAGGGGCAAGACATCTTGAAATGCCAAAGACCCAGAGACACAGGACTATGTGAACTCAGCGAGAGCACATGGGAGACTGAAACACATGATACTTCTGGCTCTGGCACCAACCATGCTGTAGGCCTTGGGTGGAATTCTCACACAGAAATCAATCTTCCATAGTAAAAGCATGAAGCTATTTCTCCTGGGAACTGTATAGGCACATGGGTAGGCAGACTACCTCCACCAGTGTACAGGCCAGCACTCTCTGGAGAGGGTCAAGGCTCTAGACTATAGACAAGACCATCTATAGAACACAGGATTTCAATGCCCCTTGGCTTCTCCTAGGACCTTATAATGCTATAGGAGCCAAAGGTCAGCACATAGAAAAACACAGAAGTCTTTTCCTTTAGGGTCAAGGAGGAAGCTGGGGAGCAGGCCAGAGAGCCAGTGTTCCCTGGCTTAACTGTTCTTTCCCACCTTAATTGTGTAAGGTGTCTGACTGGAGGAGTTGGGAACAGGAATTTTTCCTTGATGAAAGACCAAGAGAGCTTGTGCTTTCTGCTAGACTGTCTCTACTGGATCACTTAGGTGGAAGCAGACAGATCTAACCAATATACATGAGTGGTCCCAGTATTTTGCAGGCTTGTATTTTCCTCTTCCTAAGTGTTAGGGAACAAAAGGAGAGCCATGAAAACCCACCAGGCTGGGGCGGGGGGGGGGGGGGGGGGGGGGGGGGGGGGGGGGGGGCAGTGGTCTGGGCAGCGCCCAGGAGGCCCTGTATGCAGGCACCACTCCATGCTCAAAGAATGCTTCTTCATTGCTGCTGCACTTGGGTAGCCACCATGCCCACCGCCTGAGGCCAAACAGAAAAGGCTGCCTGACACTCAGGTTTTGTTTCCACTTTATTGCTCAAGCACAGAACTTGAGGCAAGCCTGGACCTTCAGCAACGTGCAGAGAAGAGGCTGAGGGGGTTGGGGACACGACCTGGCTGAGAAGGGAAACAGATCCAAAGGGAAATATCGGCGGGGGTGAGGGTGGGGGGACAGGAGGTGGTCATCGGGACACCAGAAGACATCTCAGCCATACCATCTGGGGCGAGGATGGGAACAAAGCACAGTAACGGGCACAGCAGTGGTTTTCCCCATGCCCCTAGCACCCACATGGAGGCCACATGTTTGGGAATGGACTGGGAGGAGGAAGGACAAGGAAAATGGCTGCCCAGGAGTCTCCCTCTCCACCCTGGTTTCACATCAGACCTCACAGTATCCCTACCACTCACTCCCTTCTACCATTTGAAAAATGGACATAGCAAACAGAAGCAGCAAAATAAATTAACATTCTGATGAGTGTGCGTGTGGATGGACATTCGTTCACATGTAATGGGGGAAAGGGGAAGGGAAGAGGGGATGACATCACCTGAAACGATCCCCCAGCCTCCTCCTTTCCCCCTTCCCCCAAAGCTACCATCTAACCAGATAGAAAAATAAAGGTCTAATTCACTCAAAATTCTTCAGTTTTTACAAAACTAACAGGGTGGAGGAGGGGAGGGAGCAGGGGGGTCAGGCAGCCGCAGGAGCAGGGCTGGGCAGAGGCTATGCTTCCGTCTCCACCTGAGGCTGGCTCCCTGCCACATCATTCTTCTGCTCATCCTTCATCTCTGTGTCAGCACGATGGTTTCCTGCAGCTACTAATGCCTGGGCCTGCGAGCAAGGAGGACAGGAAGGGGATGAGTTCCAGTGCGCGTGGGGCCCAATCCCGCTGTCCCCCCCTCCCCACTTGTTTGCACTCAACTCATCTGGGGACACAGCTATCTTCACCTACCACCACGCTGACACCATGTCAGGTCTGTAACACAAATACTTATCCCAAGTAAAAAAAAAAAAAAAGAAAAAAAGGAAGCCCCAAATAAAATGCAATTAAAAAACTTTACACGTGGAGCGCCTGGGTGGCTCAGTTGGTTAGCCGTCTGACTTCGGCTCAGGTCATGATCTCACAGTCTTGTGAGTTCAAGCCCCGCGTCAAGCTCTGCACTGACAGCTAGCTCAGAGCCTGGAGCCTGCTTCCGATTCTGTCTCCCTGTGTCTCTCTCTGACCCTCCCCTGCTCATGCTGTCTCTGTCTCTCGGGGGGGGGGGGACAAAACTTTACACGTTGCAGTATTTTTTTCTGTTCACTTTTTTAAGCCAACAGAAAACTTAAAATCACTGTGCAGTCGGCATTGTAATTCTATCGGACACAGTTGGTTCAGAACACCGAAGACTAAGCGAATAGGGTATAGATGTCCGATGTAACACCATGTAAGTGCAGCAAAGAATGTGAATGCAATTTTTTATGTTGATACAAAACAATCTTCTATGTAGGATCTGAAGACAGCATAACACAGAAAACAGGTAGAACATTGTTGTTTTTTATAAGGGAAAGAGAAAACTGTTCTCTTGAGCATGTGTATAATTTAGTGGAAAGATCTAAGCACTGGTAATATCAATTGCTTCTGGTGGTGGGAGTCTTTTTAATACACATTCTTTTGTGCTGTTTAAAGTTGATCTCATGACTGTGAAATCATGACCTGAGCTGAAATTAAGAGTCAGATGCATAACCAGCCACCCAAGTGCCTCTGTGCTGTTTAAATAAAACTATGTAGGGGCGCCTGGGTAGCTCAGTTGGTTGAGCGGCCGGCTTCGGCTCAGGTCACCTCTCACATTTGTTGGTTCAAGCCCGGTGTCAGGCTCTGTGCAGACAGCTAGCTCAGAGACTGGAGCCTGCTTCCTGTTCTGTGTCTCCTCTCTCTGCCCCTCCCCCTCTCATGCTGTCTCTCTCTGTATCAAAAATAAATAAAACATTAAAAAGAAAACTTTAAACAAAAATATATAACTGTATTACCTATTTAAACATAAGGCTTTTTAAACCTACATTTACGAGGCACCTGGGTGGCTCAGTTGGTTAAGCGACCTATTCTTGAGTTCGGCTCAGGTCTTGATCCCAGGGTCATGCACGGAGTGTGGAGTCTGCTTAAGATTCTCTCCCTCTGCTCCCCAACCCCACCACTCATGCTCTCTGAGACAGACAGAGAGCTAGAACCTAGGCTTTAAAAAGGTACAGAGAACGCAGTTGGGGAAGCACACACAGAGCAACCAACTCCCCATCTCTGGGGCTCGTGAGTGGGTTCTTAACCCTGATCAGAGGAAGTATGGCTCCCACAACAGGGGTTTGTGCTGAAGCAACATACATGTCCTTGCTCCAGGGACAAGGGTAGCTTCTGGTTTCCTGGAGTGGCATATACACCCAGAGGCGCCAACAGCCATACCAGCTGGGTTGCAGGCACAGCCTCCTCTTGTCTTACCCCAACTGTTCCCCGTCCCAGGCCTCACCTTGCTCTCCTCCTCAGCTAGCCTCTCAAACATGTTGGCGTAGAGCTTCTTCTCCCGAGCGAGCTGCTTGCGGATCCGCTGCTGGCAGACAGCCAGCTGGGCCTTGGCGGCTTTGTTGCTGGGGTAGAGCTGCAGGACCTTCTGGAAGTCAGCCCGTGCCAAGTCAAAGTCATTCACCGCCAGGTGGGCCTCTCCCCGGCGGAAAAGGCCCTTCTCGTTGTTGCTGTCCAGTTCCAGGGCCTAAGGATGCAGGGAGGAAGCAACAGTGAGACGTCAGTCCCTGCAGCCTATCTGGCCAAGGCTGGGTTCCAAAGGTAGTCTTCGCTCAGCAGGAGGAGGCAGAATGGAAATGGCTGGCTCCACCCCAGAAAGAACAAGTCTTGGGGCACTAAATGAAAAAACCAACGTCTAGGAAGGAACCCCAGGTAGTCCAAGAAGCAGAGGGAAAAGAGCTTTAGGTGAAAGAAAAAGACCCATGACACCATTTTCATTTTCTCTAGAATAAAGCAGGCACGTAAGAGGGACAGACTAGGAACCAGGGCAGAGGAAATACAACAGTGGTTCTTCCTGTTCAGTGTTGCCTTCTACCTGTGTCAGCCGCCTCCTACCACTAAAGCCAAGGTGCTTGCTCTCAAAGCCCTTGCCTCTGGACCCTTCATCTCCGAGCTAGCCCACCAACTATCCTACCCCTGCTCTAGTCACTGAGGCCAAGTTTCAGACCAGCTAGCAGCTCACCCAGCCAAGCCCGGGAACACTGCTTTCCTGCCCTAAAAGGGCCCCACCTTGTTACAGCTTTCGATGGCTGCCGAGAAGGCCTGTAGTTTCAGGTGACACATGGCCAGGTTGAGGTGGGAGGCCAGGCGAAGGGCTTGTGCCTTCTGTGCGTCCTCATTAGAGAAACTCGACTCATATTCCAGCCAGGATACAATCTTCTTGTACTGCAGCACAGCCTGCTTGTACTTGCCTTCCTAGAGAGGGAGGGAGGCTTAGGCAACAGACACATGTTCAAGGGCACCAGGCTGTCTGACTCTAGACACCAGTGATGCACGGGCATGAGGGAGCCCTGTCTCCCCCGCACCTCCATCAAGAGCAGCTAGCTTAGATCTCCTAGTTGAAGACTACAGGTGCTCCCCTGCCACCAACATCTCCCAGGCAGAAAATGACTTCAGGCATCAAGGGGAAGGATGGGCCCAGAGGAACCTTCCCCGGGGTCCCAGATGCTGGCTCACCTTGAAGTACACAGTGCCCCGCTCTTTCACTATGCTGCTCTGTTCCAGCTTCTCCTCAGAGCTCATCTCCCAAGACTCCTTGGCCTGCCACACCCCAAGAGAGAAACAAAGCTGTCAGCTACCCCAGGGCCACTTACTGGGACCAGACTTCAGGACAGAGAAGACCTTGAGCAAACTTACCTTCTCGAAACTCTTGAGGCAGACTTCATATTTCAGCTCAGCATCTGGTGGGATCTGGAACTTTTCCTTCCCAACGCTGCCAAAAGCATAGCTGGGGGGTGGGGAGGGGGAGGCAAAAAAAAACCCTAGGTCACTCCTGCCAGGCTTAACCTTAACCCGCTCCATACTGAAAAGGCTTCCTGTCTGTTTCCTGCAAAGTACCTCCCCATCCCTTGAGACTTGGTTCAAATGTTTCCTGTTTGGCAAAATCTTCCCTGACCTCTTCACACAATTAGCTGGTCTCTTAGTATCTTCCACGTCCTCTAACGCACACTACACACTGGGGTGACTGTTCAATCACTAATTGCTAAAGCTCACTGAACGAGTCGCTAGAAGGCAGAGAGGTCTTTGAATACCTGGGAATTTTCAATATCATACCTGGCACATAACAGGTTATGTCTTAACAAGTACCACACTGATGGAGCACGTTAATGGAAAATAAAAATTCTGACATTCGTAAAGGAGGGTATCTAGAGCAGCCTTGGCTGAAAGAGTTACACTTGGATTTGAGATGTAGACAATTGTGACCATGCTCCTAAATATGAAGAGATCATGTTTGCTGTGCAGTCACAGTCTACTGAGGCTGTGGGGGTAGTGACACGAGAAAAGATGCAAGTGTCCAGTTACATGACTCACTGTGGGCATGTGGATCTCGGGCCCTCAATCACCCACCTGCTCTACCAAGTGCCCACTCCTCACCTGGGCTTGAGGTACACAATGGAATGTTCTCCTTTTTCCATGCGCTGAATAGCTTTCTCCAGCCCACAAGGCAGGTCCAGGCTCTCCCCCTCACCAACCTCAAAGCGAAGCTCCCTCTGGTCAAACATCTGGTCCTTGTAGTACCCTTCCAGTGTCACTGGTGTGAAAAAGAGGCAATGTGCCAGGGATGTGAGTGGGCAGGGGATTGAGGAAGGATGCCACTGGCCTCCCTCTATCACCTCATCACTTCCTGCCCCCAAGTTGCCCTTGTCGTGTTCTCAGAGCTGAAGGGATGCTAAGAGGATATGGTCCAATCCCTCGTTTCTCAGACAAGAAATTAGGATCAGAAGAGGAAGTGACATGGGGTGCCTGAGTGGCTCAGTTAGTTGAGTGTCCAACTCTGGCTCAGGTTATGATCTCACAGCTTGTGAGTTCGAGCCCCACTGTCAGGCTCTGTGCTGACAGCTCAGAGCCTAGAGCCAGCTCCGGATTCTGTGTCCTGTCTTTCTCTGCCCCTACCCCGCTCACCATCTTCTCTCTCTCCCTCAAAAATAAATAAATGTTGAAATAAAGAAAAAACAGAAGTGGCTTGCCCAAAGCCACCCACAGCCCAAGTACCAAAACTGGAACTGGAATCCCAGACTATAGTGTCCTACCCTCCACGATGGCGCCCTCATTGGGCCTGGCATAGCCTTCACCCCGAGTCCGTATTCTCCGGATGATTCCGCCATCTTCTTCTTCTGTCAGGTCCTCTCCCCTGAACTCAAAGAGCTCCACCTGTGGGACAAGACACAAGGCAACATGACTCCTTCCGACACTAACTCCATCAGTAATGAGATACAACTTCTCCCTCACCCAGAAGAGTCCTTAGTCACTGCCAGACCAGGAATGGATAAAGTCCTGGGAGCTCTAGTCTCAACTCTGGTTGGGGGGGGGGGGGTGCAAGTCCCATGGGCTTTTGTTGACCTCAGGAGAGCCATCCATTTTACTACCTGGCTCCACACAGGAAGGACACGTTCCAGCCTATCCTAATCCAGCTACTTGAGATGGCCCATCTGGTAGGCATTGGAAATGACCCAACATCTTTCAGTTGTCTTCTGAACATCCTCCAAGCATCCACTAGAAAGGGCTGAGCCATTCCTCAGACTGAATGGTATGAAGTTCTGCCTCTCAGTGAAGGCTTTCCTCATCCCCTTAACCCACAGGGTACCTCTCTCCTCTCTTTTGACCCTAAATAAAGCACCAGTATTCCACACTGTCATTTAGAATGTACAGACCCCTTGACCCTTCTAGTCAAAACTATAACCAATCTCTGGGCACCTCTCCTGAGAAAAAACATGCCTCAACCCTTTGCCCACTTCAAGTCTGAAGAGGGGTTTGTGGCCACCCGAGACTTCATCAGCCACTGCTTTCTGACAGCAGCATGGTCTGTGCACAGAAGCACCAGCTGCCCTCTCCCTGCCTCTTCCTCCTCTAAGGCCAGGCCCTTAGCCTTGGCTACATTGTCTCCAAGCGGCAGGAAGGGCTGGAGGGCAGCCAGGCCCTGGGCGAGATAAGGCTGGCTCTTTGCCTCGCTCCTCTGTGCCTGGACACTTACCTCAAACACAAGTGTGGCATTGGGGGGGATTTTTGGAGGGCTGCCTGCTGAACCGTAGGCATATTCGGGCTTGCACGTGATGTGGCACACTTCTCCCACCTTCATGGTTGCTACAGCAATGTCCCAAGCCTTAATGACTTCCCCTGTAGGTATAGAAAGCAAGCAGGTCCTCTTTGGCAGGGATCTGACTCTGGGCTCAAACAGTGGCTCCAGAGACTTTTATTAAACCACGCCCAAGGGGAAGCGAGACACTTTTTAGAAAGGAGACCAGCAAGGTAGAAAACCTGGTTGTAGTAAGTGCTGTCAGGTCTCAGGCTCTTAAAAAAAAAAAGGGGGGGGGGAACCCCATTCAACTCTGGAACAAAGGAGTTCAAGGAACAAGACAGTCCATCCCTGAACAGGAACTGAGGTGTGTTCAGAGACGACCAGGGAAGGCGAGACAGAGATCAGAGATCGATAGTTACAGAAGGGTGGAAGAAAAAAAAGACTAAAGGAAGAAAAATACAGAGTGTAACAAACCATTCCTCTTTAAGCTTCTGAGAGTACAGCTTCTGTTCGTGACAGCTTATACCCTCCTCAGAGCCTATGCTACCAGCCCACTAACCATGCCTAGCCATGCCTACCTTTGCCCAGGTCAAAGGAGAATTTGTCCTTGCGGTCCAGACTGGAGTCAAACTTAGTGCCATCTAACAGCCAGCCAGTGTAGTGGACAAACACTCGGTCCCCAATCATGGGCAATTCTGTGCCCATGCCCTCTCGCTTGATGACCTGGGAGGAAGGGGGAGAAGGTGAGTCTCCAGGCATGGGGACAGAAAGAGGCACCCACACTACCTGCATACTTCTTCTCTAGACCTTATTTGTAAACTAGTGATAATAATCCCTATCAGAGGTGCAAAATTACATTGGTAAAATCAGCAGCAGCAAAGAAATGCCAATAGTCATCAGATCACAGTCTGGTTTGCAGGTAAGAGATGGCTGAGAATATGAATAATGAACAGGATAGCAGTAGTCCAAAAGAGGTAAAAGAAAATACCAGGTTACTGATAAGCACAGGGGCTCTCACTCAGGCCCTAAACTGACTTGGGGCACCAGCTTTCCTGACTGGTAGGCTAGTGAAGTCTTTTATTTCTGGGCTAAGAGCATTTCTCAGGAACTTAGGTCACCTGGTAGGTATACTTTCTAAGGAAAAGGACAAAGGACTTGAAGCATAGAAAGGCAAAGGGGAACGGACTGGAGAATAAAAAGAGAAATGGCCCTATGGAACTAATAACCTTGTAGAAATCACCAGAATGCTCAAGAGAAGGGGAAGCCACATGCCCACTGGGAGTACAGCTTAAGGTTCCCAAGATCTGGGGCAAAACCAGGAGCGTTTCTGGACCAGATAAGGGCTCGCCGAGATCTCTAGCTTTGCCCAGGTGTCTGTCTGTCTGTCTGTCTCTCTCACACACACACACACGTGGAATTGAGCAATGGGAGGCCGGGACAAAAAGAAACACTGGTTGAGAAGGAGGTATGAAATCCAGGCTGATTTCGCCATCCTGTACTCTGCAGAACCAGCTCTGAAGCACCATCAGTCGTTCAGACTCAGGTCAAGATGCCCTGCCCCGAAAGCCAGACCTCTTCCCTTCGCTCCTCCGAGGTTCCCAGCAAAGCACCTCCTCCCGGCCCCACACCTCATGCCCCAAATGAAGAAGGGAGAGGGCGATGTGGGAGGAGAACTACAGGCCCCGGCATGCATCGCTCCCTGGTTTTCCCGGGGCCGGGTGGGGGGAGGGGGCAGCATGGCTGAGCGGGTGACCTAGCTGAGTCCCAGCATTTAGGAAGCGGGTAACCAAGGGGACGGAGGGCGCCAGAAGCTCTCTCGCGGCGAGGCCCCGGACGCCAAGTCGTACAAAGGCCTCTCGACCAGGAAATAACTCTAGTGACCGCTTCAGGTCCTAGCTAATGTTTAACTGCCCGGGGGGAGCCAAGCTCTCGCAGCGCTGCCGGCGAAGGCGGCCAGGGACTTCCCGCTGCGGCTGGCGGAGCCGGGGCTGGCGGCCTGGCCGGGGCCGCAGGGTGGCGGAGAGCTGGTGAGGGAGCGGCGCCGGCCCGGGCCGGCCGGGG
>NC_043709.1:101277818-101451354 GCF_006229205.1 Suricata suricatta
CCCTAGCTGCAGCTCGCGTGCAGCGTTGCGGCCCCGCCCCTCCCTCCGCGCTGCACCGCGCACGCCGGAGTTGGCGCTGCAGTCCAGGGCCCGGCCGCCGCAGGCTAGGGGGGCCGGAGCCTCATCCGCAACGCGGGCTCCTCAAGGAACTGGAGAACGGCCGTGGGGAGGCCCGCGAACCTCGGCCATCCCCTGAGAGCGCGCGGCAGCCCTCCCAGCACCGAACAACGTAGCCCGGTCCAGGAAGGCGATGTAACCGGCCGCCGGCCCGGCTCAACGACCAGCCCGGACGCTGCAGACGCGCCCGGGGGCTCCCAGGCTCGGCGGGAAGGGCGGCTGCGATGGGCACCTGCCGCACCCCTCGCCCTTACCTTCAACACGCCTTCGTCTTGCTTGGGGCTAATGTCTACCCCCTCGAGGGGCAGCGGCGCCGACTGCGCCCCGCTCTCGGCCGCCTTCATCTCCTCGGCGGTCATCGCCGCTCGGTGCGCCGTTTACTCTGGGAGCGGGCACTGGGCGCGAGGCAAGCCCTCTCGGCCGGGCCGGTCTGCACGGGTGTGCGGGCGGGAGGGCGCTAGCGCGGCAGCAACCCAGCTGCGAAACGGTCGAAGGCTCGAGCACCTCTGGTTCCCGGCGCGCTCGCAGCCCGCGGCGGATCAGGCGCGGGAGCGGGAGTAGGTGGGTAATGAGCGGCCGCGGGGAGCGATTGGTCCCACCCCGCCGCGGAGGGAGGGGCTGGGAGGAGCTGGGGCGGGAGCTACGGACGCAGGGGGCGGGGGTGGAGAACTTTCTAGAGACTGCAGCCTCTAAGTCAGTTCGGGCTCTAGTGCTAAGGGTGCTTATATTAAAACATTTTTTTCGGGGGGGGGGGTCATTCCTCCTCCTAGCTGCTTGGCCCGCCCCTGCCCCCACTCGAGGAACTCTCGGACTTTGGGGGTTTACCCCGCTCACTACACCCGCCCGCCTCCGGCCCAGAGCCCTTCTCGGGCCCTCCCCCGTACGTTTCCCGGTCTAACCGGATTCTTCCAGATCCTTCTCCATCCCCCCTACATCACTCCAATACCAAGCCTGCCAGCCGCCCCAGATCCGCCCTATACATTGCATCTTGCTGCGTGGTTTGCTCAGAGCCTTGTAGCCGGATGTAAGTGGCAGCGCGTCCGTCTCCCCGGGACCCGAGACGCGCATTTTTATAAAAGCCGGTCGTAAGCGCAGAAGGCTTAACCTCTCCGTCTTTACTCGGTATATATACTTAACGAATTGGGGAGAAAGTGAGTGAAAAACTATAACCCCAGTGCACAGAATTGGGAAAAGCAACATTGATTGCCACAGAGCCGGGAACACGTGCCGCCTTTAGCTCTTTAAAATGCTACCTGCAGCCGATTTGCAAGAAATAACCCGCTGAGCCAAGGGCGCTTTAAATGGGGGCACGTATTAAAGGGAACTTCTCCGGCAATAATAAAACGACCGTTTAGGTTAATATTTAAAAACAAGAATGATTTCAAGTCACCAAAAAAGCCATTCCATTTTTCCAAAGGCCAATTGGAAAGAATCTTTTCCTAATACTTGCTTTCCAAGTGTTTAGCGACTGCCTGTGGAGTACCGAGCATTTGTGAAGCAGGTCAGAGCTAAACAAATAGCCTTTGAGGAAAAGATCTATCTAGGGAGGGTCGATTTTGCTCAGCACTCAATGCCTTTAACATAGTGGTGCCTGGTGAGCAGTTATTGGCTGCGTAAATTTGTATTCCAATAATTTTATTTATTTATTTTTTTTTTATTGGAGTCCTTGCTATGGTGCCTGGTTCTGTGCAAACTGTCCCATTTAGGTATGCAATTTAATTTGCCCTATTATAGACGAAATTTCAATACCATAACATAATTTGATAATTCATTTTAGTCTTTTATGATGGAACTTGAGGGAAATACAGAAGAAATAAAACAAGTGACTTTAATGTTTATTTGTTTTTGAGACAGGGTAGGGGCAGAGAGAGTGGGAGACTTAGAATCTGAAACAGGTTCCAGGATCTGAGGTGTCAGCACAGAGGGCTTGAACCCTGGAATGGTGAGATCATGATCTGAGTTCAAGCCTAAGGTTTAACCAACTGAGCCACCCAGGCACCCCTACAACAAATGACTTTAGCCACAACTAAGACATTTTTCATTAGATGACTGGGGATACCCTCAGAGGGTGGGTATGGGGGGGGTGAAATCATTTTTTTTTTAATTCTATGCATACCACAGTAGAGGAGAAAGTAACAGTGTGGAGGTTCTCCAAAACTCCGGGAGATAGAGGTGGTGGGTAAGGTGCTGGCTTGCTGGGTGGACAGTTATCCTGCTGTTGCTTTATGCACTGGGCTATCCCATCTTGGGCTGGTTTCTTTTGTTGCTAGGTTCATTGGGTATTATCTGGAAGAACCAGTTGGGATGGAAAAGAAAAGTTCACCTTTACAGGACTGCTTTTGCATCTGTTTCTTTATTGGAAGCAAACAGCGAAAGTCTACATCTTTTAGTTCTTGTCAGTACATACTGAGTGCTTAAGATGCACCTGCCACTGCCTGAACACATAATAACAGCACGTGCTTTGGAATAAGCAGAGAGTTGGGTCACTGGTGTACTACCTGATTTGGGGCAGGTTATGGAGATAGTAACATTGGTTAATGGGAGTAGTTGTGATGGTTAGGAAAGAGGGAACACATGGCAGGTGTCTAGCACAGTGCCTGCCTTTGAGTGGGGGGTTACTAAATAACGGTCATTGTCCTAATGTGACAAGTGTAATGGTGGAGATGGGGTCGAGTGCTAAGAATACAGAGGTCCATTAGGAGAACGATGGGGGGGAAGGGAAAGGGGAAGGATAGGAGGGAAAGGTTTCCAGTGAGAAAATTCTGACCCCTTTCGTGGACAGGAGGAGCTGGGAGATGGAAGGGAGAAGGGAGGAGGCAATAGGCATTGGATTCTTGAGTTTCCAGACCAGAACTTTATTGCTTCTAGATTTTTTCCCCGGTCCTTAACATTATATTTTTCCGACTGTAAAACTTACACATACTTAATGTACAAAGTGTGCAGACATTTTGTTCTTGCCCTCCCCTGACTTACCCCTTTCCCAGCCCATTTAAATTAGTACTTCCATTAAAGGTGTTTAGCAATGTAGTTATTTTCACTAGTATTATTCACTCATTCAAAACCCTTCCAAAAATTTCCCCATTTGCTGAAGAAAAGAACATCCCCCCTTTTGTAAATCATACACCTTATACTGTACATGACTCATACTGTGGTCAGAAGCTGTGTTATTACCCAAATCAGCCTTCCTGAGTTCATCTGGTTCATCTCTGTAATGCTAGGCCCATTCTTCAGACATAAAGACCCCCTTGTTTTAAATTTATTTATTTATTCATTTATTTATTTATTTATTTTTCAGAGACAGAGAGAGACAGCATGAGCAGGGGAGGGCCTGAGAGAGAGGGAGACACAGAATCCGAAGTAGGCTCCTGGCTCTGAGCTAGCGGTCAGCACAGAGCCCGATGTGGGGCTCGAACCTACTAACCGTGAGATCATGACCTGAGCTGAAGCCGGAAGCCAGATGCTTAACTGACTGAGCCACCCAGGCACCCCTTATAATTTTTTTAAAGGTTTATTCATTTTTCAGAGACAGAGTGTGAGTGGGGAGAGGGGCAGAGAGAGAGGGAGATAGAGAATCCAAAGTAGGCTCCAGGCGCTGAGGTGTGAGCACAGAGCCCAACAAGAGGCTCAAACTCACGGACCATGAGATCATGAGCTGGGCTGAAGTGAGACATTCAACCAACTGAACCACTCAGGTGCCCCAATATCCCTTGTTTTTTTAAAGTTGCTATTTTGACCTTAGACTGCCAATGCTCTTAAATATTTAAAAAAAAAATATATATATGAATCACTCAAAATTATGTGAGATGAATATGTGTGTGTTTGTGCATGTATACATACACATTTTATGTAATACACTAATATAATGAACCTTAGGAGTATACCACCTAGCCTAAGAATTAGAACATTACCAATATGATTTGTGCCAAAAATAGAATAGCAAACACTACTGAGTATTTACCCAAAGAATACAAAAACACTAGTTCAAAGGGATATTTGCACCTATATGTTTATTGCAGCATTATTTTCAATAGCCAAATTATGGAAGCAACCATAGCATCCATTGATAGATGAATGGGTAAAGATGTGGTATAGTCATACAACGGACTATTACTCAGTCATAAAAAATGAAATCTTGCCATATTCAACAACATGGGTAGATCTAGAGAGAGTAATGCTAAGTGAACTAAGAGAAAGACAAATGCCATATGATATTACTCATATGTGGGATTTCAGAAAACAAAACAAAAAAGAGACTCTTACCTATCTTACCCGTAGTGAACAAACTGATGGTTACCAGAGGGGAGGTGGTTGGAGGGAACAGTGAAATAGGTGAAGGGGACTAAGAGTGCGCTTATCATGAGAAGTACTGAGAAATGCATAGAGTTGTTGAATCATTAAAAAAAATGGTTGTATCATTATATTGTACACCTGGAACGAATATAACACTGTATATTAACTCTACTGGAATTAAAAAAATGTAATACCAAAAATGTTAAGAACTTACATCATTTCTTGCTACTTTGGTGTCTTTTGACTGAGAAAAAACAAACTATAATACTGACCATGCAGCATAGATTTATTTACTTATTTATTTTAGTGATTACTGGTCTATTTCCATACACTTGAAAAATAGTAGACGTCTTTGTGAGGTTTGCACATAAGATCCACGGGGCACCTGGGTGGCTCAGTCAGTTAGGCGTCCGGCTTCAGCTCAGGTCATGATCTCATGGTTTATGGGTTTGAGCCCCGCATTAGACTCTGTGCTGACAGCTAGCTCAGAGCCTGGAGCCTGTCTTCAGAATCTGTGTCTCCTTCTCTCTCTGACACTCCCCTGCTCGCGCTGTCCCTGTCTCTCAAAAAAAACAATTAAAAACATTAAAAAAAAAGAAAAGAAAGATCTGCATAGTGCAAAGGTTAAGCTCTTGAACTCTGGATTGGGTTCCAATCTCAGTTTCATCATTGAACACACTATGGGTCCTTGAGCAAGTTTTCCCGAGCTCTCAGTTGGGAATCGTGATAGTCCCTACCTCACAGGGTTTTCCTGGGGGGAGTAAATGAATTCTTACAGGTGAAGTACTCAAAGCAGCGCATGGCACATGGTAATAGGTAAATGTTAATAGCTGTAGTGCCACGTTTCATTGAGTCAGCCTGCTGACTGCTGGACTATGGAATAGTGGAATAGAAGCCCTGGAGGACCCTGGCTCTGGCCTGTAGGTTGAGAGCCACTGGGTTTGCTCTGGCATTTCCGGAGTGCTCTCTCCTGATATTAAATCATATTTGTAGCTTTTGCTCTTTCACTCTCAATTATGAATCTATCTAATTATAATTCATAATATCTTTGTATGCTGATATTTTGTCATTCCAAAAAGACTCGGAACTCTGTGAAGGTAAAAGATTTGGTCTTAATATTTCCTTGGTCTCCACCATTATCTGATCTCTCTGGGGGTAGGAGGACAGGATATATAGTGGTTATCCTGCTAAGTAAAGAGTTTTTTCTTCTTTTTAAAACTAAAATCTGGGGCACCTGGGTGGCTCAGTTGGTTGAGCGTCTCACTTCAGCTCAGGTCATGATCTCATGGTTCATGGGTTCGAGCCCCGCATCAGGCTCTGTGCTGACAGCTGAGAACCTGAAGCCTGCCTCTGATTCTGTGTGTGTGTCTCTCTGACCTTCCCCCATTCACACTCTGTGTCTTTCTCTCTCAAAAATAAACTTTAAAAAAACCCCCTAAAATCTAATTTCCTACCACAGATAAATATATATATTTTTTGTTTTGCTCCTAGGGTGGTAAAAAGTAGCTAATCTTCACCCCCTGTATCTATGAATACACTGAAATACGGCTTTGGTCTTGTTTTTCAGAGGGTCGTATAGCCAAATGCTTTGGAATTATTTCTAGTTTCCCAAACTTGGATGTGATTAAAGACCAGGTGTTTGTTGAGGTTGTCATCATGTCTAACTAACATAATTAAAATAGAGATTTTCATTTTGGAAACATACAATTTGCCCTCCATTGTTCTCATTTGAAAGTAAATGTATATTTAATATCATAAATGTGCACTGTAGTGGCCACAGGAGCAACCCAGCAGGCTGTCATTACTGAAAAATTAAGAAATTATTTTTCCTTCAGTATAGTGTCAAACTTCTATAGTTGGTCTGCTAACATTCAAACATGTTTAAGTCATAGGGGTCACCTGAGTGGCTTAGTCAGTTAAATATCAACTTTGGCTCAGGTCATGATCTCATGGTTGGTGAGTTCAAGCCCCACATCGAGCTCTGTGCTGACAGCACAGAGCCGGCTTAGGATTCTTTTTCTCCCGCTCTGTTTGACTCTCCCTACTCACTCTCACCCTCTCTTTCTCAAAATTAAACAGACATTAAAAAAAATTAAAGTGTTTATAATAATAAAAAAATTATATGAAAGTTCAGATTTATTCTTGTTTCCCAGAAGTTTGTTCTAGATTGGTAACAGCTTTACCAATTAGTCAAATATTGGCTTAATATTTATTCTTTTAGCATTCATCCATAATGTGTATTCATAGCATCTCTGTCTTTAACCTTTCATGTGGGTTCTCTCCACAACTAGCCACCTCCAGGAGAACTATTGTGGTATTTCCTTGGGCTCACTTCCTTAGCTTTAATGACCTCATGTGATACTGGGAACCCTAACCAGGGTTAGGGATCCTCACATAGATTCCAGAATGGAACAGACAGAGAGCCTCATACACCTTTAGGGGAGAAGGGAATCCTTTTATAAGGGAGTTCTGGGTTTGCTCCTTCATTGATCAATTATTTCACATCCAACTATCCTCTCTCATGGGAAGGAGAGTTAGGGTATGGAGAACACCCCTCAGCCCCTCCTCAAGACTGGCGCCCACTAATGCTTGCCGCCACTACTTCCTATAAATGGCCAGTTGGTGTAAAGATACTTAGAGCGCATGTATTGGGTTCCAAGGTCAGCACTAGGGTTTGTGGGATGCCTAGAGTCTATGACAGAATTACTTTACCCTTGAGGTGCTTACACAAAGTTAGAGCAAAACCAAGGGCTAACCAGTGTGGTACTGTTTCAGAGTGCAAAATACCCAGATCTGGTAAGGGGAAACGTATGCTGGGAAAGCGTCAGAAAGAGCTAGAACTTGAGAAAGATCTTGAAAGATGGATAATATCTATTTACTTTTTAAAAAGATGTAAATGTATAGCTTGGTAAATTCGTGTATGTGTGTGTGTATGTATACATGTGTATATGTATATACACATGTATATTTGTGTGATGTATATACACATACATATATACATATACTTAAATACCACCCAGATCCAGATCCAGAGCATTTCAGCGCCCAGCAGCCTCCCTCATGTCCCCTGCTTTGGCAATAATCATTCCTAGATCCTATTCTGATCTCCGTCACGATAGATTAGTTCTCTCTCAAATTGTTCAAAAGGAATCATACAATATGTACTTTTTTTCTGACTGCCTTCCTTCATTCCACATTATGTCTGTGAAATTCATCCATTTTGTTGTATGTAGGAGTAATTCATTACCTTTCGTTGTTATATAATATTTGATCCTATGACTGTATCACAATTTTCTTATCCATTCAATTGATAATATTGGGGTTGTTTTCAGGTTTGAGCTATAATGTACAAAGCTTCTATGAACATTTTTTAACATTTATTTATTTTTGAGGGGGGGCAGAGAGAGAGGGGGACAGAGGATCTGAAGCGGAGAGCCCAATATGGGGCTTGAACTCACGAACCACGAGATCATGACCTAAGCCGAAGTTGAACGCTTAACCGACTGAGCCACCAAGCCACCCACGTGAACATACTTATACATGACTTTTGGAGACACAGGTGCTCATTTCAGTTTGGCGTATACCTAAGAAACGCAATTGTTGGGTCATGGGTTTTTCTTATATTTAGCTTTGGTGATTACTGCCACTTTTCTGAAGTCGCGGTGTCAAGTGACACTCCCACCAGGAGTGTCCCAGAGTTCCAGTTCCTGCATATTTTTGCCAAAACACGGTATTGCCCTTTTAAATTTAGCTTATCTGGGGTAAGTAGTGCTAGGTTATTTGTATTTCCTTGATAGCTAATGAAATTGAACACCCTTTCATATACTTATTGGCCATCTGGATGGGTCATTCAAATCTTTGTGAAGTACCTGTTTGTGTCTTTGGCCCATTTAAAAAGATTACATTGTCTATGTTTTTGTTATTAATTTTGGAGTTCCTTTATATATTATAGGTATGATTTGCTTTGACATAAATATTGTAATAATTGGTTTGTAGCATGCCTTTTCATTCATATAAGGGTATGATATTTTGTTCTGTTTTGTTTATTTACTTATTTTGATAGAGAAAGAAAGCATGAGTGGGGGGCTGGAAAGAGAGAAAAGGAGAGAGAGAATCCTAAGCTCCACTGTCAATGTGGGGCCCGATGTGGGGCTCGAACCCATGGGCTGTGAGATCATGACGTGAGCCAAAGTCAGATGCTTAACTGACTGAGCGAGCCAGGCACCCCACGTAATGGTATGTTTTGAGGAACATTTTAATTTTAATGTTCACTTTACTAATGTATTTTTGTTTTTTTTTAATGTTTTATTTATTTCTGATACAGAGAGAGACAAAGCATGAGAGGGGGAGGGGCAGAGAGAGAAGGAGACACAGAACAGGAAGCAGGCTCCAGGCTCTGAGCTAGCTGTCAGCACAGAGCCTGATGCGGGGCTCAAACCCACGAATGTGAGATCTGACCTGAGCCGAAGTCGGAGGCTTAACCGACTGAGCCACCCAGGCACCCCTACTAATGTATTTCTTATGCTTAGTAATTTTCTTTAATAGACTATTTTTTAGAGCACTTGTAGGCGCAGAGCAAAACTGAGCAGAAGGTGCAGAGCTTTCACAGAGAACCGTACCCTCACGCCCATTATAGCCTCTCCTCATTACCAACAGTGCTCATCAGAGGATCACATTTTTTAAAATCAATGAACCTACATCATCACATCACCACCAATCAAAGCCCATAGTTTACATTAGGGTACACTCTTGGTATTTTTTTTTTAAGTTTATTTATTTTGAGAGAAAGAGAGTGTGCACCTGAGCAGGAACTGAACAGGGTAGGGGCAGAGAGAGAGGGAGAGAATCCCAAGTAGGCTCAACACTGTCAAGGCAGAGTGCGACTCAGGGCTCAGACTCACAAACTGTGGGATCATGACTTGAGCTGAAATCAAGTGTTGGACACTTAACCGACTGAGCCACCCAGGCACCCCAGAGTTCATTCTTGGTCTAGTATAGTCTATGAATTTGGACAAATTTGTAATGACATGTATGTACCATTAAAGTAACCTACAGAGTAGTTTTACTGTCCTAAAAATCCTCTGTCTTCTGCATGTTCATCCCTCTCTACCCTAATACACCCCTGGAAACCACCAATCTTATTGTCTCTATGGTTTTGCCTTTTCCAGAATGTCATAGAGTTGAAGTCATATAGTATGTAGCCTTTTCAGATTGACTTCTTTCCCTGAGTAATATGCATTTACTTTTCTTTTAAAAAGTTCTGTGGGGGCGCCTGGGTGGCTCAGAAGTGTTGTTGTTTTTTTTTAATGTTTGTTTATTTTTGAGAGAGACAGAGACAGAGCACAAGCGGGGGAGGGGCAGAGGGAAATGGAGACACAGAATCTGAAGCAGGCTCCAGGGTCTGAGCTATCAGCACAGAGCCCAATGTGGGGCTCAGACTCCCAAACTGCCAGATCATGAGTTGGACACCTAACTGACCTGAGCCACCCACGCACCCATGCAAAGCAGAAGAAGTTTTTAATTGTAATGAAGTTCAGTTTATCCATTGTTTCTTTCATGGATTGTGCCTTTGGTGTTGTATCTAAAAACTCATTGCCATACCCAAGGTCATCTGGCTTTTTGCCTATGTTACCTTTTAGGAGTTTTGTAGTTCTGCCCATCAACACTTAGGCCTATGATCCAGTGTGGGTTAATTCTGTGAGGGGGTTAAGGTCTGTGTCTACATTCCTGGTTTTGCCTGGGGATGTTCAGTTGTCCCAACGCCGTTTGTGGAAAAGACAGTCTTTGCTCCATTGTATCTTTGCTCCAAAGAGCAGTTGACTGTCTTTATGTGGATCTGTTTCTGCACTCTCCGTTGTGCTCCATTGATCTATTTGTCTGTTTCTTTGTCAATGCCATGCTGTCCTGATCACTACTGTAGCTTTATAACTCCTTTGTAGTCTGTCACATGTGGACTTATATTTATGTCTGTTTGTGGACTCTCTTTTGTTCCATTGGTCGGTTAATCTACCCTCATGCCAATATCTTACGATCTTAGTTGCTCTAGCTTTAAAATAAGTTTTCATATCTGGTAGTACTAGTCCTCCAGTTTCATTCTTCTGTTTCAAGATTGCCTTGGTTTTTCTAGTCTTTGATTTTTTCTTATACATTTTATAATCACCTTGTCACTGTCTTTAAAAAATGCTGGTTGAGAGTTCACTTAATTTAAAAGTCAAATTAGGGAGATTTGACATCTTCTAACACTGAGTTGTCCAATCCATGAGCATGATATGTTCCTCCAGCTATTTGGATATTCTTTAATTCTTTTTCAGTAGTGTCTTGTGTTTTATATTTTCAGCATAGAGGTCTTGCACATCTTTTATTAGATTTATTCCTAGGAATTTGTTTTTGTTTTGGTGCTATTGTAAATGCCATTTTTATTTTTATTTATTTTTAATTCTTTTAAATGTTTGTTTAGCTTTTCTTTTACATTTCTTACTCATGAAACAAAGAAGTGCATTTCTAACATCTGTCACCCTCCCTCTCTGAGCGTTGAGGCAAACAAATCACACTCCCTTATTGGTGGGCTCTTCTAACCCATCACCATGTCCTTCTTGATGACATGCCTTTCCCTGGTTCATTCACCTGCAGCTTGAAAACTTTTATATTTTCTCTATTTCTCTTCTCCAAGTTTCCTTTCTCTCTTGCAACTGATTTTTTTTCTTGCAATTGATTTTTATTTTTATTGAAAAATCTTTTTAACATTTATTTATTTTTGAGAGACAGACAGAGACAGTGCAATCAGGAGAGGGGCAGAGAGAGTGGGAAACACAGAATCTGAAGCAGGCTCCAGGCTCTGAGTGGTCAGCACAGAGCTTGACATGGGGCTCGAACCCACAAACTGCGAGATCATGACCTAAGCCAAATTGGACGCTTAACCAACTGAGCCATCTGGGCACCCTGCAATTGATTTTTAAGTTCAGTTTTATTGAGGTATAATTTACATGGGCTTGAATTCATCAATTTTAAGTGTGTAGTTTTAATAAGTTTGATAAATGTATGTTGCCATGCAACCACTACAACCATCAAGATATAGAATATTTCTGGGACACCTGGGTGGCTCAGTTGATTGAATGTGCCTCAAGTCGTGATCTCATGGTTTGTGAGTTCGAGCCCCACGTCAGGCTCTGTGTTGACAGCACAGAGCCTTTTTGGGATTCTGTCTCTCCCTCTCTCTGTCTCTCCCCTGCTCACTTGCTCTCTCTCTATCTCTCTCTCTCTGTCAAAATAATAAATAAACTATAAAAAGATATAGAATATTTCCATCATCCCCAAAAGTTCACTTATGCCCCTTTACAGGTAATCCCAAGCAACTCTCCTCCTAGGTCATTAGCATCTACTAATCTGCTTTCTCTGACTATGGTTTTGTCTTTTTAAGTATTTCATAAAAAGGAATTATACAGGAGGCATGTTTTATGCCTGGCTTCTCTCACTTAGCATAATGCTTTTGAGACTTACCTGTGTTGTTGTGTGTATCAGTAATTTGTTCTTTTTTTAAAAAATTACTGAAGGGTGTCTGAGTTGGTTAGGCATATGACTTTTGATCTTGGCTCAGGTCTTTTTTTTTAAGTATTAAGCTTTTATTTTATTTATTTTTTTAACATTTTTATTTATTTTTGAGAGAGAGACACACACACACAGATTTATTTATTTTCGAGTGAGCGGGGGAGGGTCAGAGAGAGAGGGAGACACAGAGTCAGAAGCAGGCTGTGCTGTGTCAGCACAGAGCCTGATGCAGGACTCGAACCCATGAACCGTGAGATCATGACATGAGCTGAAGTTGGCCACTTAACCAACTGAGCCACCCAGGCACCCCTTGGCTCAGGTCTTGATCTCAGGGTCATGAGGTCAAGTCCCATATTGGGCTCCATGCTGTGTGGAGCCTACCTAAAAAATTTTAGGGGTGCCTGGGTGGCTCAGTTGGTTGAGGGTCCCACTTTTGATTTTAGGTCAGGTCATTACCTCATGGTTATGAGATCCAGTCCCGTGTCAGGCTCCACAATGGGCATGGAACCTGCTTAAGAGTCTCTCTCTCTCTCTCTCTCTCTCTCTCTCTCTCTCTCTCTCTCTGCCCTTCTCCCCTATTCATGCTCTTTTTTTCTGTATAATAATAATAATAATAATAAATTTTAAAATACTGAATAGTATTTCATTTTATGAATATACCACAGTTTATCTGCTTACTGGTTGAAGGACACTTAGGTTGTCTGCAGTTTGTGGCTACTAGGAATGAAGTTTCTGGCATATTCTTGTACAATTCTTTGTTTGGAAATACTTTTTCACTTCTCTTGTATATATACCTAGGAGCAGGATTGCTAGGCTAGATGTTAAATCTATGTTTGACTATAAAGAACTGCCAAATTATATTTCTACCAGCAGTGTATGAGAGTTACCTTTGCTCTGTGTCCTCGCTGTGCTGACTAATCTTTTAACTATTCTAATGGGTCTGCAGTAAAAATATCATTGTGGTTTTAATTTGCGTTCTAATAAATCATAATGTTGAGCATCTTTTGTGTACTCATTGCCTATCTAAATAAATCACATTGTCTTATTGATTTGTGAGCAAGGTGTGTGTGTGTGTGTGTGTGTGTGTGTGTGTGTGTGACACTGTGGGAAGCTGGATGCATAGTGGCCCTGCAAAGATGTCTGTGTACTAATCCCCAGAATCTAGGATACATTACCTTGGATCTTGAGATGGGGAGATTATCCTGATAAGTCCAGTGGAATCACAAGGGTCTTTCATTTTATTTTTTTACTCTTGTTTTTTTTTTTTCTGTTTATTTTTGAGAGAGAGTCGGGGGAGAGGGACAGAGAGAGAGGGAGAGAGAGGATCCAAAGCAGGTTCTGTCCTGACAGCAGTGAGTCCCATGCAGGTCTGGAACCCATGAACTGTGAGATCATGACCTGAACCAAAGTCAGATGCTCAACCAACAGCCACTCAGGCGCCCCTGGCATGCTGGTGACTGTCATTCCAGACCAGCATCGCACAGTTCTGCGAACCAAAGGGACTCTGTTCGTGAGGGTTGGGGGGTCTGAGAGTCACGACCACCTCATCTGTCTGGGACACTCTGGCTCTCCAGATTGCCCAGCACGCCCCACCCCATTGGTTGTCTCTGAACCGGTGCTGGCCTTCCTGATGACATTTGGAGGTGGCACTGTCAGCCTGGCTGGCACTTCAATATACTCTGCACGGGCATGGGGCCTTATTCAAAGAGAGGGGCCATAGCACACTGTTTGGGATCTTGAAAGGTATGCACTGTCCTCTCTGCTTCTCTCCCTGGCCCTGGTGGCACACTGTCCATGCTGAGAATGCGGGCTGGCTTATTCTGTGTCTCCCCAGCTGTGGAGCTTTGACGAGACTTCCGTCTCGGAGACCCGGGATGCCTCCAGGTCCCTGGACAAGGAATTTTCTATTCTCTCCTCTGCTTTTACCTAGCCTAGGAGAGTTCAAATCCAGCCTCCTTCAGGAAGCTTTCCCTGGTAGCTGCACCTAACTTATTTTCTGCAGTGCATGTTTTTAGTGCCCAATGATTGTTGGTTGACTATTTCATTGTGTATTATGGGGTCCTCTAATTATTCTGAAAAGCGAAGCACAGATGGATGTCTGTGTTCCAGTGAGATGACCCACTTCCTGAAGACAGGGAGCAATTTTCTTCATTTGCACCACATCTCACCAAGTATATTGTAAACCGCTTGAGGGCACAACGGAGGGCACAGTGGTTTTATGTGGAGATGATGTTTATGATGCCCTTCCAAAAGTTGTTCAGGGTAGGATGAGTGGACTGGAACTAAATAGGAGAGGAGACGCCTTCTTTGGAAGCCCAGAAGAGATCATTTGTTAATTGAAAAAGGCATTTCCTTTCTAATGGTGCCTAAATTTAGGGCAAACCTATCAGGCAGCTCTAATGTTTTACACTATAAAAAGTTGGGCCTCTGGTCCCTTCTCTCTGTTTTTCTTTCATATGTGTGTGTGTGTGTGTGTGTGTGTGTGTGTGTGTGTGTGTGTTCTCCTTTCAGTATTTCAACAAATATTAGGTGCTTACGGAGTACCTTGTGTGGTAAACTTTAAGGACTCAAAGATGAGTAAGAGGTGATGTTTCTCTGCAGGTGGCTATCTTAGCTGCTCTGAGTCTTTACCTATCTGGGTACATGTCACTCACCAACCTCTATCTCCAAGACCAAGCTCCCTCCCCAACTCGATTTCTCCTGTTAGGTGATGAGCAAAGTAATGGTTATTCTTGCTGAGAGTCACCCTCCCCTGCCATGGCGTCACATGGCTTGTTGAGCCTGTGGGTAGGGGTAAGGAGTGGAGTATCCCAACTGGCATTTGGAGCTTGGCAGAAAGCAGAGACACCCAGAACACTAGACACAATCTCCTACCAGTGGGAAGTTGAACTAAAATCAAGAGAAACTACTAGTCAAATTGAGTCATTCCATGTACAAGAACAAACCACACGTTTTATTTATTTATTGTTTTATTGTTTTAATGTTCTGTATTTCTTTTTGTGTGTGTGAGAGAGAGTCAGAGCATGAGCGGGGGAGGGGCAGAGAAAGAGGGAGACAGAATCTGAAGCAGGCTCCAGGCACTGAGCTGTCAGCACAGAGCCCGGACATGGAGCTCGAACTCAGGAACAGCGAGATCATGACCTGAGCTGAAGGCGGATGCTTAACTGACTGAGCCACCCACGCACCCCACAAAACACAAGTTTTAAAACAATGGAAGAAAATATTAGTGATCGCCTACGAAAATGAATGGAAGCAGCAGGAATAGCAACAACACTGACAACAGGACAGCGTGGGAAACAAATACAGTATAATTTAGCCTTTACAGTTCAGTGTTGGGGACAGACCCACTCTAAGGATATGCCCTCCTTTGAAAGCACTGATCTGTCTTTTGCATCCTAGCTTGCATGGACATGGGAACAGTGTGGGAGCTGACAAAGGTGTCCCACCAACATCTCAATCCAATTCCATTCTTTATCCTCCCCCTTTTCAGCTTCCTCTTCTCCAGTTTTTTGTTTTGTTTTGTTTTGTTTTGTTTTGTTTTACAAGGTTGGGTGGGGTCTGTGGTTAGGACAATGCCTCACATTGCCACGAGGGGACAGCAGATCATTTCTCCCATCAGAGTTCCTAGGATTCCAGCCAGTTTTCAAATGGTTACTGAGTGTCCACTATGGGCAGGCTCTGTGCTGGGCACTGAGGATGCAAAGTCGACTAAAATATGGGATCCTGCTCTGGAGGAGACCATGGAAACACATAAAGTGTCCGATATGGCGTGAGGTGCTAAAGTAGAAGGCTGCTCGGGGGACCGCAGTGTCTGAAGGAGGGGTGGGGAAAATAGGGACGCTATGAAGCACCTCCTAAGAGGAGATGCTTGAACTAGGTCTTGAAAGATGATGGGTTTTTGCAGCTTACACAGCCAGGAAAGACATCCCTGGCAGGGAAGCCAAGATGAGCATAACACTCACGATGGGCAAAAGGTGCTAGGGAGGGAGCAGGAGAAGAGCCTTGGGAAGCTAATGGATCATAGAGTGCTATCCTTGGCTGCCATGCTAAGGAGCCTGGACTAGAGCCATGAAGCAAATGGGAAGCCATCATATGGGTTTAATTAGGCGAATAACACACTCAGATTTGTACTTTATTTATTTATTTTTTTAAAAGCAGTTCTTTTCTAATTAAAAAAATTTTTAATGGTTTTTAAAAAACCCTTTTTTTTTAACATTTATTTATTTTTTGAGAGATAGAGAAAGACAGATCATGAGCAGGGGAGAAGCAGAGAGAGAGGGACAGACAGAATCGGAAGCAGGCACCAGGTCCGAGCTGTCAGCACAGAGCCTGACGCGGGGCTTAAACCCATGAACTGTGAGATCGGGACCTGAGCCAAAGTTCTCTTGGCTCAACCAACTGAGCCACCTAGGCGCCCCAGTTTTATTTATTTATTTTTTTTTGAGAGACAAAGAGAGACAGTGCAAGCAGGGTAGGGTCAGAGAGAGAGGGAGATACAGAATCTGAAGACAGGCTCCAGGCTCTGAGCTAGTTGTCAGCACAGAGCCCACCACGGGGCTCGAACCCGTGGACCAAGAGATCATGACCTGAGCCAAAGTCAGACACTTAACCAACTAAGCCACCCAGGTGCCCCAGATTTACAATTTTAAAAAGTTCACAGTTCTAGAGGTGCCTGGGTGGCTCAGTCGATTAAGTGACCAACACTTGATTTCAGTTAGGTCATGATCTTATGATTCATGAGATTGAGCTCCATGTTGGGCTCTGTGCTGACAGTGTGAAGCCTGCTTGGGGTTCTCTTTCTCCCTCTTTCTACTGTCCCTCCACTGCTTATGTGTGTATGTGCACTCTCTTTCCCTCCAAGTAAATAAATAAATATTAAAAAGTAAAAAATAAATTAATTAATTAAAAAGCACACTGTTATAGCTCCATGGACGAGGGATACTGTAGGGTCATAGGAAGGGCAGATCTGAAGACTGATGGCCCCTTAAGATTTGCCTGAAACAGGTAGGGGTCAAGATGATGGTGGTCTGGACAAAGATGGAAGCAGTGGGGGTGGGGAAGGAGAGTTGGACCTGAGTTTTGGTCTCTGACTAGATGGAGTAGGATGAGAGCAGATGTCTCCTAGGTTTCTGGCTTCGATGGCAGGGTGGGTGCTGGTGGAAGCTGATGAGATTAACAGAAAGGAGGAGGAGAGATCTGGCGAGAAAGATGACATGTCATTGACAAGTGGGGCATCATGTTCAGCTCTCCATTTCACTCCTGCCATATTCCCCCAATCTAGACCCTTACCACTTCTCACTGGTTCCATGACAGAGGCTTTCTGTTAGGTTTCACCATGTTTAGTTTCTCTCATTGTTGGAATAGCTTATGACTCCTTTCATTTGTTTGTTTATTACTTTAGAGAGAGTGAGAGAAAGAGAGAAAGAGAGAGAGAGAGAGAGAGAGAGAGAGAGAGAGAGAGAGCGCCTGTGAGTGGGGGAGAAGCAGAGAGAGAGGAATAGAGAATCCCACAGAGCCAGACATGGGGCTTGAACCCATGAACTGTAAGATCATGACCTGAGTCAGTTTCGAGAGTAGGCTGCTTAACTGACTGAGCCACCCAGGTACCCCAAGAGAGAGAATCTTAAGCATGTTCCCACTCATAATTGAGCCTGATGCAGGGCTTGATCCTATGACCCTGGGATCATGACCTGAGATGAAATCAAGAATCAGACCTAATCAACTGAGCCACTCAGGCACTCCATGGCCTCTTTCATTTAATATGTGTTTATGGATAGATAGCCCATTATGTGTGGGTACTATGATAAGTTCCTTCCCCCAGAGAGCTTAGGACCTCTGCAGTGGGATGGGGATGAAGGGAGAGATAGACACCGTAAACTGATAGTTGCAATACAGTATGAAAAATGCTCACACGAATGAGAACATTTCAGGGGCTGGGAGGTGCACGTAACTTGGATGACAGCAGTGTGGGCCAGATACCCAGTGTGGGCAGATTTCTTAGAGCAATGATGTCAAGGCTCAACTGGATGAGTAGAGACTTACGCAATGAGAGACTGGGTAGCAGTGGGAGTGGGGCTGGGGAGAAAGCAGCACAGGAGTAAACAGGAGGCCTCCACTTGAGAGCACGCAGGAGAAATCATATTCTCAGGTTTCCATTTGAGGATATGGGTACCTGGGTGGCTCGGCGTCCAACTCTTGATTTCAGCTCAGGTCGTGATCTCGTGGTAGTTCAAGCCCTGAGTTGTCTTGTGGAATCCCTGCTTGGGATTCTCTCTCTCTCTGCTCCTCCCCTGCTATCTCTCTCTCTCACTCAAAACAAATACACTTAAAAAAAAAGTTGAGGACAGAGGGAAGTTTTTGTAACACAGAAGCTTTTCCAAAGGCTTTGAAGAGAAGTTGGAAGGGTTGGAGGCAGAGGAGTAGTTGGAGGAAAGAAGCCATTCATTGGTTCATTTTATTTAATAAGTAGGTACTGAGGACCTACTATAGACCAGAAATACAGTAGCAATCAAGATGAGCAAGTTTTCCAATCTCATGGAATTTTTTAAATGTTTTACCTATTTTTGAGAAAGAGAGAGAGAAGAGGAGGGTGAGAGAGAGAGAGGGAGATACAGAATTGGAAGACAGGATCCAGACTCTGAGCTAGCTGTCAGCACAGAGCCTGCCGTGGGGCTCGAACCCATGAACCGTGAGATCGATCATGACCTAAGCTGAAGTTGGATGACCTGAGCCAAAGTCTGACACCCAACTGACTGAGCCACCCAGGCGCCTCCCAATCTCATGGAACTTATATTTTTATGGGAGGAGACATATAATAAATACTTTCAGAGAGTACAAAGTGCTATGAAGAATGGAAAATGGAAATGTAATCAGGAGTAACTGGGGGGAGCTTCAATAGGTTGGGGGACCAGGGAAAACCTCTCTGAGGAGGTGGCATTGACACGTGAGCTGAATAGGAGGTGAGCACCCCTTCTAGGGAGAGAAGGCAGAAAAGCAAAGGCAAAGAGGATGTGGGAGAGTAAGTAGACGTTTGGAGGGACTTGTATCTTGGGTTGTAAGCAAGGATAACAGTGGTGTGGGCCTGATGGGGTTTAGCTGTCACAAGGTTAGGCAGAGAATTAGTTGGCCCAGGCCTTCAGTGGACAGATGGATTCTAGTCCTTCAGGCCTAGAAGGATTGTACTTCTGAAGGAGCTTTCTCAGTCTATGATGGATGAGGCTACTTTTCTGGAAGGAGCTGGAGCTAGTCTGTATCTGGATTGGTCACTTGGGTTCTGGAAGAGGCTAGGACTTGGCAAACTATGGCCCAAGGGCCAAGTCTTACATTGTTAGAACACAACTCAGCTCCTTCATTTACATATTGTTGCCATTAGTTGTGTTAGTGGGTTGAGTAGTTGCAACAGAGACCACATGGCCTGCAAAACCTGAGACACTTGGACACTAGCTGACCCTTTTATGAAAAAGGTTTGCTAAGCTTTGCTCTAGGCTGTGGCAGGAAGTTTTCTCCGAGGCAGTCCAGTGCTGGTCTGTATGTGCTGAGAAGGTAAGGCTGTACTCTGGAGCTGGGTCTCCAAAAGCTTCAAGTCCATCTCAGGTGCTGTAAATCTCTTAGTCATTAAGCTTGTTTACATGTATGTAGGAGTGTGCTGTGAGCTTGCAGATGTAGTTCAGGCTTGAATTGGTCTTCCACAAGTGGTCTGTGGGCTCTGCCACTTGCTGCAAGAGACAGTGTTTCAAGTCACAGTTCTGTGCGTACCAAGCCCTGCTCAATAACATTAAACAACTCTCTGTTGCTGCCTAATAAACTTCAGATGCCTTAACCTAACTCCGCACAATGGCTCTATTGTACCATTGCAGCCTTAGTTTCCAACTCTACCCAAATACTTAAATGCTCCTACCAGTCTTGACTACTCACTGCTCCCCACTTCGGTGACTAAATCATTTTGGGACCGCTTATCACATTCAGCTTTCTGTTCTTGGTTGTTTGGGTTCCTGTCTCACAGGCTCTATTAGTTTTTAAACTATTTAAGGGTGAGCACCACATCTCTGTTCATTTTTATGTGCCCAGGAGAGATGGCTTTTAGGAGAGAGTTATGTATTTGTTACAGTTACTTAGCACTGTTTCCTGAATGCATTTCACACTCAAAAATATTCATCTAGCATTCAATCAAAGGTCTACTGTGTTTTTTGAAGTAATCTCTCCGCCAAACATGGGGCAATGCGCTATTGGTAGAACTAGCCAGCTGCCCTAAGGGTCTACTGTATTAATATTTGTATCCTTGCACCTACTACTGGACACATGATAAATGAATGAAAAATAATGACTAAAAGTATTTCTACAAGGTGAGGAAAGCAATCATATTTATTAGTAGTGATAGGGAGGCATTTGGGATTGTTGCCTCTGCTGTTGTAGGGTAGGCTTGGGACTCTGAAGGTTGGCATTTCCTAATTCTAAACTTGAGATTTCAGTAAATTATTAGTAGGTGGACAAAGTAATATGAACCATGGCTCTTAGTCTAAGTATTGTACTTTTAGGTATGAGTAATTGAAAGGAAATAGAAAAGTTAAAAACAATGTTTGAAGTTTATCTGTTAGCCATGGTGATAAACCCTCCAGATAATTATTTATTGCTGCAAAGTGATCAAGTAGATTTTTAGAAAAACTTTCTATTGTGGAAAAAAAATTTTTTTTAATTTTTGTAATGTTTATTCATTTTTTTTAATGTTGAGAGACAGAGAGAGACAGTGGGAGCAGGGGAGAGTCTGAGAGAGAGGGAGATACAGAATCTGAAGCAGGCTCCAGGCTCTGAGCTAGCCATCAGCACAGAGCCCAACGTGGGCCTTGAACTCACGAACCGTGAGATCATGACCTGAGCCAAAGCTGGATGCTTAATTGACAGAGCCACTCAGGCGCCCCTATTGTGGAAAATTTTAATCATACACAGAAGTCAAGAAAATTGTGTAGTCAGCCTTCATGTACATCACTAAATGTACTATTTATCAACTCATAGCCAATCTTATTTCACATATACTCCCACTCATTTTTTCCTCTTGCTTATAATTTTGAAGCAAATCCCAGGCATTACATAATTTCATCCATAAATATTCAGTATATATCTGTAAAAGATAAGATCTCTTTAAACATAAGCACAATACCATTATCACACCAGCCACCCCACAAAATTATTCTTTAATATCATCAAATATTCTACTATCTCCAAATTTGCAATTTTATATACCTCTTTTTTCTAGTGTGTTTGTTTGAACCTGGATCCAAATAAAGTCCCACTTCATGATTGTTTGATTTGTCTCTCAGCTTTTTGGACTTTGATTTCCCTTTTCATCTCTTTTTTTTTTCTCCCTTGTGATTTCTTTATTGAAGAAATAAGGCTGTTTTTCTCATATTTTGGATTTTGCTAATTAAAACTTCATGATGTTGTTTTACATGTCCCTCTGTTCTTTGTTATTTACTATAAATTAGTTTGTTCTGGAGGCTTAATCAGATTCAGGTTAGAGTTGCGGGGGCAACAGAGATAATCATATCTGGATGTCTTTGGTTTTTTTTAGCGATGTTAGCAGTCATTGATTAATTATGAATTGAATAATGTTGGCATAGGGCACTGGGTGGCTCAGTCAGTTGAGTGTCCAACTTCAGCTCAGGTCATGATCTCGTGGTTCATGAGTTTTAGCCCTGTGTCGGGCTCTGTGCTGACCTGGAGCCTGCTTTGGATTTTGTGTCTCCCTTTCTCTCTGCCCCTTCCCCACTCATGCTCGCGCTCTCTCTCTCTCTCTCTCTCTCTCTCTCTCTCTCTCTCTCTTTCTCTCTCCCTCTCTCTCTCTCCCTCTCTCTCTCTCTCTCTCTTTCTCTCTCTCTCTTCCTCTCTCTCTCTTTCTTCCCCTCTCTCCAAAAACAAATAAAAAATTTTTAAATGTTGGCATTATTATATCATTGCTTCTTCCTTTATTAGCTGGTATACTTCTATAAAGAGATACTACCCCTTATAAACTGTTTTTGTCACCCCGTGGTACAATTTATATAGAAAAGGCCAAATAATTACTTGATTTTATTACCATTTTTCAAAATAATGTGTTTTTTTTAATCATACCCTTCAAAGGTGACCACTTTTTCCTCCCTTAAGAATCACTATGGGGGTGCCTGGGTGGCTCAGTCGGTTAAGCCTCCGACTTCAGCTCAGGTCAGATCTCACCTTTGTGGGTTTGAGCCCCGCATCTCAGGCTCTGTGCTGACAGCTCAGAGCCTGGAGTCTGCTTCCGATTCTGTGTCTCCTTCTCTCTGTGCCCCTCCCCCTCTCATGCTCTGTCTCTCTCTGTATCAAAAATAAATAAAAACATTAAAAAATTTTTTTTAATAAAAAAAGAATCATTATGAACTCAGGAATTGAAATGCATTTGATATATTTCAATACATTGCAATTATTAACTTTGTTAATATGCAAAATGTCTCATCTTTGGCCAGAAGGAGTAATTTTTGTCTTCTTGATTTCTAGTGACTAATGATGTTGGGTGCTTTTTTTATGTGCTTATTGGTCAGTAATATATCTTTTTGGGAGAAATGTATATTTAGATCCTTTGCCCATTTTTAAATTGACTTATTTGTATTTATTATTGAGTTGTAAGAGTTCTTTGGGATATGAGTCACATATCTATATGATTTGTAAATTATGTTCTTCCATTCTATAGATCATCTTTTCACTTTCTTGATGTATCTTTTGAAGTGGCAAAGTTTTTAATTTGCCATTTTGTTCTCTCCTTTGCTTTTGCTTTTTGCCTAATACAAGACCACAGAAATTGACTATGTTTTCTCCTAAGCTTTTGTTCTAACATTTAGGTTAGATGTGACCTATTTGAGCTAGTTTTTGTGTATGTATGAGGTAGGGGCCCAAATAATTTTTTTTCACCTGAAGTTATCCAATTGTCCCAGCATCATTTGTTGAAAAGATGATTTCTTTCCCATTGAATTTTCTTGGTGCCTTTGTAGAAAATCAATTGACTATAAATGTAGGAGTTTATTCTGGACTTTCAGTTATATTCCATCAGATGGTATGTCTTGATTATCTTTGTAGTAAGTTTTGAAATCAGGAAGTATAAGTCTTCCAACTCTTATTTGTTTATTTTAATGTTTATTTATTTATTTTGTGAGAGGGAGCATGAGCAGGGGGAGGGGCAAAGAGAGTGGAGAGAGAGAATCCCATACAGGGTCTGTGCTCTTAGTGCAGAACCCAACGTGGGGCTATCACGACCTGTGAGATTGTGACCTAAGCCAAAACCAAGAATTGGACGCTAGCCAACTGAGCCATCCAGGCACCCCAACTTTTCTTTTTTAGGATTGTTTTGTGATTGATTCTTTTCATTTCCATATGAATTTTATGATTAGCTTGCCAGTTCTCACAAAAAAAGGCAGCAGGGATTTTGATGGGGATTATGTCGAATCTGTAGACAGGGAAGAATAGCCACCTTAATTGTGTTTAGTCTTCTGATCCATGAACATGGGATGTCTTTCTATTTGTTTGTCTTCTTTAATTTTTTTCAGCAATGTTTTATAGTTTTCATTGTACAAGTCTTATACTTCTTTTGTTCAGTTTATTCCTAAGTATTTTATTCTTTTTGATCTTACTTTTTTAAGTTTATTTATTTATTTTGAGAGAAAGAGTGTGCATGTACAGGCAGGGGAAGTGCCAGAGAGGAGAAGAGAGAGAGAGAGGATCCCAAGCAGGCTCTATGCTGTCAATACAGAGCCTGACACAGGGATCAATCTTATGAACCTTGAGATCATGACCTGAGCCAAAATCAAGAGTTGGACACTTAACCAACTTAGCCATCCAGGTGCTCCTTCCTCTTACCTTTTCTTTCTTCCTTCCTTTCTTTCTTTCTTTTAAAAATTAAAAAAATGTTTTTTTGTTGTTGTTTTTGAAAGAGACAAGGAGACAAAGTGCAAATGGGGGAGGGGCAGAGAGAGAGGGAGACCCAGAAACCAAAGCAGGCTCCAGGCTCTGAGCTGTCAGCACAGAGCACAATACAGGGTTCAAACCTGCAAGATCATGACTTGAGCCAAAGTCAGACACTCAACCGACTGAGCCAGCCAGGTACCCCTCCTCTTGCCTTTTCTAATCAACTGCCTTGTTCCACCTATTTTAACCTCCAAAGTATCTTTGTAATCTGTTCTTTTCTCTTCATCTCCACTGCTACTACCTCAGGTCAGGTAACTATTATTTCTCACTTATGCCTACAGTCTTGTCCTCCTCAAATCCACCTTCCACATTACCCAAAGGGTGATTTCTCTAAATCACAGATCCTCTGGTATGTGAACCCTTCGAAGATTCCCTATTGCCACAGCATGGCAAACAAGGTCTTTTCTCCTCAATTGCATTTTGTACACTTCCACCAAATATTGAACTCATTACTGCACTTTAAGATATCAATTTTAACAGCTCCATGACACCATCATCATTTGGAGATATTATACATTATTTGGTTCTATGTGTACTTCCGTTTATACATCATATTGTCTCGTACCTCAGGGCTTTTTGTATATCTTGTTCCTTCTCCCTCCACATCATCCGCTCTAGTCCTTTTCACCCTGAGAAACTACACTCACCAGCCCATTCTTTCTGAAAGCTTCTCTCTTACAGAGTTAATTATGTGCTCATCTCTATTTTTTTAGAACAGTGTATATGCCTATAATATTTCATGAATTGTCTTTTATTGTCATATGTTCTTTTCTAAGGTCTTTGAGGTCAGCAGTCATGTTAGATTTATTCTGAATACCCTCACAATACCTATCATATTAGACAATGCTAAAATTTTTTTGTTGAACTCACTTGAAGTAAGCTTTTCTATAAACCTTCTTGCTTTTGATAGACCATTTTTTCTAAATTGTCAAACTGTTTACATTTTCAAAAGGACATACTTAAAAAATAACCTTTTTTGGGTAACAAATGTAACATATGTTTATTTTAAAATGAATGGAATTTATATAAAAGTCCTTATAAGAAAATAAAAATTCCTTATCAATCTACCATGTGGATATGTTACCATTTTGATGTATGCTCTTTCAGCTTTTTATGTGGACTCCTATGTATGTGTGTGCGTCTATGTGTTTGTATGTGTTTGTGTATATAATATGCATGTGTGTGTGTTTTTAATGTAATACTGTTTATTTAACTTCAAAAACATTTCAGCATTCTAAACATACAAAAAAATAACAGAATGTTGCAAATTGTGTTTAGTACAGAAGGTTCTTGAACCTTCATTGATGCAGTGGCTCTTCGCTTTGCTGACAATGAAGAGTTCTACAGTTTGTTTCAAAACAAACAATTTAAAACTACGCACTTAACTAAAAAAGATCCAAACACTTCTCATGCCAGCTGACCCGCCCCCCCCCCCACCTTTTCCACAGCTAAGAATGGCAGCAGAATGCTAGGTCACTATATACAGAAACAAGACAACCTGAAGCTAAACAGATGCCCACTGAAGTGTCCACAGGCCCAGCCTCACAGTGCACGCCCTGAGCTACAGCCCCTCAAAAAGGCATCTTCCCCCACAGCCTCAAGCCAAGCAAGGAGCATCAAGACTTTGTCTCGGTTGTTCTGTCCTTTTTACAAACTATAGATATGTACAATTGAGAACTCAGGATTTCTAGCCAATAACCATCGAGTTAACACCACCTTACAAATTCAGAAAAGAAAATGCCAGAAACATCTTTAAATGCCTTGTCACACCAACAGCAAAGTGCACAGAGTGAGGAGAACACAAGAGCCTTTTAATTTTAAAAATGAAAATGCCTCCCTTAGCTGGTCCATAATCCTTCATTTCCCGATCATAGCGCACTTTATCTGCTTTTGCCATTTCATCAAATACGTACAACTTTGATACAGTTTCAGGGTGCTCCGGACACCCACGGCCGCTTCATGTAAACCACTGACAATTTCTAGAGCACTTTGAAGAGACTACGATATGACCATGACCCAACTGTGTGATTAAACCTAACGAGGGCAACAGACGCGTCTCCAATAAGAGAGGTGTCTGTGACGGCGCTCCCTACTCTAAGGTGTTCACAAGGAGACAGAGGAACAGGTTTTTTTTTTATTCCTCCTCCCCCTCCTCCTCCTCCTCCTCCTCTTCTTCCTCCTCATCTTCATCTTCCTCTTCCACTTTTTTCCGGGCAACTTTTACAGGACGCTTGGCGCCATCAAACTTTCCTTTAGACTTATAGTCGGCGACATCCTTCTCATACTTCTCCTTCAGCTTCGCCGCCTTGTTGTTATAAGGCTGCTTTTCACTGTCACTTAAGTTATTCCACATCTCACCCAGCTTCTTTGCCACATCTCCAATGGAGATACCAGGGTTGGTAGACTTGATCTTGGGGCGGAATTCTGAACAGAACAGGAAGAATCCAGACGGTGGCCTTTTGGGAGCATTAGGGTCCTTCTTCTTGCCTCCCTTAGCTGGTCCATAATCCTTCATTTCCCGATCATAGCGCACTTTATCTGCTTTTGCCATTTCATCAAATTTAGACTTCTCTTTCCCAGACATTGCCTTCCACCTCTCAGAGAACTTCTTGGAAAATTCTGCAAAATTGACAGGGACCTCTGGGTTTTTTCTTCTTATGTTCCTCTCTGCACGTCTGCACAAAGAAGGCATAAGCAGACATCTTGCCCTTTGGTTTCTTGGGATCACCTTTAGCCATCCTGACTGTATCATTCGCTAGTCTGGGCAGCACAGGGCACTACGCGCTGCATGTGTATGTTTTTAATTTTGATTTTTTTTGCGAGAGAGTGCAAACGGGAGGGGTAGAAAGAGAGAGGAACAGAGGCTCTGTGCTGACAGCAGAGAGGCCAATGTGGGGCTCAAACTCACAAACCCATGAGATCATGATCTGAGCTGAAATTAGACACCCAACTAACTAAGCCACCCAGGTGCCCCTACATGTATAATATACACAAATATGTGTATATTCTTGATATACATATATGTGTGATGCATATGAATATATATGGGTATATATAAAACAGTATGATACATACTTTTTGTAGCCTAAAATTATTATTACTTTTTAAAGGTTTTCTTTTAAGTAATCTTTACACCCAATGTGGGGCTCAAACTCATAACTCTGAGATCAATAGTCGCATGCGCCACTGACTAAGCCAGCCAGGGGCCCTTACAAAATTATTATTTTTTTAATTATTAAAAAGTTTTGTTGGTTAATATTTATTTTTGAGAGAAAGAGAGAGCATGAGCAGGGAAAGGGCAGACACAGAAAGAGGGAGGGAGACACAGAATCTGAAGTAGACTCCAGGCCCTGATCTGTCCACACAGAACCCCATGCAGGGCTCGAACTCAGAAACTGCAAGATGATGACCTGAGCCAAAGTTGGATACTTAGCCAATTGAGCCACCCTGGCACCCCCAATTTTTAAAAAATGTTTATTTATTTTTGAGAGAGAGAAAGAGCACAAGTAGGGGAGGGCAGAGAGAGGGAGATACAGAATCTGAAGTGGGCTCCAGGTTTTGAGCTGTCCACACAGAGCCTGATGCAGGGCTCATACTCACGAACCACAAGATCATAAATGGAGCGAACATTGGACAAGTAACTGACTGAGCCACCCAGGTGCCCCCAAAATTATTTTTGATGACTGTACACATATGTATGAACTGTGGTGTAAATATCTATGGATTGTTGAGTGTCAAGAGAATTTTGAATTTTTACTTATAAATAATGCCATCATAAATATTTTAACATATAAACCTGTGCACACCTTTGATTTAACATAACAAATTTGAAGAAATAGTTCATTCACTCATTTATTTTCTCAGTACACATTTATTGAATAGCTACTATGTAGCAGGTATTTTATTTTATTTATTTTTTTAATTTAAAAAATTTTTTAAATTTATTTTTGAGACACAGTGCGAGCAGGGGAGGGTCAGAGAGAGAGGGAGACACAGAACCGGAAACAGGCTCCAGGCTCCGAGCCAGCGGTCAGCACAGAGCCTGATGCGAGGCTTGAACCCACAAAGGTGAGATCTGACCTGAGCTGAAGTCGGAGACTTAACCGACTGAGCCACCCAGGCGCCCCCACCTTAGGTTCTTTTTAAAAAATTTTAAAAATATTTATTCTTGAGAGAGAGAGAGAGAGACAGAGCATGAGTGGGGGAGGGGCAGAGAAAGAGGGAGACACAGATCCAAAGTAGGCCCCAGGCTCCAAGCTGTCAGCACAGAGCCTGACACAAAGCTTGAACCCACAAACCATGAAATCATGACCTGAGCTGAAGTCAGACACTCTACTGATCGAGCCACCCAGGCAGCCCAACCCTAGGTTCTTTAGAATAGGAGCTGGTAGGTTAGTTCCGGGGTAAGCATTCCATGTTTGGTTGCTAGGATATGATTATTTCTCAATAATTGGGTAGTATTCCCAGGAGGCACTTCCCCTATGCCATCCAAACTACTTCTGTGTAGTGCTGTTGTCCCTCTGCTGTGGGGAAGAAGGAGAGAAACGGACTGGAGCAGGTCAGGCCTAGAGAGAAGGTGAGTCTGAACATGAGAAATGAATTAGGACAGTGGCCATGTAAGGGTAGGAAAGGGATGGATTCAAGGGACTTTTTTAAAAAGTTTGTTTATTATTTTGAGAGAAATAGAGCATAAGCAGGGGCGGACAGAGAGAGAGAGAGAGAGAGAGAGAGAGGAGAGAGAGAGAGAGAGAAAGAGAGAGAGAGAGAGGGACTCCATGGACACTTTGGCAGTGTGGGGCTCAAATTCAAAAACTGAGATCATTACCTGAGCCAAAACCAGGAGTCGGTCACTTAATTGACTGAGCCACCCAGGTGCCCTATTGAAGAGGTATTTAATAAGTAACATCCTCTGTCCTGGCAGGCTGTGGGTGGTGCGGGAGAGAAGTCAAAGATGACTGAGACTTAAGCACTGTCCAGAGATAGGGATTCATTTTGGGTTGGAGAGAAGATAATATGTTCAATGTTGGATGTGTTGAGTTTTAAGTACTACACACTATACTAAAATCTAGGAATAAAGGCTTGCAACATAAGACCGATAGAGACAGATTTTGTTACTCTGAAATTTTAGGTATTTCTATTTTTCTAACAAAGTTTAAAGTTCACCAATTCTCTATTTTTCTTCTAAAGAAGATATGGATCTCAAACTCCTTAATCAGCCTGCAACCTCACCCTTCTCATATCTTGTGCTGTGTTGTCTAATGTTTTTGTTCCATCATGGTTTTAACCCCCTCAAATTAGTGGTGATTATTATATTTCATAGTCGATGCTTATTTAAACTTACCAACTTCTCAGGCTCCTAACATAAAATAAATTACACACTCAAACTAGGATAATTCAAGGAGAGTTAACAAATAAATTAAGGCAACTATTTCTAATGAGTATGTGTGAGTAGAGATTAAGAAACCCACAAGAGATTGTGGCACCTGTGTGGCTCAGTCAGTTGAACATCTGACTCTTGATTTCAGCTCTGGTCATGGTCTCATGATAGTGGTGGAATCGACCCCTGTGTTGAGCTCCACATTCAGTGTGGAGCCTGCTTAAGATTCTTTCTCTTTCTCTCTGCCCCTTCTCCCTGCTTGTGCTCTCTCTCTTAAAGAGAAAAGGAAAAAGAGAAAGAAAGAAAGAAAGAGAGAGAGAGAGAGAGAGAGAGAGAGAGAAAGAAAGAGAGGGAGGGAGGAAGAACCCCACAAGAGATAGTATAATAATATGCTAGAACTAGTAACAACCAGTTTTATCACTCCTAGACCTGAAGGGATCTGGGGAGGGAGCAGTCATGAAAAGCTGAAAGGAGAGTAATGCATATAGGGGGATCTTGAGAGAAGTAGTGACCTCAAGGTGTACACCCAGCCAAAGATCACCTTGATAGGAGGAAACAGAAAAATATATACTCCGATCTGACATCTTTTCTTCCTGGAGTGTCCTATTAGGAGTCCCCATTTGCAAAACCCCAGTTGCAAGCCAGAGGACAAGGGAGTTTATTTGATGTAGCCCCCAAAGCATTTAGCAGAGTGGAGAAGAGCGTAGGGAAGATCTGGAGAGCCAACAGAAGATATTCAGGATACCAAGTGTTTTACTAATTCTTAGTTCATAACTAATACATTTCTTGAATTCTCCTGCTCCTTTCCAGGTTTATTTTATTCCTTGCTGAAAGAAGGAAATATACTAGTGTTTCTTTCATATATATTATCTATATTAATACATAATATTATCTATTATTATTATGAATAATAAACTTCTTAGCCTATCTGGAAATGTCTTCATTTTGCTTTCTTGAATGATGTAGCTGAGTATAAATTTCTAGATTGATAGCTATTTTACTTCATTTATTTGCTGATTTATTTGAGAGAGGGAGTGTGTGAGTGAGCAGGGGGCAAGGCAGAGGGGGAAAGAGAGAGAGAGGGAAGATGGGGAGAATCTCACAGGGCTCAATCTCACAACCTTGAGATCATGACCTGAGTCAAAATCAAGAGTTGGACACTTAACTGATTGAGCCACCCAGGTGCCCCATGGTTATTTTGCTTCAAAACTTGAAAGCTATTATTGCACTGTCTTTATTGTTGCTCACGGAAGTCTGTCTGTTAGTCTTTCCTTTGTAGTTAATCTTTTTTATCTGAAGCATTTAGGATTCTTTTGCTTTCTCTGGTCTTTTATTTTATTCCAATGTATCTAAATATGGATTGATTTTCTTTATCCTGTGAAAGACTTGGTGTGCTTTTTCAATCTAAGGATTCACATTTTCTTTAATTCTGAAAGATTTGCAGCCATTTCACTTCAACTATTATCTCTTGCCTGTTTATTCTTTTGGAATTCCCATTAAGTGTATATTGGGGTTTTTCATTCATCTCTCTAAACTTCCCTTCTATTTTCTTCTCTATACGTCTGTGCTATATTTTGCATCACTTTTGCTACTCTTTCTTCCAATTTACTAACTCTCTCTTCAGCAGTATCTTGTCTACTATGAAACCTATCTACTGAGTTGTTCAATTTCTATGTTTTTCTCTTCTGCATTATCTTTTAAAAATATAACTTCTTGTTTCTTTTATGTAAAATCCTGTATTTGTCTTACAGTTTCTATTTTTTATTAAATGTTTTAATGTCTATTTATTTTTGAGGGAGAGAGAGAGAGAAGAGTGCGAGTGGGGGAAGGGCAGAGAAAGAGAGGGAGACACAGAATCTGAAGAGACTCCAGGCTCTGAGCTGTCAGCACAGAGCCGGACATGGGGCTCAAATCAATGACCGCAAGATCATGACCTGAGCCGAAGTCGGATGCTTATCTGACTGAACCACCCAGGTGCCCATACAGTTCCTAGTTTTTAACTTAAAAACTATTTTGCTGAGGCACCTGGGTGGCTGAGTAGTTTAAGGGTCTGACTTCAGCTCAGGCCATGATCTTGAGGTTCTTGAGTTCGAGCCCCTTGTTGGGCTCTGTGCTGACAGCTCAGAGCTTGGAACTTACTTCGGATTCTGGGTCTCCCTCTCCCTCTGCCCCTGCCCTGCTCACACACACACACACACACACACACACACACACACACACACTCTCTCTCTCTCTCTCTCTCTCAAAGATCAATAAACATTAAAAAGTTAAAAAAAAACCTATTTTGTTAAATAAACACACAGAAAGGTGCATGAAATGAGTATATAGACCTCAATGATTTACCACAAAGCAAATATCTCCCTATTGTATCCTTCCTAGTCTTTACTCCCTCCCAAGATAATCATTGATTTAAAACATTTTATTATTGAATTATAGTTGACACACAATATTATATTAATTTCAGGTGCACAGCAGAATGATTTGACAATTCTATATATTGTGCAATGCTCATTACAGTGAGTGTAGTTGCCTCCTGTCATCATACATGCAATAATATTAAAATGTTATCAACTATATCCCTATGCTGTCTTTTCATTTCTGTGACTTATAACTGGAAGTTTGTACCTCTTAATCCCCTTCATCTACTTCACCCATCCTTCCCCCGCACCCTTTTCCTCTGGCAACCACCAGTTTGCTCTACTGGCATCTTTCACTTATTTTGTTTTTGTTAGATTTACCCATTTTGTTGCAGGAGATTGTGGTTGTTTATTTGCATTGTGAAATAGCATTCTATCATATGAATATTATGTGAATATGTCACAATTTATCCATTAGGATGGTATTAGACGTATGAGGTGCAGTTTGGGGCTATTATGGATAATGGCACCATGAAAAGTCATGCACGTGCCTGTCACTCTCGGTAAGCATACATTTCACTAGGCGTGTACCCAGGAAAGGATCATGGAGGACGCATGTCTTAAGCTTTAGAAGATAATAACAAATTGTTTTCCAAAGTGGCTGTATTGTTCCACATCCCACTAGTAGTATGTGAAAATCCCCATTGTTCAAATCTTTGCTACACTAGTTATTGTAAACCTTTAAATTTGAGCCATTTTGGTGGGTCTGTTGCAATATACTTTTGTGGTTTTAGTTTCTACTTCCCTAATTCCTACTTAGTTTGAGCCGAACCTTTACATGTTACATTTGGATATCCTCTTTTATAAATTCCTCTTATGTCTCTTACCCATTTTTCTATTTGTGTTTTTCTTTGATTTGTGGGAGATTGTTATATATTTTGGATCTGGATACTATGTTGGTCTTATGGATGATATGCATCTTTCTTCACTCTGAGCTTTGCCATTTTTACTCACCTAATGGTGCCTTTTGATGGCTGGTGAATCTTAATTTCTCTCTTACATTTTATTTTGATAAAATACCAAACCTATAGAAAAGTTGAGAAAATAATGTAATGAGCACTCATTATTCTTCAATCTACATTCACCAATTTCCTAATATATTTTGCAATATTTGTGCTGATCTAATATTCGCTGTCTCTCTCACAGACACACACACACACATACAGTTCTGAATCATTTCAAATTAAGTTCACACTTATATTATAGACTTTAAGTATTACAGCATGTATCCCCTTAAAATAAAGAGAGGGGCCTGGGTGGTTCAGTCAATTAAGCATTTAACTTTGGCTCAGGTCATAATCTTGCGGTCCGTGGGTTTGAGCTCGGCATTGGGCTCTGTGCTGACAGCCCAGAGTCTGGAGCCTGCTTCAGATTCTGTGTCTCCCTCTCTCTCTGCCCCTCCCCAACTCATGCTCTCTCTCTGTCTCTTTCTCTCTCTCGAAATAATAAATAAACATTAATAAAAGGAAATTCTTATAACCTTATTATCCCAGGGAACTTAGTATTGATACAATTTCATCACTGTTATATAGTCTATGGTCAAATTTCCCCAAGTATCCTTGAAATTTTCTTTATAGCTAGAATTTCCTTGCTGGTAATAGACTGAACTCAGACTTAATCAGTTTTCTGGCTTTTTTTTCCCCCATTACTATTAACCAAAACTATGGGTATAAGTCACTAGAGTATAAGTTTGTAGTGTATAGTAATCAGTTTTATTAATATTAAATTGTTTTATTAATATGAAATTTTCATAGTCCTATAGACCATGGTCTCCTACTCCAAATCTCTATCCAACTCTCACCCATAGAAGGCGTCTTAGAATCTCAAGGAACAAGATATAACCCAAAGGGCAGGCTGAAATCCTGAAAGTGATACCTAATAGGACATATCTCATCTTTTTAACTCTCATATTAATTTGTATTATACTTATTTTACATATGAAGAAATAGAGTCTCCAGGAGTTAAATTGCCTAAGTGGGGGACAGGCTCTGAATCAGGAACCAACCTTGTTTTTCTGATTCTTAATTATTCTTTGCATGGTTTCATCATACCGTGATACCCACCTCTAATGAACTATCCACCTATAGCAAGAGAGAAACAGCTTCCCCTCCTCACCCTTTTTTTATTTCTTACAGAGGTGTTTATAGTTATGGGAGGCTCCTCAGAGATCACGGACAGGAACTTGGATGTCTCAGGAAAGAACATTGAGGACTTTATGGAGGCACTCCAAGTTGCTGGTCAGGTGAGGACATCTTCCTGGCTCCAGCCAGCATAGGACCACCTTGATAAAGGTACCTCATTGAGCACACACCCATTGTACCAGGAGAATGGGAGAAATTTCCAGTCAGCAGAGCACTACTTGGTCCAGTCCATTCATAGCTCCAGGTCCAGTTCCAATGTTTCTAGTCTGACCCATACCTTCTCCACTCCTCAACCTCTGATCCAGTTTTAATCCTCTTCCTAGATTCATTCCTCCTCTTCCTTTCCTGACCAGGGATCATTATTGTCTTTATTATCTTTACCCTTCAACCTTCCTTTCTCCTTGAGTCCCTCTCTCCTATAGTTGTCAGCAGATAATGTCTTACAAACTCTCAAGTTGCTGAAAGTCAAAATCGTAAATAACAAGATGGAAACTCCACTATGCCAGAGGTTGACAGATATCATCATTGACTACGTGAAGACAATGGTGAGGAGCCTGTGTCTCTGGGTTGGGAGCTTTGGGGAACAAAAGCATCCTGGGTCTGAGCCCAGGAATTCTTTCTGGTGAATGATGACACTTGGAAACTAAGTGGGATCTTGGATAGAAGTAACTCATTTCTAAAAAGTTTGCTAGAGTCTGTATCTTGTACTCTGAGCCTATCTCAAGAACTGTGACATAGACAGAATTGGAAAATACAGTAGTGAAGTGAAGTGGTGAGGCAGGATGAATGAAATGGAAAGGGGGAAGGATTTGGGCTATTGACCTCAGAGTCTGACCCAGTTTTCAGACTGTGTTCTGGGATTCCTTAGACGGTCACCTTTGTTATTGGAACTCAACTAATGATCTCAACCTATTTACTAAGCTATTTAAATCCACATATCTGTGTGCTAGCCTACCTTTAGACTGAACATTCATGATGTCTACTTATCCACCTATTAACATACTTTGTATTCACCTTCCTGACATTGGGCTAATCTGGTTTCTTATTTTCTTGATTAACTACCTGCCTATGGGATATCTTCCTCCCATTTACCTGCCTTCTTTAGCTTGCCTGTCAGGGACTTCCAAAGTTGCTTCTATAATCTACCCACTTTCCTTGTGATTCACTTGCTGCTGCAGTGAAATCTCTATTCTCTGGAAACCCCAATCCCCATTCCACCCCAATACACAGACTGTGTAGATTTATTGTCTTCCTGTCCTTTGCACACTTTAGGAAGCTCTTGCCCTCCATCACTGGGAAAGTGTATGTTGGATGGGTTGTAGGTGAGTTACTGCCTGCTAGGTGGAGGAGAATCACTTGACCAAATCCGATTCTCAGAACCTGTGGGACTCATCTTGGGGATTAGCCTTGGAACAGTTAGTCTTTCTCTTTTCAGAAGCCAGAGGGAGAACTGGAGGAGTTGTGTACTGCAGTCCTAATGGCTCTGGGGTTCCAGTCTCCAAGAATAGTCATCTTCAAGCTGTGGGACAGATGGCATCTGAACAACCTGCCCCCAGACTGTCTCCTGGTTGCAGTGGGGGAAAATCATCTTCTGCCAGGGTACAGATCCCTACTGTGGAAGAGTTAGTCTGAGAAGAGGATAGGGCCAGCAGAGGGTGGGGGCATTGTATTGTTCTAGACTAGCTTTATCCTCCTGATTCCTCTCATTGGACATCTCCACTTAGTTCAGTCATGTGTATATAGGAAAAGGACAAACTATGTCCCAGTTGGGCTGCTGGGAACTCAAGAGGGAGTTCCTGGAGATCAAGAATGGCAGAGGAGGACGTTTTAGGGCACGGGAGACTGTGGAGCTAGAAAGAAGACTCCAGGTGGAGAGAGAAGACAGGATAGAGAGTACCCATTCAACAGTGGTGGGGAGGGGCAAAGAAGGAAGCAAGAAGTGGTTTACTTAAGGGAGCTTGCATTTTTAAATCTGATTAGAGGCTTGGAAGATAATAGTGTAGCAGGATGAGGCCAAGAATCACCATACATTCTCTATCCTGGTGGCTACTGACAATGGCAGTGGCTCTCTTACTCATTCAGCTTCCCTCTCCCAATCACAAAGTATGAAAAGACAATCAAGTCACCAGTCCATGACAGTGATTTTTCTTTATTTACCACTTGAAACTGGGGCCAAAGAGAATCTGGGGGAATTCAGCTGGCTTTATGGGCATTAAGATCACAATGACAAGGCAGGTGGTTTGGACTGCACAGCAAGCTCAGAGGACCCAGTGACAGAAATTGGAAATGTGTATTCTGGGCTAATTAGAATGGATGTATTCACATCCACTTCTGATAGCATCACTCTTTATTTCCTTAAGGGTCCTTGGAAGGGAGTGTTCATGCATAGACTGTACCAATACCTCGTATCTTTATGCTGTGCTAACATCCATTATTGAGCTTAATCTTTTCAGCAGCCCTGTGCAGCAATCACATCAGAAATTGTAGTTCTATTTAACAGTTGAAGAAGCTAAAACTCAGATACATTAAGTAACTCTCTCCTGGTTGCCCAGACTCTGGAGGCAGAGCTAGGATCTGGTGGCTCCGAATCTATAGAGTTTCCTACACTAAGGTTAGGATGCACCCCCTGCCTCCTGGGATAGGGATGTTTTTTTGTACTCTCTCTTAGGTGCAGCTCCCTACATTGGTATCACATGGAAATATATCCTGTGCCATCTGAGGATGGCCCAAAAGGAGGATGACATGTTGGCAGTATGTCATGGTGAGGACTAAGAGGGTCTGGGGAAGACTCTGTTGGAATAAGGGAGAGAGGAAAGAGGGGAAGAAAGAGACTGGGTCCCTCTGAATAGGGATCCCAGAAGGCTGGGGAGGGGCAGGAAATGGCTGAGAGCAGGCCAGGTGTGAGAAGCTGCTCTTCTCCATCTGACTTTTCTTGGCCTGATTTGGGGCAAGGGCCAAGTTTGATAGGGATGCTGTGGGTGTTGACAGCTTCAACCACTTTCCCTTTCCCTGCTGTGTGGACCAGGTATGGTCAGAAAAGAAAAATAGTTGGGGATATAGTGAATGGGTTGGTGTTTCCCAGCACAGGACCCCACAGACTCTTTTAGAATTGGGGATGAGAGGACTGTGCCCACATGTATGTATGTTTTGCTTTGTGGGAAGGGAAAAGTGATGGGCAGCTCTAACTCCCTGTTCCCTCATAGTGCTTACAGGATTGGTCATCAGTGCCCGGAGGCATCTGGATCTGGGCACTGACAATGATGAATTAATGGACATCACACAAGAGGCACTGTCCATCAAGGCTTACCTTACCCTTCGGGTTCTCTTCAATTGTTGGTCCTTGAAGAGCAACAGCAAGGTGGGATTGCAGCTAGCAGGGGTTGCATGGATGGGCTGAAGGAGTAAGTCTGGTGGAAAGATAACTTAAATGGCTCTTCCAAAAGAGCAGGGTGATTTTCCTCAGGTTCCTCTTCCCATTCTCCATAAAAATGTACTATCAGAAAACTCCACCATGCATTCATGTATTATGTATGCAATTAAACAACTTGCATTTATGATTACCATCATTTGCTAGGCACTGTGCTAAGCCTTGCAGATACAAAGATGACTAAGGCAAAGCCCCTAAGGGATTATCTTGCCTTCATCTCTGAGCTGAGGTAAGTTTGTTGTGTTGCCTTGGGCACAGGTGACAGAGCAAGCTCTGCTGATAATTGGCCATCTCTTCTTCCTCATTCCATCACCCAAACTCAAGAACAAAGTGAACCGGTTAACCCGATGGTTAATGACTTTGATGTCTGCAAAAGTGGCACCTTTCTACATTACCCAGGTGATTGGAATGGGGTGAGAAGATAATTTAACTAGTTTATTCTTTCCGTGTTTATTGAGTAGTTAATGCTGGGGTTGGCAAAGCAGGGCCCACAGGCCAAATCCAGCCTGAAACTTATCTTTGTAAAATGAGATTTTGTTGGAATTCTGCCACTCCTATTTGTTGAATTCATCTTACCCTTTGAATCTCTCTGACTTTCCTCTGACCTCTAGATTTAGATTTAAATAACTCATTAGAGTAGATCAACCCCACCTGTGTAATATCCCTATTTTAAGGTCAACTGGTTTGGGACCTTAACTATGTCTGCAAAATCTCTTCATATAAACACCTTCATTACTACTTGATTAAATAACTGGGAGAAGGACCCTGGAATTTGGGAGGCCATTACTATATTCTGCCTACCTTAGAATTGTTGTACCAATATTAGATATTTTTAGGAGCCGAGGACTCAGAATTTTCTGATTTTTTCAGTCCTTCTTCCATTTCAATGGCATTCCTGAAACCAAGTTCTCTCTGAATTTTAATGGGAATTCCACAAAAAGAAGGTGTGTTAGTTAGCAAAAGGGGTGGGAAATACTGAGATAAAATTAAATAAAGTCTTAAATGTAGGGCTTCTCAAACCTTTCAATATGTAGGCTAGTCTAGTCCTCCAAGAAGCAAATACTAACATGGGATTAGAGGTGCAAGAGATTTATTGAGGAACATCTGTGAGGGAAAACAGGGACAGAGCCAGAGAAGGCTCCAAGAACCATCAGACTATAATGTATATCTGATGGTTGATAAGGAGAAGGGGAAGGAGGGAAGAAAGGGAAGGAGAAAGAGAGGAAAGTTTAAGATTACAGTGCAGTTGTAAGAATGTTTTAGTAAAGCCAACGGGGAGCCACTGAACCAAAGTTACCCATCAGAAAAATCCTACGTCTTGAAGGACTAATAGACCCACCTTAGTGGACCTGCCATATTCAGTCATTGGCTGAGACAAACCTGTGGGACTTCAGTTTTAACACAGTAATGGATTTTAGAGCATGGCAACTGCAGATATTGGTCAATTATGCACCAATAGGCATCCGAGAGGCATATTTTTCAGGGTTATTAAATATGCTAATGTATATTTGTGAATTTCAAAGAGGAGGATTTTTTACTTTTGAGTGCAACACGAATTAGCATCAAGTTTCCAGGGACTACAGTGTGCAGCCTACTGTTACGCTACCACCTCAAATGCACTTTCCTTGGTATATGAAGAGATGGTCTTTTTTACATATATACTCTGAGTTCTCCACATTAGTGGACCAGCCACACAATCTCTTATTTTCCCTTCTGTCACATGTCTGCATGTTGCCTAGAGTAAGCATCTATGAATTTGGAACAAAGGCTTTCTCTATATAGCCAATTAGCCAATTGAAGGCTAAAATTCGTATACCACCTACTAGTCTGCAGATTATTCAGGTGGAGATTCCACCTCATGTCTTGGCTGACAGTGGAAATATTTTGACTACTCCCTTTCTCCTTCCCATTCTATCTCCTCCCCCTTCACTCCAAGGAATGGTGATTGAGAATCAAGATAGTTATCAGCCCACTGTATAATTTTGTTTGGATATCAACTAGCACTAACCAGCTCTATGTAAGCAAGCTGGCCCTAATTGGGAATCCATCAGGTAGACCAAAGGAGAGGAAATGTTGATTTTTTAAATTTATCCTGGTCCTTTGAAGGTAGCCAATACTTGCAATGTTGAATTTTCCTAAAAGTTTCTCTGGAACAATGAGATTATATGAAAATAAGTATAGCTTACTGGGCAAGGTGGAAGGTCAGGTCATGGCTGTGTTTCACTATGAAAGAACTAGACCCTGAGCCTTTTTTGGAAATGTCCAAGAGGGCAGTGTGAAACTATGATGACTTGGTTCCTCCTTGAAGAGAAGATGTGAGGGCAGAGGATTTGAGGCTGTGGAAAATCTGAGCTGACTTGTGCTTATTCTATCCTTATACACACAGTGTACCTTCCAACTTATAAATGCTCTGGCTCTTAGTGGCTGTGGAGGTATAAACTTGCAATCCCAACTGGAAAATATTACAGGCATGCTATTCAAACAGGTGAGTGTTATGGGCTAGAAGCATTCTGGGCTGGCTTTCTCTCTTCTTTAGAGGTGATGACTACACCAGCCCAGGTCACAACCTCCATACGATGGAGGTGTCTTTCACATGGTGACCTAAACTATACATATCAGGTTTCCTTGGAACAGGCAAATGCCTGGATTCTGGGCACTGAATGAGATATTCTCCATGAGGGAAGTTGGGTACATTCTACAAGACCTACATCTTGAAGGTCACAGACCTTTGCTGTTTCCCCCTAATCTCTGGTTAAAAGGCAGAAAATTCAAACTACTCCACCATACCCATGTGAAATACCAGGCCCTCTGTTTTGCAGCCTAGAACATGAAGAGGGAAACTGAACATTTTGCAAAAAGGTGTTACCTTCCGTATGTTTAATTTGCTTGCCACTGTCTTCTTCCCTTTGGGGCTGGGAATGTGGATTCCTGGGTTCTGTTTTCCTGTTCTCTTTATGGCTAATCACCACACTTTCCATGGATACATGCCTTGGTTTCCTCATCCACATTCAGGGCCCCTAGTTTCGGTCCTGCTGTGTCTGATGGCCTTGGTCTCCCCACAGCTGAGTGAACCAGTCAAGGACTCAGATCATCACTCTGTACAGAACCACAGCCTTGCCCTGGGGCCTTCTATATCCTGAGTAAGTTAACACAGTTCCTTAACCCCAGGTATTTGTGTGGGTGGGCACTCAGGATCACTTTTTTGTCTCCTTGGACTGTAGCAGGGGCCTAGGCTCCCATAAGAGGCTTCCATCCTTCTAGATAAAATGCAAAGTAATCCATGTGAGCTTTGTGTGAAATTCAATGAATTTTGAAGTGCATAGACATAACTCCACTTCCCTCACCTGAAGTTGACTTCTTTCTCCTTCACTGATCCCCAGCTCAGAAAGGTGGTCCTGTAATTACAACACTAATCATCATGAGAGGTGTGCTGACCTGTGGGAGGGTGTGTGGTGGGGTTAATGGAGGGACAGAGCCCAGCTCAGGAAACCATCTGACCCTGGGCTTGGCACATGGTAAATGCTGAGCGAACACTGGCGCTCTGTTTTCCTCTTTCCTTTCTCCAACCAAAAGGGCACTAATTTATCTAGTTCATGGCATCAGTGGTTTGCTAAACATGATTTACTTCTACTTACCACTTGCTACTTAAGCGTACCCTTGATTCCCTTGTATTCTCACCCTTCTAATAGCCGTTATACAATAATCAGATGGTATCCTTAATACGAAAGAACATGGAATCCAAGGATCCAACCAAGATAGTATCAGCCATTCAAGTTTTCACAGATGTGTTCCAGGAAGGTGAGTGGCCTGGTCCTGGGGATCTTCTTTCCTATGAGAGCTCTTTTCTCTGGGAGACAGTCTTGTGTGGTAGACACTCAATGTAAACTCAAAGTAAACTTAATAGGTTTAAATCTTGGCTTCACATCTTATTAGTGTACAAACTGGAGCAGGTTGCTTTTAGTCTGTACCTCTATTTCCTCATCTGAAAATGGAGGTAATATTAATAACTATCTTTCAGGGTTTTAAGTGAAGATTAGATGAGAAAAACATATGTGAGGTACTTAGACCAATTCCCACTATGCAGTCAGTTTCAGTGTTGTAGTCAATGATTGTTATCTTGGGGAACAGGCTTCAACTCCAATCAAGTGTTTGCCAAACCTTTGCTTTGTGCCTAGCACAGTGCAAGGTATTAAAAATGGACACTTAAATAAAACATAGTCTCTACTCTCAACCAGTTCACTATCAAGCAAGGAATATAAAGCTGTTGAGACAGTCAAACAATGCAAGATAATATGTGATAGGTTGTTTAAAGGTGGGCATGGTGATGTGCAATAGGAAAACAGAGAAGCTGTCAATCCAGAGATGGGGTGGGCTCAATCCAGTGCAGGAGATGTACTGAGAGGAGGCAAGGAGATTGTAACAGTGAGTTAGGAGAGTGAATTCACATAAAGAAGAACAGAAGAACAGTGCTCATAGTCCTAAAGGTTGAGATATATATAGGCAGGGGGGAGCGGCTGGAGAGGTGGGTTGGGTGGGCAGTCATAGGAAACTGGAAAGGGCTGGAGCTCAAATGCCAGCTTGATGAAAATACTGTTTTAGGTCACTTTTCAGTCTGCTTTGAGGCAGAGGTATGGTGGAGATAATCTCTCGGGACTCTACCTGGCCTTTGAAGACCAGGACAGTACCTAGAATTCCTCCCACCTGTCTATCTTCTTGTGCCTCCCAAAACAACAGAGGAGAAGAGTGGAAACTGACCCCCAGCTGCATGTCTGTCTTTTCTCTAGTGCCCCAGACAGAGCAACTGAAGAATGATGTGATGCATTCAGTCATAATCATGATTCAGGAGAATATCGAACCAGTGAGCATAAAGGCTGAATGTTTGGGCTGGCAGGGCAATTGCTTTCTTGAGACTGTAAAGTTGTATAAAATGGAGAGGGGGGAGGTTCATGGATGAGGGGAGAGTAGGGAACTCTTACCAAGATCTTCATGGCCTCAGACATTGCCCATGGATTACATTTGGGCTCTTCAAAGCCTGAGAAGGATTTGAGAAGTGGACAGGTGGTTCCTATCTATTTCTGAGCTTTGTCAATGGGGTCATGGAGCTCTAAAGGATACTAAAGGTTCAGTTTGCTTGGAGAGAGAAGACTCAAACATTATATCTAGCATGTGGTCTGAGAAGCCATTCTTTAATAAGCTCTTCCAGGCTTGGAGGCAGCAGAAACTGCTCCCAGGTCTGAATTGTGCAGGATAGGGAGCAGAGGAGCAGTGGTTTAGGGTGCCAGATGGACAACAATGACACCATCCCTAAAAACAAAGTCTTAAATATTCAGAAGGTTAATGGAGAGACTGGGATCTTGAGGGCTGGGCCCTCAGGACTTGAGGGATTCATTTCTGGCTTTCTGAATGAAGGCCAGAGCATGGGACTTTTCCAGTACTTCTGCCAATTTCTTATCTTATATAAGATGTGGGCAAGCTAAGTGCTTCCAGTTCTCCAGGAGGATGTAGCAGCTGAAATGGGCTAGAACTTCAGGGTGGAGTAGGGTTGTTGGGTTCAGTGGTTGTCATCCCCTGGAGCCCACTGCCGAGTCACACTGGGTTTGAAGTGGGAGATCTGAGTCCCTTGAATATATACACTCCAAACCTGCTCTGGTCCTTTGTGTCCTCACCTGGAATACGAAGGGTCATACTAATGTGCCTTCCTATTTTGCCACATGATGGTCTGTGACCCCCACAGGTGCGAAGGGCCCTCCTGAACTTCATTGAGATGCTGGGCCGGCACGACTACTTGGCTCTGCCCCAGGGGAACATCATCATCAACTATATCATCAAGCTCAGCATGTCTGACTTCTCAGTGAGCAGGGACCAGGCAGGGAGAAGACAGAGGGTGGGAACAAGAGAAGGCAGGTTTGGGAGCAGAAGGGGAAGAAGAGGAGGGTGTGGTTGGCACAGTGGGAAGAGGATTTGGCCTCTTAAATTCTGAGAGGTGAGCCAGGGGAAGTCTTGAGCCAGAAGACTCAGCTAGCACTGGTTTCAGATTTAAATCTTTCCTTTTCTTATTCCAGAATGAAGAGGACATCCAACTAATGTGTTACAAAATCCTACAGATGGTACAAACAACTAGGGTCAAAGAGGCCTCTTCATTTCCTCCCCTGACTCCCCAGATCACAGCCCTGACTTCCAGACTGCATTCTCTCTGCCTGCCTTCCACCGCCTCCCAACTCCATCTAACCCCATGTACTGTCTCTTCCACCCTCCCCCCTCCATCTGAGCCCACTCAAGTCCCTGTGGCTCCTCTAAGAAGTGGCTCAGTGGAGCAGAAGAGGGTCACTGGATGGTAAACTTGGAGGCCTGAGCCTGGGTCCTGCTCGGCCAGTTTCTGGCTGTAAAATCTTGAATAAATTGCTCTCCAGGTTGCAGTTTATCTTTCCATAAAAAGGCGGGTGGTTATCACCTTGGCTGGTCTTAGCAACCTTTAAGGATTCTTGAAGACTCCTATGAGTTGCTGTGTGGGTCAGAGTTGAGTCAGGGGCTGTGGGAGGAAAAGCTGTGATTTACTCTCCTTCCCAGAGTCCCTCTCTCCCTCTCAGCAAAGCTGTCTCCTGACTGCTAGCATGTCTTCTACCCCTAGGATGTTCCCCAGTGAAGGCGATTACAAGTCATACAATTCCAAATTTCAAGAAGCCCCTCTATCTAATCAAGTCCTTCCTACTTTAATTTTAATCAGGACCTTGGTTATGTTTTACCAACGTGGAGTGGAAAGGGAAAGGGGGTGAGAGAGAAGGGCAGGGAATGGGCAGACTGTGTATACAGGTCTCAAATGCCCCTCCAGGAAAGGAAGACAAAACCATGGGGTTGGAAAACTTATGGTTCTTATGGCTAATGTGCGGCTTGACATTGAATCCCTTGCCACATCTTACTAGGTATCCTTGCCCAAACTGATCACCTTGGTGTGCCAGCCCAGCAACACCTGGGCCTTCGTGCCCTTGAGTAAGGTGGCCACGAAAATGGCTCTGAGGGCCCGTTCCCTGGGCCAGGCCCCCTACCTCAGCGGCTTTCACCTCAGGCGTAAGTACACAGGTGGGGAAGACTGTGGAGAGGGGCCAGCTGTGAAAGCGCAGCCTGCCACAAGCAGGGAGAGTGAAGTGGGAGGCAGGGTGAGATTCTGAAGGGACGGTGTGTGTAGGGACAGAGTGCAGATCTGCCATGTAGGGGAGGGCTACTCCTGTGAGCCTGAGCCATGGTGGAGGAGGAAGGCAAAGGGTTAGGACAGCAGCTTGATGCCATTTGGCCCTTCACATGGATGAAAAGGGGATTCCTCTGGGACAGAGGCAACCCCAGATACAAATCCTTGTTGCCTTTATTTTTCATCTTGAAACACTGGAGTAGAGATGTAAGAATAGTGTTGTTAATTACAAAGTAATGTATACACAGACATTTCTGACCCTTACTTCTTCCTTTGCCCCGACTCTGAGCATCACTCTTTGCTCACCCCTTCTTGACCTCGAATCCCAGTGGGTGTCAGAGTTGGGGTGAGGAGTCTGTTCAGCACATCACTTGGGGTATGTGTGTTTGTTTGGAGAGTAAACATTCTTTACTAGGACTTAAAAGGTAGAAAGGTAACAAATTACTTTCCCAGTGTTGAGAGTCCTGATTATAGTCCACATGAACAATAGATATTTAAAATGATGGACCTAGGATTTTCAAATATGGAAGGCTACATTCAATAAAATGTATACCTGGATTGCAACTTTTTAGAATAGTGGGAGATGCTTTCCAGGCGTACACTACTAGAATGCACTCACGGGTAATGACCATTTACCATGCTCTGGCTGGACAATGCCAGGTCGACATAACAGCCTTTTCCCCTAGTCTCTCTCTCTATTAAAAAAACTTTTTAAATTGTGATAGAAGTGACATACAATGTTATATTAATTTCAGGTGTACCATGTAGTGATTTGACAATTCTATACATTATTCTATGTTCACCATGATAAGTGTAGTTATCATCTATCACTATAAGTATGATTACGATATTGTTGACCATATTCCCTATTCTGTACTTTTCATCTTCATTACTTATTTATTTTATAACTGGAAGTTTGTAAATCTTAATTCCCTTCACTTATCTTGCCCATCTCTCACCTCTGGCAACCATCTGTTTGTTCTCTGTATTTATGATTCTGTTTATGTTTTTCTTTGTTCATTTGTTTTGTAGATTCCACATAAAAGTGAAATCATATCATATTTGTCTTTCTCTGTTGCACTTATTTCACTTAGTATTATACCCTCTAGTTCCATCCATGTTGTCATAAATGGCAAGATATTTTTCTTTTTTATAGCTGAATAATATTCCAGTGTGTGTGTGTGTGTGTGTGCGCGCGCGCGCGTGCCTACATGTTTGTTTTCTGATGAAAATGTTTTTTAATAGTTTATTGTCAAGTTGGTTTCCATATAACACCCAGTGCTCTACCCAAAAGTGCCCTCCTCCATGTCCATCACCACCTTCCCCTTTCTTCCTCCCCCTTCAGCCCTCAGTTTGTTTTCAGTATTCAAGAATCTTTCATGATTTGCCTCCCTCCCTCTTCTGTAACTCTTTTTCCCCCCTTCTCCTCCCCATGGTCCTCTGTTAAGTTTCTCCTATTAGACTTATGTGTGAAAACATATGGTATTTGTCCTTCTCTGCCTGACTTATTTCGCTTAGCATGATACGCTCGAGTTCCATCCATGTTGCCACAAATGGCCAGATTTCATTCTCTCTCATTGCCATGTACTATTCCACTGTATACATAAACCATATCTTCTTGATCCATTCATCAGTTGATGGACATTTAGGCTCTTTCCATGATTTGGCTATTGTTGAAAGTGCTGCTATGAACATTGGGGGTATATATGTCCCTATGCAAAAATGGTTTGTTTTTAGGCTGAGTCAAAATGTCACAATCCCCATGGCAATGGCACCAACACTCACTCTCCACTTTGCTTTTTCTTCTCCACTAAAGAATGAATGGTGGGTGCTGGGTATGAGAAGGGACTGGAGGTTAGGCATCTGGGAGCTGGCACTGACTCTGTCCTCTTCTCTTATCCTCTCTTTAACTCAGCTACCCAATTCGTCTCTCCACAAAAACTCCTGACCCATCTTGTGGTAAGTGATGAATGAATGGGATGAATACTACCTTGCCCTCCATCCTTTTATCCATCTATCCATCAGTCTCCTCATTCCACAAATAGTTGAGTACCACTCTATTCCAGGCATTGTAATGGGCATGGAATAAGGGGCAGGGCCAAAGACATAGGGACTTTGGGGAGCTTGGAAGAGGGAAGGAATGGGGGAAGGGTAGGAGAAGACCTGACCTATATCCTATGGCCTTATTGTGAGCTGTTCTCTGTTATCTTGGACATGGCTTTCCGGATCCCATTTTCTTCACAAGTATGTTTTGAGTTTCTCTGTTTGTCCAGACATTATGTTCTAGACATTATATACACTTGGAAAGACAAGGATAGAACTGCTCTTAATGTGTTCACAGTCTTAGTGGGAAAGACAAGCCTGGGAATAACTACCCATAATGCAGTGTGATAAATGTTAGTAAATGAATACATGAGGTGCATTGGGATCTTAGAAGAGCAGTGGCTAACTTGGTCTCCAGGAGTCAAAGAAGGCATCACAGAGGAGGCATCTTGAGAGCATCTTGCAGAACATGTAGGAATTCACAGGTGGAAAAGAATGGAAAGATCTAAGCTTCAGCTCTACCATTCTATGGATTTGTTCTGACTTTCTTCCTTCTTTTCCCTTAAATCCTTTCTCTGCCTCCTGCTTGCTTCTCTTGTTTCTCAGATGTTTTCCCTGAAGCCCTATAGAGAAGGGGAGTTTGGTGTAAGCTCGCTAAGGCTACTATGTGCCCTGCATCCTATCACCTCCCTGCACCCTGTTATCAACTCAAATGTGGGCCAGCTGTGGATGAAGGAGATCCCTCAGATGTTGCAGATACTGGATGGTGAGGGGTTGGCTGCAAACTGGGAGAAATGGAGCTGGGGCAGTGGGGCGGACTCCAGAAGAGATGAAGTCCTGAGGTACAGGATGAATTTTCCTTGGGGTGAGGAGAACCAGGACCAGTCTTCTCTGTCTTTCTGAGATGCCATTTGGGTAGGTCTGCTTCCTTGGACCAGGTTCTGCACTGAGCAGATGTGCAGTCCAGAATTTTGTGGGCTCAGAGTTCCCAGAATGCCCCTTCTTGTGGGCAGAGGATCAGGGAAGAGTGTGGGCTTTGGAACCAGAGATATCCAGGTTGGTATCCTTGTTCTAACACTTGCTGGCTGGGTATGTTTGACCTTTGAAAAGTCAGACATTTCCTGGAGCTTCTATAAAGTGGTAGAACAGTTATATTGTGGGATACAGGGAAAGTTAAATGCATAAAGCCCCTGGAATAGTGTTCAGATATTGGTTCTTTCCCCCCATCTGGGGCCTTCTGGTCAGGCAGATCCCCATGCTTTCTTCTTTCCTAGATCACACTGAGAAGAGCCTGAATCAGGAGGAGTGGGAAGACAGGTTGCTCCAGGTGAGCACTCTATGAGACATCCCTCCCTCCACCCTTGCCTTCTTTCTCCTCTTTAGGATCCTAAAGAAGAGGCCCCAGAACTCCCAGAGACTGAGACATGATCAAGGGACCTCCCTACTCAAGAAAACCTCTTTCTGGGGCATCCTTGGCTCCTGGTCTTTGCATTAGAGTCTCTATATCCTAAATCTTAATTTATCTTCCATGCCCTCAAAATCCTACTGTCAAGAGAGAGTAAGGGAACAGGGCTCTAGCTTTGTGATCTTGGGCAAGTTATTTAGCATTTGCAAGGCCTCAGCTGCTTGATCTGTAAAATGGAATTAACTCCTATCTCTCAGAATTGAATAGGATAATATAGGAGAGGGAGAGCCTTGTAGACTAAAGAGTTTCACATATATAATTGGCATTACCATCATTGTCACTATATTGTCATTCTCCAGTCCTGACTAACCCCTTCTGTGTATTTCAGCTCTTCCCCATTTCTTGAGCTCTTTTTTCATATTTACAGACCATGTCCCCTTGTCTCTTGCTTCTTTCTGGCCCACTTCCTTGAGGCAGAAAATCCTAATCACTGCTCTACATGGTCCTTTTCTCCCATTTTTTACTCAGTTTTCAAGTCAGTCATTATTGGCTATTGATGATGACAGCTGGCTGGAGCAACTCATCAAGGTGATCTTGGAGAGGATAAATTATTTCAGCGATGATGATAAGGAGGAGAAGGTAGGTGTGTGGGGGGGGGCACACCATGCAGCTAGGGGTGATAGTTGCAAAGAGGCAAATGGGGGTGGGGATGATGTGGAGGAGCTTGGTGGAAGGGAATACAGAAGTGTACATGAAGTACAGGTCTTGGGGGAAAAGTAAACCCATGTTTCTTGGTCCTGGGGAAGGGAGTGATGGGGAGGACATTTGCTAAGTGTTTTGGTTTTATTAAGAACTTTGCCATTTGTTGTCTTAATTGAACTTCCCAGTAATTGAGAAGTAACAGAATATCCTCTTTGTCGAAGTGTCTGTTCATGTCTTCTGCCCATTTCTTCACTGGGTTATTTGTTTTGTGGGTGTGAAGTTTGGTGAGTTCATTGTATATTTTAGATACTAGCCCTTTATCTGATATGTCAGGCACATGAAACGATGCTCAGCATCACTCATCATCAGGGAAATATAAATCAAAACCACACTGAGATACCACCTCACACCAGTCAGAGTGGCTAAAATGAACAAATCAAGAGAATATAGATGCTGGTGAGGGTGTGGAGAGACGGGCACCCTCCTACACTGTTGGTGGGAATGTAAACTGGTGCAGCCGCTCTGCAAAACAGTGTGGAGGTTTCTCAAAAAACTATCCGTAGAACTCCCTTATGACCCAGCTATAGCCCTGCTAGGGATTTACCCAAGAGATACAGAAATGCTGATACATAGGGGCACATGTAACCCAATGTTCATAGCAGCAGTGTTAACAATAGCCAAAACGTGGAAAAAGCCTAAATGTCCATCACCTGATGAGTGGATCAAGAAGATGTGGTATATATACACAGTGGAGTACTACATGGCAATGAGAAAGAATGAAATATGGCCATTTGTAGGAAAGTGGATGGACCTCGAGGGAGTCATGCTAAGTGAAATAAGTCAGGCAGAGAAGGACAGATACCATATGTTTGCACTCATAGGTCTAACAGGAGAACAGGAGAAACCTAATGGAGGACCAGGGGGAGGGGAAGAGGGAAAGAGAGTTGGGGAGAGAGAGGGACACAAAACTTGAGAGACTATTGAACGCTGAAAATGAACTGAGAGTTGAAGAGGAAGGGGGAGGGGGGAAAAGAGGTGGTGGTGATGGAGGAGGGCACTTATGGGGAAGAGCACTGGGTGTTGTATGGAAACCAATTTGACAATAAACTATTTAAAAAAAAAAGAAACTTAAAAAAAACGAAGTAACAGAAAAGACTGGTATTTGGGTGAAGTGGAAAGATTATTGAGCTAAGAATCACATTTAAGCAAGTTAATTCAAGTAATATTTGAGGGCCTACTATGGATCAGGCACTGTGCATGATGTTGGGGCTGCAGAGCTGAGTAAGGAGAAAAGGCTCCTTTGCTCACAGAGCTCAAGGTCAGTGTTGATGAAGGCCTTGTACCTGTTCCAGCTTTTCCTGTGCTCCCGGTATAATCTGGGTCAAGTGTCTCAGCCTCTGTGGGATTTCAATTGCCTCATTTGGGAAGTAGCAATAACTTTTACAGCACAGGAGAGTGGGCGAGGATAGACAAAGTCACCTGTGCAGTTCTCTGTAAACTCAAAAGACAAAATAACCAGACAGCTCAATCCAGAGGGAGTGAGAATTTTATGCAAATTATAGGTGAAATTGGCACCTGAACTCAGGTTTCTTGATTTTTTAATCTTATTTTCCTATCACTGAGCAACACTTTATTTGGGTTTTGGGGGTCTCCAGAAAGAGGCCCTATATCCAGGACTGATTATTTAGCTCTTTTATAATTAATAAATATTTATGAAGCAACTGCTATATGCAAAGCTTTGTGGGTGGTAAAATCAAGCAAGCAAAAATTCTGACCTTATCAATAAAGTTATTAAAAATGTGTACTAAATGCCCATAGCACAGGAGGCATGAACCAGGCATAGAGTACTCACATAAAAGGCACAAACTCTGCCTTCAGGAAATCATTGTCTGCTTGAGCAAACAGAGGACAGAGTGGGCAATTATAATAAGTGTGGTAAGCATCAGGATCAAAATGTGCACTGCTTACTTGGGAGCACAGAGGAGAGCTATTTACTTGGCCTGAGGGGGCTGGCCAGGGAAGCTTTCTCAAAGGCAGTCCACCATCTCAATTCACTCATGACTGTCCTGGTTTTAGCTCTGAAAGTCCAGCATATTAGGAAACACCTCAGTCCTGGGAAAACTGGGAAGATCAGCACTCTTCAGAAGAATGAATAAGTCTGCGAAGATAAGTAATCATTCGCCAGTTGAGCAGAGCAGCAGACACTGTAGGTCAGGTTTCATAGAAGCAGAGCCTAAGGTGGGGGTCCTTGTCAAGTGATTTAGCAAGAAAGTGTTCTCAAGAGAAGCTGAGAAAGGAAGAAGGATAGGAAGGGGTATACCCTGTTTGTCTACTGTGTCAGACACTGTCTTAGCACTGGAGCTGAGCAATGAATCAGACATACACTGCTCCTGAGCTTTATTTTTATTGGAGATGAGAAGTTAGGGCAAGTTAAGAACTAACCTAACAAAGACATAAACAAGAGAACTAGCAGTTGTGATGAAGCTTTAACAAAAGAAGCAGGATGGTGAGTTGGAGAGGAATTTAGGAGGTCAGGGAAGGCTCACTGGGCAAGGATCAGAAAGATGAGAATGAGACAGCATTTAAAAAAAAATTTTTTTAAATTTATTTTTGAGAGACAGCGAGAGACAGCTCAAGTAGGGAAGGGTCAGAGAGAGAGGGAGACACAGAATGAGAAGCAGGCTCCAGGCTCTGAGCTGTCAGCACAGAGCCCAATGTGGGGCTCGAACCCACGAACCGTGAGATCATGACCTGAGCCAAAGCCGGACACTTAATCGACTGAGCCACCCAGACGCCCCAGAGACAGCATTTTGAAGAGCACTAGGAAGATTCCAGACAGAGAGATAGGAAATATAGAAACCCTGAGGCAGGATAGTGGGTGAGTACATAAATATGGGTATTACAATGTAGACAGGGCAATGCATAGTAAGCAAAGAAAAAGGCCACTGAAATTCAGAGGAGGGAGAGATAAAGATTACACAAAGATACTTTTTTGATTATGCTATGTAAATTTTAAAATTACACAAATTTAAAGAGCTGTTTTAATTTTTAATTTTTTTTAAAGTGAAGCTTTGTTATCAAAATTTGTTTTATTTTTTATTTTTTGTTTGTTTAACTTATTCTTTCATTCAATATAATCAACATACAGTATTGTATTAGTTTCAGATGTACAACATAGTGATTCAACAATTCTATACATTTCTCAGCACTCATCACAATAAGTACAATTTGTGCCCCAACCAATTCCCACTCTGGCAACCTACAGTTTGTTCTCTGTATCTAAGAGTCTATTTTTCTGTTAGTCTCCTTTTTCTTTGTTCATTTGTTTCATTTCTGAAATTTCACATATGAGTGAAATCATATGGTATTTGTCTTTCTCTATTTCTGTTAACAATATACCCTTTAGGTCCATCCATGTTGTTGCAAATAGAAAGATTTCACTCTTTTTATGGCTGAGTAATATTCTTTTCCACATCTTTATCCATTCATTTATCAATGGACTGGGTTGCTTCCATATCTTGGCTATTGTAAATAATTCTGCAATGAACATATCTTTTTGAATCAGTGTTTTCATTTTCTTTCAGTAAATATCCAGTAGTGGAATTGCTGGATCACATGGTTAGTCTATCTTTAATTTTTTGAAGAACTTCCATACTGTTTTCCACAGTGGCTGCACCAGTTTGTATTCCCACCAACAGCACAATTATTCCTTTTTTCCCCTCCATCACCAAAAACTCTTGTTATTTGTGTTTTTCATTTTAGCCATTCTGGCAGGCGTAAAATGATATTTCATTGTGGTTTTGAATTTACATTTCCCTGACAACTAGTGATGTTGAACATCTTTTCATGTATCTATTTGCCATCTATATGTCTTCTTAGGAAAGATGTCTATTCAGGTAGTCTGACCATTTTTTAATTGGATTATTTGTGTTTTTGATGTTGAGTTGTATAAGTTCTTTATATAGTTTGGATACTAACCCTCTATCAAGTATATTATTTGGAAATATCTTCTCCCATTCAATAGCTTGAATTTTTGTTTTGTTGATGGGGTCCTTCACTCTGAAGAATTTTTGTGTGTGTGTGTGTAGTTCTAATAGATTAGTTTTGCTTTTGTTTCCTTTGCCTGAGGAGACATATCTAGAAAAATGTTTCTATGGCTGATGTCAAAGAAATTGCTACCTATGATTTCTTTTAGGAATTTTATATTTCCAAATCTCACATTCATGTCTTTAATCCATTTTGAGTTTATTTTTGTGTATGGTGTAAAAAAGTGGTTCAGTTTCATTCTTTTACATGTAGCTATACAGTTTTCCCAACTTCATTTGTTGAAGAGACTGTCTTTTTCCCGTTGTATATTCTGTCTTCTTTGTTACAGATTAATTGATCATAAAAGCATGGGTTCATTTCTGGATTATCTATTCTGTTCCATTGATTATGTGTCTCTTTTTGTGCCAGTACCATACTGTTTTTTTAAATGTTTTATTTATTTTTTGATACAGAGAGAGACAGAGCACGAGACGGGGAGGGGCAGAGAGAGAAGAAGACACAGGACTGGAAGCAGGCTCCAGGCTCTGAGCTGTCAGCACAGAGCCTGACATGGGGCTCGAACCCACGAATGTGAGATCTGACCTGAGGTGAAGTCGGAGGCTTAACCGATTGAGCCACCCAGGCGCCCCCATACTGTTTTGATTACTATAGATTCATAGTGATGTTTGAAAGCTGGGATTGTGATACCTCTAGTTTGTTCTTCTTCAAGATTGTTTTGCCTATTCAGGGTTTTGTTTGGTTGGTTTGATTTTTTTAATTCCACACAAATTTTAGGATTGGTCTACTTCTATGAAAAATGCTGTTGGTATTTTGATGGGAGTTGCATTAAATTTGTAGATTGCTTTAGCTAGTATAGACATTTTAACAATACTTATTCTTCCAATCCATGAACATGGAATGTTTCCATTTGTTTGTGTCATTACCCTGATACCAAAGTCAAATAAAGGCATTACAAAAAAAGAAAACCACAGACCAATATCTCTGAGGAACATAGATGGAAAAATGCTTAACAAAATATTAGCAAACAGAATCCAACAATACTTTAAAAAAATCATTCACCATAATCAAGTGGGATTTAGTCCAGTGATGCAAGAGTGGTTCAATATTCACAAATCAATCAACATGACACATCACATTAACAAAAGAAAGGATAAAAACCATATGATCATCTCAATACATGCAGGAAAAGCATTTGACAAAGTACAATATCCATTCACGACAAAAATCTCAACAAAGTAAGTTACAGAGAGACTATATCTCAACATAATAAAAGCCATATGTGAAAAACCCACAGCTAACATCACATTCAATGGTGAAAAACTGAGAACTTTTACCCTAAGATCAAGAATAAGACAAGGATGTCCACTCTCACCGCTTTTATTCAACATAGAACTGGAGGTCCTAGCACAGCAATTAGACAAGAAAAAGAAGGGTAAAAGCCATCTAAATTGGCAAGTAAGTAGGAAAACTTTCACTATTTTCAGACAACACGATGCTATATACAGAAAATCCTAAAAACTCCATTAAAAAACTGCTAGAACTGATCAATGAAATCAGAAAAGATGCAAAAGTAATATACAGAAATCTGTTGCATTTCTATATACTTAATGAAGCATCAGAAAGAGAAATTAAGAAAACAATCTCATTTACAATTACACAAAAATAATAAAAAACTTAGGAATAAACTTAACCAAGGAGGTAAAAACTGTAAAACATTGAGGTAAGGACCTTTTTATTTTCTAGCTGGAAATGGGAAGTATGTGGGTCAGGGAAAGGCCCTGAAAGGAAGATCCATACCCTAAGAGACTGAGAAATTAGAAGTACAATAGAAATCAGCTTTTTCTTACCTCTAGCTTGAAACCCTGCTCTGTAGGATTAGTACGTTATCCAGATGCCCCCCACTCCCCGCCCTGAGAACAAGAGGGCCAGTGTGGTGGATGGGGCGGTGGGGGAAGGTGCTGGCTGAGAGTTACAAAGCTAGTTTGGGAAATGTCTATTCCCCAGGCTGCCCTAACCTTACTCCGAGCTATACATACCTATGCTTTTACCTCTCCTAGGCTTTTCTATATAAATTCTTTGGCTTCACCCTGCGGACCTCGAGGAATATAAAAATGGTGCAGAAGATGCTCTCCTCCTTCCTACAAAGTGTCCACAAAGAGCTGCAGGACAGGGAGGTAAGGTGGAGGAACTGACAAAGCGGGAGGCATTTTTCCCTTAACAGGCAGGATGACCAAGTAGTTAAAAGCTGGGACCTGGCAAGCTAGACAACCTTGGTTGGAATCCTAGCTCTACCACTTTATAGCTGTGTGCCCTTTGGCAAGTTTCTTACTATTATTATTTTATCTTCTGAATCACTTTAGGAAATTGCAGTCATGATGTATGCACATTTACCCCTAAATAACTCAGGGTGTACTACCTAAAAATAACAATATTCCCTTATATAATCAAAGTACAGTGATCAAAATTAGAAAGTTAACATTGCTACAGTACTATTTAACTAACAGAGCCAATCTATGAAAATGGCCAATTGTCTCACCAATATTTTTTTAGAGCAGAAGAGAAACATTTTTTTCTCTGGTCTAGGATCTAATTTGGAATCAAACAGTTCATTTTGTTATCATTTATCTTTAATAATTTTAATCTAGAACAGTTCTTCAGTCTTTATCTTTCATGATCTTGATATTTGAAAGTGTATAGACCGTTTATTTTGTAGAATGTACTACATTTTTGGTTTGCCTCATATTTATTCATGATTAGGTTTAGATTATGTATTTTTGGTGGGAATACCATGGAATATGTGTGTCAAAGGATATTTTTGAAGAGTAAATATATAAAAGCCCCTAGAACAATGCCTGGCACCCAAGCACTCTCTAGGTGTTGCTTACTGGTAGAGTCGGTAACCGTGTTCTCACGCCTTCCCTCTCCAGCGCCCCCTCTCTGCCAGATTCTCAGAGCATCCACCCCTATCATGACTACATCATCAGGTATTATCAAACCCAAGATGCAAACAGTATCGTTGAGGAGACAGACACATATAGGGAGAAAACAGCTGACTACACAAAATAGCCTTACTAAAGGCAACATGAGTGGTCACAGTGACACACATGGCTGTGAACTAGTTGGGTCTAGATTAGGCTTCTCCTAATCTAGTGGTATAATCAAGTGTGTATTCCCACTTGATGTAATATTCCAAGACAAGACTCAGGAGCAAGAACTTTTGGGGGCATGCCTACAGAACTGTTAGTGGTAATGGTGGGACTGGAATGCAGAGTTCTTTGGCAGGGAAGTAAAAGTGAGCCCTCTGCTGCCACCTGGGGACAAACTGGATACAGAGGCTGAAGATAAGAGAGAAGAGGATGTTCAGGATGTTTCCTGGTTTTCTGGCATGGTCAGCTGGGAGGATAATGGTATCCTTCACTGAGACCAGGAATGCAGGGCAAAATGGGGAGGAAGATGATGCATTCAGTTTTTGATCAAGAGAGCTTAGGGTGCCCCTGGTATAGCCAAGTGGAGATGTTCAGCAGCCATGTAGATCTGAAACTCAGATCTGGGCTGGATGGCTACATTAGAGAACACTTATATTTTCTCTTTCTGTAAAATGGGGTTGGTAATATTTACCTCAAAGCTTTAGTGTGAGGATCAGTGTAAGGTTGGTACAAACTAAGCAGTAAATATTCTGATGATGTCAGTGATGAAGATGATAATGATGATGATGCTGACAATGAAGAATGACCAGGATGAGTGGAAGCCATGGCTAAGGGATGGTATTAGAAAAAGGACAGAATAAACCCCCTTTCTGATGTTCAACCAGTCCCTGCTTTACAACTAGGCAAAATTTTCCCTTTATCTACTTGGAGGTCAAAAGTCTACAAGTCCCACTAATACTTCATCCTTTCTTGAAGATCTGTGTCCTGGAGCAACTCTAACTGTCCCCAGGTCCCCACCACTCTGCCTCCTCTGCTTCAAAGTCCTAATGGTGGCCTGTCCTGCACAAATAAGCCAGTTGGCAAACAGCTGGCCCCTGTCTCTTTGTGTTAGATGTTCCTTTAGTTCTGTGCCCATGTATCCCTGTTGAGTAAGCTCTAGGAAGAGGCTTCGCTGACATTTAAGTCTAAAGGGACTGTAATAAGGCAGAGGGATTTAAATTAAAGGCTGTTCCTGGCAGGAACTATAGAATCCCCAAGCTCCCTTTGCTCTTGGCTTCTACTCAGCCATCTGTTCCTAGATCCACTAACCACTGATAGCATTTTCACTTAGTTGTCTTTCTAATATGTGCCATAAGACACATGCAGGAACTTCATTCTTCCTCTCTCCCCAACTCTAGACAGGCCCCCCTTTTCCACCTGCACATTTTGGTCAGTTACTACTGCTTCCTATTCTCCAGGGTTAGAAATATTGACACTGTTAGTCATCTCTCTTTTCTGTTTCTTCTCTGATTATCCATCCGATCCTGTCAATAAAGTGCCTTAGATTTGTTCTTCCCCTTTGTTCCCTCCTCACAACCCTTCTCTGAATTACTAGTGCATGTAAGTATTCTCTATTCTGCAATGTTGGATTTGATAATCCCAAGATTTTGTAAATCTGTGATTCTAAATTTTCATAATCTGAGTTAATTTGCTCCCCCCATGCATTAGGCACCAAAATTCTACTGAATCCACAGATGAATTCATGTACATGAGGGCCCATAGTTCACAAATGTTACAGCAGGGTGGGGAGGAGGGGGTGGTTCCTCTGCTCCATGATATTCAGGAAGGGCTTTTCTGGATGTTGTCAATTAGTATGAAAAATATAAAAATGAGGACTCTTGAATTTTGATAAACCATGAGCCACTCTATCTATCTATCTATCTATCATCTATCTATCTTTTAGAGTTCTTTTTTCCCCCCAACATGGTAAGTGTGCTCTCTAATCTCCATCTCTTATTCCCCCCCCGCACCTCTGCTCTGGTAACCATCAGTTTGTTCACTATAGTTGAGTCTGTTTCTTGTAATTTGCTTCTTAGCTTACTCCTTGCCTGGACTTTTTGTTCTTCTCTTAGATTTTAAGTAGTTTAAGCCAGGGGGAACCCGATTTTCCTTCAATTTATTTTCTTTCCCATTACTCTCCCTTCCTCTCTCTAAATCCCTAGTTCTGGGAGAGCATAAAGTTCTGGCTTACCTTGAGCTGTGGCATGAGGTTGAGGCTCTCCCTGTTACAGGGCATCGCTGTGGCACTCAGTATCGTGTCCATGAAACATCTGAAGGTCACCCTGGGCCAACTGCAAGCATATAGTGCTATACTCACTGACAAGAACTCATCCATCCTCAAACTGATGAAGGTGATGGCATTCCTGGGAGCTCTGCCACCCTCCCAACAAAGCCTTCTAAGGCATCCCTGTCACCCCAGACTCCCCACTTCTTTGAGGTGTTGTGAACCACCTATACATGCTTATATTTCCCATTGGCGAACTGTGGGGAAGTTTCACCTTCTTCTTCATTTCCCATGCCCCATTATGCCTGTGTGTCAGGCCTTGGTATCACCAGCTGGACCACCTTCCTCCCCGCTGTTCACTATTCCTCAGCCCCATTTTCCCTCTGGGCCATCCAAGCAGTCCATTCCTCTTGGAACCTCCACTTCCCCATCAGGCAAGGAGGATAAGATTAAGAGAAGGCAAATTTCCCCCTTCCCTCTACAGGAACATCAGCAAAGAGAATGGGGGCTGGTCTGTAACATCATCTACTTAAGCTATAGCAAGATTATTTCAGAGAGCAAGGGAGCCATCTTAATCCATTTAGATGACATCCTGCCCATGGTCCTGCAACACTACCGCAACTGTATTGTAGAAAAGGTACTTCCTGCCTTCTCTGCTTTTCCAGTGTCCCATTCCATTCTTTTTTGCCCTTCCCCTCCAAGAAAATGATGGCCTGGCCTTAAAGGGAACTCAGGGGTGGGGCTATCACAGTTGCTTCAGTGGAGGTGAGCGGGAACCCCAAATAGTTTTCCTGCCTTTCCCATTTTTCCAGAGCATATACCCCTAGCATAGAAGAAGAAACCTTTCCCATTCCCTATCATTTTCCATACAACTAGACATCCTTCAGGAGAACTTATTTGGTAAAAAGGCAATAACTTGAGAGACAAGGAAGCTTTGGGAGCTTTGCTTTCCTAAGCTTCCCTCAGAAGGAAGATGCAGGGATTTAGCCTAAATAAGCCTTACCAAGTCATCTCCCAGATTTTGTGTAGGTAGTTTTCCCTTGCCCCAAGATCATTCCTACCTTGGAAATCTCTGAGCATACTGGTTGGTTCAGGATAAGAACCTGAAGCTGGAGTACCTGGATGCCCTGACCCAGCTAACAAACATCTTGAGCAGCCAGCCCGTGGCCTTTCAATTCAAGTTGCCTCAGAAACTAGAAATTGTAACCCTTATGATGGTAAGTACAACTCAGGAGTGTGGTGGTAGAAATGCATAGAGGAGGGAGGATGGGTCTTCACTCACAGAAACCATTGGCAGTGCTCCTAGACTAGACCTGGAGGATAAAAGTCCAGATTTTCCAGTGTCCTTTTCCTACCTTATTGTTCCTTTTCCCATTCTCAAGATAGGGGTGAGTGCTGTGGGGAAGGTATGGTTGGGAGTAGGAGAGATGTGCTATCCTTCTGAGACTTTGGAAGTCTCTGAAAGTTCTAGGTTCCAGTTTCCTGTGAATATAGCCTGGGGTGGGAGGAGGGGGATGAAGGCAAGAAAAATATGTTCACATTCCTCTTGTTCTTTGGGGTGGGGGTTGGGGTGGGTGTGTTACAGGAGTTAATCAGGGAGGAGCCATTGAATTCCATCTCCAGCTCCATTAGGCAGAGGGCAATGAACATCATCACTAACTTCAGGTAACAATGTACCAGCCATTCTGTCTTCCTTGCTCTGGCTGAATTTCAATTCTTTATTACCTAGTTTGTCCCCACCTTATTTTCTGCTCTGCTTTTAGTATGGGAGCCCCAGGCACTTGGAGACATCTTTTGGACAATGTCCGCTGCCTCCTTTTACCAAGATTTTTTGGATAGGATTTTTGGAGCATGTGGCAGAGCCCACCTCTATCATATTCCATAGACACTTACTATTGTTTCTAGTCCAGGCTTCCTTCTGCTTTCAGGGCTGTACCTGACTAAACACCTCCATCTCCATCACTGACTGCCTCCCCCATTCCCTCAAAAAATCTGGGGAACCAAACAGTAATATATCATCCCAAAACATCAGTACCCTTTTCTATAATAGTTCCTCTTTCCTTGTTCCTTTCTTTCCTTGATCTTGGCATTTTAAAACTTTTCTTACTGCTCCCTCATTTTCTTCTTTTGGTTATCTTTTCTTTAGGTATCTTCTTTCTCCCACCTGTCCCTCTGTCTCCTCCATCTCTGTATCTTCCTCAGCTGTTATTCCTGGCCACTACTCTCTGGTTACATTTTTCTCCTTCCTCCTGGATCTTAGGAAACTTCATCCCCTCAAAAAGTTGGTAGAAAGAACAGAGCTACTCCAAAGGTGCTATAAGAGTGTGCTATGCCTGCCAGCCACAGAGGTTTTGCAGAAAGAGGCATCCAGTTCCCAGGAAGCCCAGGATGCTGTGGTAATTAACTCTTTGATGTTTGTCTCTTTTTTATTTTTTGAGAGGATGAGAAGTATAGGTTTAGCAGTTATATGTAAGGATCTTCCACCTTCTTTGATAAAAACAAGATAATCATCAGAGATTACAAGGTCATATAGTTTGAACACTACTCATGAGAAGTACTTCCCTCTTGAGAGCATTCATGTTTGGGGCAAGCTGGGAACTCCCCACCCACTAGGACAAACTGCAAATCAAGCAGATATTTGTGCTCTGCTGAAAACAACAGAAGAATTTGTTTAAGCTAGTGATGGGCAAGTGGCACTCAAAATGTTAGGGGAAACTTGTGGAGCAGAACTTCTCAAGGAAGATGTCCTGGGAGAGCTAGGGCACTGGTCCATCTAAGTTTAGAAGGAGGGATGGGGCTGATATCTCAGCAAGACTTTGAGTTCTTTCTTTTCCCCTCAGGATTTGTTCAAGGAGACCCTCCAATCCCTCCTAAGGCTAATGGAGACACTTATTGTTGAGATGCCTACTCAGATCCAGCATTGCTTGGAGGTCAGTGGGAAGGAACCCCTGAAACTGGTGTATTGGTTTTCTAGGGCTGCCATAACAAAATACCACAACTGAGTGGCTTCAAACAACAGAAATATATTCTTTCACAGTTGTAAAGGCTGAAAGTCCAGGATCAAGGTATCAGAGGGTTGGTTTCTACTGGAGGCTCTGAAGGAGAATCTGTTCCATGCATCTCTCCTAGCTTTTGATGATTCCTGGTGGCCAATTATGTCCCTTGGTTTATAGACCTACCATTGCAATCTCTGTGTCCATTTTCACAGGGTCTCTGTGGGGTGCAGGAGGAGGAGTGTGTGTGTGTGTGTGTGTGTGTGTGTGTGTGTGTGTGTGTGTGTTGCATGTGTGTGCTTCTGTTTTATCTTCTTTTTTCTTCTTTTATAGTTTATTGTCAAGTTGGTTTCCATATAACACCCAGTGCTCATCCCAACTAGTGCCCTCCTCCATGCCCATCACCCCTCTCCCCCTCTTCCCCACCCCCATCAACCCTCAGTTTTGTCTCAGTATTTAAGAGTCCCTTATGGTTTGCCTCCCTCCTTCTACTTAACTATTTTTTCACCATCCCGTCCCCCATGGTCCTCTGTTAAGGTTCTCCTGTTCCACATATGAGTGAAAACATATGCTATCTGTCCTTCTCTGCCTGACTTATTTCACTTAGCATAACACCCTTGAATACCATCCATGTTGCTACAAATGGCCAGATTTCATTCTTTCTCATTGCCATGTAGTACTCCATTGTATATATAAACCACATCTTCTTGATCCACTCATCAGTTGATGGACATTTAGGCTTTTTCTATGATTTGGCTATTGCTGAAAGTGCTGCTATGAACATTGGGGTACACATGCCCCTATGCATCAGCACTCCTGTATCCTTTGGGTAAATTCCTAGCAGTGCTATTGCTGGGTCATAGGGGAGTCTGTTGTTAATTTTTTGAGGATCCTCCATACTGTTTTCCAGAGTGGCTACACCAGTTTACGTTCCCACCAACAGTGTAGGAGGGTGCCCGTTTCTCCACATCCTCATCAGCATCTATAGTCTCCTGATTTGTTCATTTTAGCCACTCTGACCAGCATGAGGTGGTATCTCAGTGTGGTTTTGATTTGTATTTCCCTAATGATGAGTAACGCTGAACATCATTTCATGTGTTTGTTGGCCATCTGGATGTCCTCTTTGGAGAAGCGTCTGTTCATGTCTTCTGCCCATTTCTTCACTGGATTATTTGTTTCTTCAGTGTGGAGTTTGGTGAGTTCCTTGTAAATTTTGGATACTAGCCCTTTATCTGATATGTCATTTGCAACTATCTTTTCCCATTCTGTCGGTTTCCTATTAGTTTTATTGATTTTTGCCATGCAGAAGATTTTTATCTTGATGAGGTCCCAATAGTTCATTTTTGCTCTTGATTCCCTTGCCTTTGGAGATGTGTCGAGTAAGAAACTGCTATGGTTGACATCAAGGAGGTTGTTTCCTGCTTTCTCCTTGAGGGTTTTGATGGTTTCCTGTCTTACATTCAGGTTTTTCATCCATTTTGAGATTATTTTTGTGTATGATGTAACAAAGTTGTCTAGTTTCATTCTTCTGCATGCTGTTGTCCAGTTCTCCCAGGACCATCTGTTAAAGAGGCTATCTTTTTTTCATCGGATACTCTTTACTGCTTTGTCAAAAATTAATTGGCCGTGAATTTGTGGGTCCAATTCTGGGTTCTCTTTTCTATTCCATTGGTCTATGTGTCTGTTTTTGTGTCAATACCATACTGTCTTGATGATGACAACTTTGTAGTAGATGCTAAAGTCTGGGATTGTGATGCCTCCCATTTTGGTCTTCTTCCTCGATATTGCTTTGGCTACTCAGGGTCTTTTGTGGTTCCATATAAACTTTACAATTGCTTTTTCTAGTTTTGAGAAGGATGCTGGTGCAATTTTGATTGGGATTGCACTGAATGTGTAGATTACTTTGGGGAGTATGGACATTTTTAAAAACAGTTTATTGTCAAATTGGTTTCCCTATAACACCCAGTGCTCTTCCCCACAAGTGCCCCTCCATTACCACCACCTCCCTTCCCCGTCCCACTCCCCCTTCAACCATAGGTTCGTTTTCAGTATTCAGTAGTCTCTCAGGTTTTGCGTCCCTCTCTCTCCTCAACTCTCTTTACCCCTCCCCCTCCCCATGGTCCTCCATTAGGTTTCTCCTGTTAGATCTATGAGTGCAAACATATGGTATCTGTCCTTGTCTGCCTGACTTATTTCACTTAGCATGACACCCTCAATGTCCATCTACTTTGCTACAAATGGCCATATTTCATTATTTCTCATTGCCATGTAATACTCCATTGTGTATGGTGTAAGAAATTGGTCTAGTTTCTTTCTTCTGCATGCTGTTGTCCAGTTCTCCCGGCACCACTTGCTAAAGAGGCAGTCTTTTTTCCATCAGATGCTCTTTACTGCTTTGTCAAAAATTAATTGGCCATACTTTGTGGGCCCAGCTCTGGGTTCTCTATTCTATTCCATTGATCTATGTGTCTGTTTTTGTGCCAATACCATACTGTCTTGATGATGACAGCTTTGTAGCAGAGGCTGAAGTCTGGAATTGTGATGCCCCCCATTTTGGTTTTCTTCTTCCATATTACTTTGGCTACTCAGGGTCTTTTGTGGTTCCATACGAATTTTAGGATAGCTTTTTCTAGCTTTGAGTAGAATGCTGGTGTAATTTTGATGGGGATTGCATTGAATGTGTAGATTGCTTTGGGTAGTAATGACATTTTCACAATGTTTATTCTTCCGATCCATGAGCATGGAATGTTTTTCCATTTCTTGGTGACTTCTTCAATTTCTTTCATAAGTTTTCTATAGTGCTCATCATATAGGTCTTTTACAGCCTTGGCTAGGTTTATTCCTAGGTATTTTACGGTTTTTTGTGCAATTATGAATGGCATAGTTTCTTGATTTCCCTTTCTGCTGCTTCATTATTGGTGTATAGGAATGCAACTGATTTCTGTACATTGATTTTGTACCCTGCAACTTTACTGAATTCACTGATCAGTTCTAGAAGGCTTGTGGTGGAGTCGATCGTGTTTTCCATGTAGAGTATCATGTCATCTGTGAAAAGTGAAATTTTGACTTCTTCTTTGCCGATTCTGATGCCTTTTATTTCCTTTGTTGACTGATTGCTGGTGCTAGAACTTCCAGCACTATGTTAAACAACAGTAGTGAGAGTGGACACCCCTGTCCTGTTCCTGATCTCAAGGAGAAAGCTCTCAGTTTTTCCCCATTGAGGATGATATTAACTGTGGGCTTTTCATATATTGCTTTTATAATGTTTAAGTAAGTTCCTTCTATCCCAACTTTCTCAAGGGTTTTTATTAAGAAAGGGTGCTGTATTTTGTCAAATGCCTTTTCTGCATCTATTGACAGGATCATATGGTTTTTATATTTTCTTTTGTTAATGTGATGTATCACATTGATGGATTTGCAAATATTGAACCAGCCCTGTAGCCCAGGAATGAATCCCACTTGATCATGATGGATAATTTTTTTGATATGCTGTTGAATGCAATTTGTTAGTATCTTGTTGAGTATTTTTGCACATGTATTAATTAAGGATATTGGTCTGTAGTTCTCTTTTTTTTCTGGGTCTCTGTCTGGTTTGGGTGTCAAGGTGATGCTGGCTTCGTAGAATGAGTTTGGAAGTTTTCCTTCTATTTCTATTTTTTGGAATAGTTTGAGAAGAATGGGTATTAGCTCTACTTTAGATATCTGGTAGAATTCCCCTGGGAAGCCATCTGGCCCTGGGCTCTTATTCATTGGGAGATTTTTGATAACGGATTCAATTTTTTTCACTGATTATTGGTCTATCTCTTCTCGTTTGAATTTTCATTGTGTGTATGTGTTTAGGAATTTGTCCGTTTCTTCTAGGCTGTCCAGTTTGTTGGCATATAGTTTTTCATAGTAATCTCTAATGATTGCTTATATTTCTAAGGGATTGGTTGTAATAGATCCATTTTCATTCATGATTTTGTCTATTTGGGTGCTCTCTCTTTTCTTTCTAAGGAGCCTGACTAGAGGTTTATCAATTTTATTTATTTTTTCAAAGAACCAACTCTTGGTTTCATTTATCTGTTCAACTGGTTTTTTTTTTTTTTTTTTGGATTCTATATTGTTTATTTCTGCCCTGATCTTTATTATTTCTTTTCTTCTGCTGGGTTTGGGGTGCTCTTGCTGCTCCCCTTCTAGTTCTATTAGGTGCTCTGTTAGATTTTAAATTTTCTCTTTTTCTAGCTTGTTGAAATAGGCCTGGAGTACAATATACTTTCCCCTTAGTACTGCCTTTGCTGCATCCCAGAGAGTTTGAATTGTTGTATTTTCATTTTCATTTATTTCCATATATTTTTTAAATTTCTTCTCTAATTGCCCGATTAGCCCAAACATTCTTTAGTAGAGTGGTTTTTAACCTCCACATTTTTGGAGGTTTTCCAGACTTTTTCCTGTGGTTAATTTCAAGTTTCATAGCATTGTGATCTGAAAGTGTGCATGGTATGATCTCAATTCGTTTATATTTATGGAAGGCTGCTTTATGCGCCAGTATGTGATCGATCTTGGAGAATGTGCCATGTGCACTCGAGAAGAAGGTGAATTTCCTAACTTCAGGATGCAGAGTTCTAAATATATCTATCAATTCCATCTGGTCCAATGTGTCGTTCAGGTCCATTGTTTCTTTAGTGATTTTTCTGTCTGGTTAATCTATCCATTGCTGTCATGGAGTATTAAAGTCCCCTGCAATTAGCACATTCTTATCAATAAGTTTGTTTCTGTTTGTGATTAATTGTTTTATGTATTTGGGTTCTCCTGAATTCAGCGCATAGATGTTTATAATAGCTCTTCCTGATGGAGAGACCCTGTAATTGTTATATAATGTCCTTTTTCATCTTTTGTTACTGCCTTTACTTTTTTTCTTCTGCCTTTACTTTAAAGTCCAGTTTGTCTGATATAAGTATGACTACTCCAGCTTTCTTTTGGCTTCCAGTTGCATGATAGATATTTCTCCATCCTTTTACTTTCAATCTAAAGGTGTCTTCAGGTCTAAAATGAGTCTCTTGGGGCACCTGGGTGGCTCAGTTGGTTAAGCCTTTGACTTCGGATTGAGTCAGATCTCACGTTTGTGGGTTCGAGCCCCACATCAGGCTCTATGCTGACAGCTCAGAGCCTGGAGCCTGCTTCCAGTTCTGTGTCTTCCTCTCTCTCTGACCCTCCCCCTCTCATGCTCTCTCTCTGTATCAAAAATAAATAAAACATTAAAAAATTTAAAATGAGTCTCTTGTAGACAGCAAATAGATGGATTTTATTTATTTATTTTTTTATCGATTCTGCTACCCTGTGTTGTTTGGTTGGAGCATTCAGTCATTTATGTTCAGTGTTATTATTGAAAAATATGGGTTTAGAGTCATTGTGTTCTCCATAGAATTCATGTTTGTAGTGGTGTCTCTGGTACCTTGTATTCTTTGCAATATTTCCCTCATAGAGTCCCTCTTAGGATTTCTTGTAAGGCTGGTTTGGTGGTCATGAATTCTCTCAATTTTTGTTTATTTGGGAACACCTTTACCTCTCCTTCTATTTTGAATGGCAGGATTGCTGGATAAAGGATTCTTGGCTGCATATTTTTTCTGTTCATCACATTGAAGATTTCCTGCCATTCCTTCCTGGCCTGGCAAGTTTCATCAGATAGGTCTGTAACTACTCTGATAGGTTTCACTTTGTATATTAGGGCCCTTTTATCCCTAGCTGCTTTCAGAATTCTCTTTATCTTTATATTTTGCCAGTTTCACTATGATATGTCATGCTGAAAATCTATTTAAATTACATCTTAAGGGGGTTCTTTGTGCCTCTTGAATTTGGATGTCTATTTCTTTCCCCAGATTCGGGAAATTCTCAATTGTAATTTGGTCTAGTATCCCTTCAGGACCTCTCTCTCGTCCTCTTCAGGAATTCCTATGAGACGTATGTTGTTCCTTTTGATTGTATCACTCAGGTCTTGAATTCTCCTTTCCGGCTCCTGGATCAATTTCTCTCTTTTGTTTTTCAGCTTCCTCTTTTGCCTCCTCTGTGTCTTCTAGTTCACTTATTCTCTCTGCCTCTTCAATCCTTGAGGTGGCCACCTCCATTTTATTATTCACCTCATTTATAGCTTCTTTTAACTCATCACACCTGTTTTGAAAGTCCCTAGTCATTGTATCAGTAGCTTCTCTGATGCTTTTCTCAAGCCCAGCAATTAATTTTATGACAATTGTTCTAAATTCTTGTTCAGTTATGTTGTTTAGATCTGCTTTGAGCAGTTCTGTGGCTGTGACTTCTTCCTGGAGTTTCTTTAGGGGAGAGTTCTTTCATTTTTGTCATTTTGAGTTGTTTTCTGTTTCTTGTCAGTTTTAAAAGCTAGTTATGCACTGTGCACCTGTTAGTATTGGTCTGTTAATGGAGGATTATTGACTGCCCAGGGCTTGTTGTTTCAGGAAGTGTTCTTTTAATGATGTCTCTCCGTTTCTCTTGTTGTGCCTTTGATTATTTTATTTCCCTACTCAGTGATATTTGGGTCTCTCCATCATGTGTGCTTTGGCTTGTCTCTTGGGGTAGCCTTGAAAAGGAAAACAGACAGACAAACACAAAGGAAACAGAAGCATGCAAACGCACAGACAAATCAAACCAACAAACAAATTAAAAAGGGGAAAGGAAAATAGAAAAGAAAGGGAGAGGAGAGGAAAAGAAGAGAAGAAAATATAAAGGGGGGCAGAGACAACAAAGGACAATGGACAGTCTAAAAGTATATAACCAGTCAAGGGAAGAGATAAGGATGAGATAAGGGAGAATATATCTGGATGGCAAGAGACAAAAAAAAAAAAAAAAAAAGAAAGAAAGACAAAAAAAGAAAAAGAGAAAGGAAAAAGCAAAATAAAGAGTAAAAAATTTTAAAAAAGAGTAAAAAAGGTAATAATAAAAAAATAAGTACAAAAAAGCAGCAGCCCCCCCCCCCCCCGTGGATAGGCATGGTTTGGTGTAAGTATGTCTTGTGGGCTGCTCTCAGAGGCCCTGCCTTCGTGATTGCGGAGAGAAGAATGGTGGTGCCTCAAGCTCTGCTGGAACTAAGTGCCGCAGGCCACTCTTATGAATCCGATCTCCTTGTGCCTCTGCTGAGCCAAGATGTATTTTCCAGGCCCACCTCGCTTCAAAATCCTAGTCCATGCACTTTTATGCTACCACAGATGAGATGTTCTTGCTTTGCCAGCTGGCTTCTTAGCTGGGATCTCACAGGGGGAGGGAGTAGTTTCTCTCGGTGCTGGCCAGGATTTGTGCCACCGCTTCCGAAGGCGAGGAGCGCTCCAGGAGCTGAAGTGCGTGCCTCTGCAGCCACTGCCACTGCCAACCCCCTGCTAGGATCGAGCAATTCTCTTGGCACTGGCCCAGATTCGGGCTGCCACTGCCATAGGCGAGATGCGCTGACTGAAACAAAGTGTGTGCTCCTGCAGCCATAGCTGAAGTGCATGCCCCCACATCCACCACTGAGGCCACCAACTCCCTGCTGGGATTGTGCAGGGGTGGGGGCTGTTTTTTTCCCTTGTGCTACCTGGGATTCGGGATTTGTGCTGCCCAGCGGTTATATATGGAGTGAGAGTTTTTCTCTCCATGCAGGGTTAAATGTCTTTTATCTCTTCTCTAGAGACAGTACTATGAGTGTGTTCAGTTTCTCTTTCTCTTCCCTTTGTTTCTCAGGGGCTCCCCCCGCTTGCCTTGTGTTGGGCTGGGGCTCCTACCTCCCCTGCCCTTCTCAGGCTGGCCTGTTTTCCAATCTCCCCAGTTCACAGCCACTCACTTAGGCATCTTTGAGGTTGTCTTCTTTCTGGAGTCTGTATTTTCTCCTTCCACTCTTGCAGATGAGAGTAATGTCCTTCTCGGTTCAATAGATGGGGCAGATGAAGTTTACAAAGCTCCCTTCTTCTCTGCCATCTTTGCTCCTCTTATTTTAGTATTGACATTTTAACAATATTTTTTTCTTCGGATTCATGAACATGGAAAGTTTTTCTATTTCTTTGTGTCCTCTTCAATTTTCTTCATAAGTTCTCTATAGTTTTCATCATACAGATCTTTTAACTCTTTGGTTAGGTTTATTCCTAGGTATTTTATGGGTTTTTTTGTGCAATTGTGAATGGCATCAGTTTCTTTTTTTTTTAATTTTTTAATGTTTATTTATTTTTTTATACAATTTATTTTTTTAACATATGCAATTTTTTTCCGTCATTTACAATAAAGTAGTTTCAATGACACTCCAAACAAAAGCAAAGTAAAAAATCAAAACCCCCACTTCTATTTCATGTAATTAGACCTATACAGAAAGTAGAAGGTTAGGTACCAACTAGTTAATCACCTAATTTCACAGCTATCTGAAGTGGCAATTGTAATATAGCAGCTTATCTATGATATATTCAAGATACATGATATAATTTATTACTTGCCCATAAGCTAAAACACAGCCTGCTTAATACCTGTCCTTAAATTCCACCTCTATACTACAGTATACTTGAGGCCCATGCACCAAAGTAGCTACTTTTTATATAGAAAATGGATGATTAAGTCTTTGGTGCTGTAAAAGCAACTTCAATTAAACATAACCATCCCCACCACCATAAAAAGAAGAGGAAGAAAAAAAAAGTAAAGAAAATAATAAGGGAAAAACCCAAGACACACTCCCTAGGGGGGAAAAAAACCAGCATGTAATTTCTGTCCTTGACAGAATGTATTAAATAAGCAAACACCACCAACAAGCAAAACAAGTACTACAATGTAAAAATATTAAAAAAATGATAACCCTCTCACATGCATAAATGAAAGGTTGCACACAAAGAACTCACATCTTTTCAAGCTTCAATAGTAAATATTCTGCTACTACGTATTAAATACTGCATGGTTTGCCCAAGCTAAGATGAAACCACATCATAAATCAATAAGCATTTTGCATTTTCTTTCATTATCTACTCAAAGTCATGGCATCAGTTTCTTGATTTCTCTTCCTGTTGCTTCATTATTGGCGTATCAAAATGCAACTGATTTCTGTACGTTGATTTTGTACCCTGCGACTTGCTCAATTCATGGATCAGTTCTAGTAGGTTTCTGGTGGAGTCAGTTGGGTTTTCCATGTGGAGTATCATGTCATCTGCAAAAAGTGAAAGTTTGACCTCATCTTTGCCAATTCTGATGCCTTTTATTTCCTTTTGTTGTCTGAATTCTGATGCACAGCACTCTGTTAAACAACAGTGGTGAGAGTTGACATCCCTGTTATGTTCGTGATCTCAGGGGGAAAGCTCTCAGTTTTTCCCCATTGAGAATGATATTAGCTATGGGCTTTTCCTAAATGGCTTTTGTGGTGTTTAAGTAAGTTCCTTCTATCCCAACTTTCTCGAGGGTTTTTATTAAGAAAGGATGCTGTATTTTGTCAAATGCTTTTTCTGCATTTGTTGACAGGATCATATGGTTTTTATATTTTCTTTTGTTAATGTGATGTATCACATTGATGGATTTGCGAATATTGAACCAGCCCTGTAACCTAGGAATGAATCCCACTTGATCATGGTAGGTAGTTCTCTTTATATCCTGTTGATTTCGATTTGCTAGTATCTTGTTGAGGATTTTTGCATTCATATTCATCAAATATATTGGCCTGTAGTTCTTTTTTTTTTTTTTTTTTTTTTTTTTGCTGGGTTTCTGTGTGGTTTGGGGATCAAAGTGATGCTGGCTTCATAGAATGAATCTAGAAGTTTTCCTTCCATTTATATTTTTTGGAGTAGCTTGAGAAGAATGGGTGTCAACTCTTATTTAAATGTCTGGTAGAATTCCCCGGAAAAGCCATCTGGCCCAGGGCTATTTGTTGGGATATTTTTATAACTGATTCAATTTCTTCACTAGCTATGTGTCTGTTCAGATTTTCTCTCTTCTCGTTTGAATTTTCATAGTGTGTGTGTGTGTGTGTGTGTGTGTGTGTGTGTGTGTGTGTGTGTGTGTTTGGGAATTTGTCCATTTCTTCTAGGTTGTCCAGTTTGTTGGCGTATAATTTTTCATAATATTCTCTATAATTCCTTGTATATCTGAGGGATTGTTTGTAATAAATCCATTTTCATTCGTGATTTTGTCTATCTGGGTGCTCTCTCTCTCTCTCTCTTTTCTTTCTTTCTTTTTTTTTTTTTTTTGAGAAGCCTGGCTAGAGGCTTATTAATTTTATTTGTTTTTTCAAAAAACTAACTCTTGGTTTCATTGATCTGTTCAACTGGGTTTTTTGGATTCTATATTGTTTATTTCTGCCCTGATCTTTATTATTTCTTTATTTTTGCTGGGTTTGGGGTGTTCTTGCTGCTCTACTTCTAGTTCCTTTAGGTGCACTGTTAGATTTTGTATTTGCACTTTTTCTAGTTTCTTGAAATAGGCCTGGATTCCTTTTTTTTTTTAAAATAAATAGTTTATTGTCAGATTGGTTTCCATATAGCACCCAGTGCTCTTCCCCAGAAGTGCCCTCCTCCATCACCACCACCTCTTTCCCCCCCTCCCCCTTCAACCCTCAGTTCATTTTCAGTATTCAATAGTCTCTCAGGTTTTGCGTCCCTCTCTCTCCCCAACTCTCTTTCCCTCTTCCCCTCCCCATGGTCCTCCATTAGGTTTCTCCTGTTCCCGTTAGACCTATGCGTGCAAACATATGGTATCTGTCCTTCTCCGCCTGACTTATTTCGCTTAGCATGACACCCTCAAGGTCCATCCACTTTGCCACAAATGAAATAGGCCTGGATGCCAATGTACTTTCCTCTTAGGACTGCCTTTGCTGGATCCCAAAGAGTTTGAATTGTTGTATTTTTATTTTTATTTGCTTCCATATATTTTTAAATTTCTTCTCTCATTGCCTGATCGGCTGATTCATTCTTTAGTAGGGTGTTCTTTAACTTTCATGTTTTTGGAGGTTTTCCAGACGTTTTCCTGTGATTGATTTCAAGTTTCATAGCATTGTGTGCATGGTATAATCTCAATTCTTTTATATTTATGGAGGGCTGCTTTATGACCTAGTATGTGATCTATCTTGGAGAATGTACCATGTGCACTCAAAAAGAAAGTGAATTCCATAGCCTCAGGATGTAGAGTTCTAAATATATCTGTCAAATCCATCTGTTCCAATGTGTCATTCAGGTCCATTGTTTCCATAGTGATCTTCTGTCTAATTGATCTATCCATTGCTGTCAGTGGAGTATTAATGTCCCCTGCAATTAGCATATTCTTATCAACAAGAATGTTTCTTTTGTGATTGTTTTATATATTTGGGTGCTCCTGAATTCATTGCATAGACATTTATAATTGTTAGCTCTTCCTGATGGATAGACCCTGTAATTATTATATAATGCCCTTCTTCATCTCTTGTTACTGCCTTAACTTTAAAGTCTGCTTTGTCCAATATAAGTATGACTACTCCAGCTTTCTTTTGACTTCCAGTAGCATCATAGATATTTCTCCATCCCCTCACTTTCAATCCGAAGGTGTCCTCAGGTCTAAAATGAGTCTCTTGTAGACAGCAAATAGGTAGATCTTGTTTTTTTAATCCATTCTGACCCTATGTCTTTTGATTGGAGCATTTAAATTGCATTCAGTGTTATTACTGAAAAATATGTGTCTATTTTTGTGCTAGTAGTTATTATGTTCTCTGTAGTATTCATGCTTGTATTGTTGTTTTTGATACTTTGTGTTCCTTGCAACATTTCCCTTGGAGTCCCCCTTAGGATTTCTTGTAGGACTGGTGTAGTGGTGATGAATTTCTTCAATTTTTGTTTGTTTGGGAAAACCTTTATCTCTCCTTCTATTTTGAATGACAGATTCACTGGATAAAGGATTCTTGGCTGCATATTTTTTCTGTTCGTCACATTGAAGATTTCCTGCTATTCCTTTCTGGCCTGCCAAGTTTCAGTAGATAGGTCTGCAACTACTCTGATATGTCTCCCTTTTTATGTTAGGGCCCTTTGATCACTAACTGCTTTCAGAAATCTCTCTTTATCCTTATATTTTGCCAGTTTCACTATGATATGTCATGCAGAAGATTGATTCAAGTTACATCTGAGGGGAGTTCTCTGTGTCTCTTGGATTTCAATGTCTGTTTCCTTCCCCAGATTGGGGATGTTCTTGGCTATAATTTGTTCAAGTACTCCTTCAGCCCCTTTTTCTTTCTCTTTTTTTTTTCTGGAATTCCTATGATATAGATATTGTTCTGTTTTATTTTATTGCTCAGCTCTCAAATTCTCTTTTCGTGCTCCTATCTCTCTTTTTCTTGACTTCCTATTTTTCTTCAATTGTGTCTTCTAATTCACCTGTTCTCTCTGAGTCTTCAATCCATGCAGTGGCCACCTCCATTTTATTGTGCACCTCATTTATAGCATTTAAAAATTCATCACAACTATTTTTAAGGTCCATAACTTTGTATCAATAGCATCTCTGATGTCTTCCATACCTTTTTCAAGCCCAGCAATTAATTTTACGACTATTGTTCTAAATTATTGGTCAGTAAATTTCTTTTGAGGAGAGTTTTTCTGTTTCATCATTTTGGCTAGTATTCTGTCTCCTGTATGTTTTTAAAGCTTGTTATGCACTCTGCACCTGTGAGTACTGCCATATTAAAGGAGGCTCATAGACTGTCCAGGGCCTGTTTGATCAGGAAGTGTTCTTTTAATGGTGTCCCATGGTCTCTCTTGTTGTGACTTTGGTTGTTTTATTTCTCTACTTGTAGTGATATTTGGGACTCTCCACCATGTGTAGTTTGGCTTGTTTCTTGAGGTAGCCCTGGCAAGGAAAACAGACAGACAAACAAACAAGGAACAAAAGCACACAAACTCACAAACAAATCAAACAAGCAAACCGAAATAAAACAAAACAAATAACAAAAACAACAAAAGACAAAGGATAGCTTAAGCATAAAACCAGAAATTCCCAGCTACAAGTAAAGATCAGGGTAGAGGCAGTGCTGATGGAAGAGCATATACAAAGAGAGAAATGACAGGGTTGGGGAGAAAGAGAAATTGAACATTGACCAGGCATTGAGACTAAAAGACTTAATTCAGAGAGAGAAAAAAAAATATGGCAAGAGGAGCAGAGAAAAAAAAAATGAAGATAATGTTACCCAGAGAAACTATATAGTGATTATTTCAGAGTGACAGAAAGGAAGGTAACAACAGAGGTGTATAACATGCATCAAGAGAATGGATTAAATATGCCTGTAAACCTATAACCAGAATACCCAGTCCAGAGAAGGCTGAATAATTATGGGCTTATCTCTAGGATTTCTATTCTCTTCTATTGATTTATGTGTCTATTTTTGTGCTAGTACCATATGTTTTGATAACTACAGCTTTGTAGTATAAGTTGAAATCTGAATTTATGATACTTCAATCTTTATTTTTCTTTTTTAAGCTTGTTTTGACTATTTGGAGTCTTTTGTGGTTTCATAAAAATTTTTGGATTCTTTGTTTTAGTCCTTTGAAAAAATGCTGTTAGTGTTTTGATAGGGATTGCATTAAATCTGTAGATTGCTTTGTGGGTAGTATGGACATTTTAACAATGTTGGTTTTTCCAATACATAAGCATAAAATATCTTTCCATTTGTTTGTGTTGTTTTAAATTTCTTTCATCAAATTTTTATAGTTTTCAGAGTACAGGTGTCTCACCTCCTTGGTTAAGTTTATTCTTATGTATTTTATTATTTTTGGTGCAATTGTAAATGAGATTTTTTTCTTAATTTCTCTTTGTGATGCTTAATTGTTAGTGTATAGAAATGCAATGAATTTCTGTACATTGATTTTTGTACCCTTCAACCCTACTGTATTCATTTATCAGTTCTAGTAGGGTTCTTTTTTGGTAGTCTTCAGGGTTTTCTATATATAGTATCCTGTCATTTGCAAATAGCAAAACTTTTACTTCTTTCTTACCGATTTGGATGCCTTTTATTCCTTTTTCTTGTCTGATTGCTATGACTATGACTTCTAGTAGCATGTTGAATAAAAGTAGTGAGAGCAGACATTCTTGTCTTGTTTCTGCTTGTAAGGGAAAACTCCTAATTTTTTACCATTGCATATGATGTTAGCTTTGGGCTTTTCAATTACAGTCTTTATTATGTTGACATATGTTCTTTCTAAACCTACTTTATTGAAGGTTTTTGTCATGAATGCTTTGTCTGCATCTATTGAAATGATAATATGGTTTTTATCCTTCATCTTGTTGATGCGATGTGTCATGCTGATTAATTTTGCACCATCATGTCTAAGTCAGAGTCTCCTAAACAGCCTGAAAAGCTGCAGAAGTTTTTCAACAGAGGTTTGAGCTTTGAAATAGCTGATGATTACATGAGGAGCCATTTTGAGCAATGGGGAACATTTATGGACTGTGTGGTAAGGAGAGGTCCAAACATCAAGTGCTCCAGAGGCTTCCCAGAGGCTTTGGGTTTGTCATGTATGCCATTGTGGAAGAGGTGGATGCAGCCATGAATGCAAGGTCACACAAGATTGATGGAAGAGTTGTAGAACCAAAGAAGGCTGTCTCAAGAGAAGATTCCCAATGACCTGGTGCCCACTTAACTGTGAAAAAGATTTTTGTCGGTGGCATTAAAGAAGACACTGAAGAACATCATCTAAGAGATTATTTTGAACAGTATGGGGAAATTAAAGTGATTGAAATAATGACTGACTGAGGCAGTGGCAAAGAGAGAGGCTTTGCTTTTGTAACATTTGATGTCCATGACTCTGTAGACAAGACTGTCATTTAAAAATACCATACTGTGAATGGCCACAACTGTGAAGTAAGGGAAGGTCTATCTAAGCAAGAGATGACTGGTGCTTCATTAAGCCAAAGAGGTCAAAGTGGTTCTGGAAAATTTGGTGGTGGTCGTGAAGGTGGTTTTGGTGGGAATGACAACTTTGTGGGTGAGGTGGCTTTGGTGGCAGTTGAGGTGGTGGTGGATATGGTGGCAGTGGGGGATGGTTATAATAAATTTGGTAATGATGGAAGCAACATTGGAGGTGGTGGAAGCTATAATCATTTAGGCAATTGCAACAATCAATCTTCAAATTTAAGACCGATGAAAAGAGGAAGTTTTGGAGGCAGAAGCTCTGGCCCCTATGGTGGTAGAGGCCAATACTTTGTGAAATCATGAAACTAAGGTAGCTATGGTGGTTCCAGCAGCAGCAGCTATGGCAGTGGCAGGAGGGTTTAATTACTGCCAAAAAAGAAATCTTAGCAGGAGAAGAGAGCCAGAGAAGTGACAGGGAAGCTACAGGTTACAACGGATTTGTGAACTCAGCCAAGCATAATGGTGGCAAGGTCTAGCTGCTACAAAGAAGATATGCTTTAGACAACACTCATGTGTATGGACATCAATCTTGAGAACTGTATTTTTGACTAATTGTATAACAGGTTATTTTAGTTTCTGTTCTGTGGAAAGTATAAAGCATTCCAACAAAGAGTTCTAATGTAGATTTTTTTTTTTGCCCCCATGTTGCTGATTGCTAAATGTAATAGTCTGATCATGATACTGAATAAATTTTTTTTATTTTTATTTTTTGCAAATATTGAACCACCCTTCCATCATAGGAATAAATCCCTCTTGATCATGGTGAATCCTTTTTTTTTCAGTGTATTTTTGGATTCAGTTTGCTAATATTTGTTGAGGATCTTTGCATCTATGTTCAGAGATATTGGCCTATAGTTCTTTTTTTTTGTAGTGGCTTTGATATCATTAATGGAATAATGGAATATATTTGGAAGTTTTATTTCCTCTTTTATTTTTTAGAATAGTTTCTTTAAATGTTTGGTAAAATTCACCTGTGAACCCATTTGGCACTGGACTTTCGTTTGTTGGGAGTCTTTGATTACTGATTCAATATCATTGCTGGTAATCAGTCTGTTAAAATTTTCTGTTTCTTCCTGATTCAGTTTTGAGAGTTATATGTTTCTAGGAATTTATCCATTTCTTCTAGGTTGTCCAATTTGTTGGTATGTAATTTTCATAATATTCTTTTATAATCCTTTGTATTTCTGTGGTGTTGGTTGTTTTCTTTTTCTCCTGATTTTGTTTAAATGAGTTATCCCTCTTAAACATTTTTTCCCTCAAAAAACCAAAAAATAGAACTACCCTATGATTCAGTAATTGCTCTATTAGGTATTTACCCAAAGGATACAAAAATACAGATTCAAAGGAGTACATGCACCTCAATGTTTATAGCAGCATTATCAACAATAGCCAAACTATGGAGAGAGTCCAAATTTTCATCAATTGATGAATAGATAAAGAAGATGTGGTGTGTATACACACACACACACACACACACACACATATACACACAATGGAATATTACTCAACCATCAAAAAGAATGAAGTTTTGCCATTTGCAAAGACATCTATGGACCTTGAATGTATTATGCTAAGTTAAATGAGTAGTATGTTATTAATCTTCATGTATTTGTGCTATTTCCAGATTTTTTCTTGAGGTTGATTTCTAGTTTCATAGAATTATAGTCAGAAAAGATGCATGGTATGATTTAAATCTTTTTAATTTGTTTAAGGTTATTTGGTGGCCTAATATGTTATCTATTCTGGGGAATGTTCAATGTGGAATTGAAAAGAATGTGTGTTCTTCTGTTTTAGGATGGAATGTTCTTAAAAAAAATTTTTTTTAATGTTTATTTATTTTTGAGAGAGAGGGTGTGGGGAGGGACAGAGAGAGAGGGAGACAGAGGATCCAAGCAGTCTCCTTACTGTCAACGCAGAGCCTGATGTGGGGCTCAAACCCATGAACTGTGAGATAATGACCTGAGCTGAAGTCAGATGCTTAACTGACTGAGCCACTCAAGTGCCCCTGGAATGTTCTGAATATATCCAATAAATCTATCTTGCCCAATGTCTCATTCAAATCCATTGTTTCCTTGTTGGTTTTGTGCTTGGATGATCTGTTCATTGATATAAGTGGGGTGTTCAAGTTCCTTACTATTATTGTATTACTAGTGATTACTTCCTTTATGTTTGTTATTAACTGCTTTATGTATTTGGGTGCTTACATGTTGGGTGCATAATCATTTACATTTTTTTATTTTTTTAATGTTTTATTTATTTTTGAGAGAGAGAGAGAGATTGACAGTGTGAGCAGGGGAGGGCCACAAAGAGAGGGAAACACAGAATCTGAGCTAGCGGTCAGCACAGAATCTGAGCCTGATGCAGGGCTTGAACCCATGAGCTGTGATATCATGACCTGAGCCTAAGCCAGACGCTCAACCAACTGAGCCACCCAGGTGCCCCTACAATTGTTATATCATCTTGTTGGGTTGTCCCCTTTATGATTATATAGTGTTCTTCCTTGCCTCTTGTTCAGTCTTTGTTTTAAAGTCTATTTTGCGTGTGCGCACACACACACACGTTCTAATTTGTGCAATACAAGTATGCTGCTCTGGCTTTCGTTTCACACCATTTACATAATAAATGTTTCTCCATCTTTTCACTTTCAGTCTGTATCTGCCTGTGTCTTTATGTCTGAAGTGAGTCTCGAGCCTCTTGTACACAGCATGCAGATTGGTCTTGTTTTATTAACCATTCCATCACCTTATATCTTTGATTGGAGCATTTAGTCCATTTATATTCAAAGTAATTATCGATGGTTATGTACTTATTGTCATTTGTTACTTGTTTTATGGTTGTTTTGTAGCTCTTCTCTGTTCCTACCTTCTTTTGGTTTCTTCTCTTACAATAAGTTGACTTTCTTTAGTGATACACTCCAATTCCTTTCTCTTTATTTTTGCATATTTATTACTGGTTTTTGATTTGTGGTTACCATTAGGTTTGCATATAACATTTGCATATAGCAGTCTATATTAAGTTGATGGGCATTTAAGTTTGAACCTATTCTTTACTGTTCTCCCCCACTATGCTTTAGTATATGATGTCATATTTAACATCTTTTTATTTTGTGAGTCCCTTGATTGATTTACAGATACACTTTTTTTTCCAAATATATTTATTTTTGTTTCTTACTTTTCTTGCTCTTATTTATGGTCTTTCCACTCAAAGCATCTCCTTTAACATTTCCTGTGGGGCTGGTTTAGTGGTCACGAATTCCTTTAACTTTTGCTTGTCTGGGAAACTCTCTCTCCTATTCTGAATGATAGACTTGCTGGATAAAGCATTCTTGGCTACAGATCTTTTCCTTTCAGCATTTTGAATATGTCATGCCACTCCCTTCTGGCCTGCAAAGTTTCTGCTGAAAACTCCTTTGATAGCCTTATTGCTGTTTTAAAAATTCTCTCTTTATCACTATGTTTGCCATTTTAATTACTATGTATTTTGGTGTGGACCTCCTTGGGTTGATTTTGTTGAGGATCTCTTTGCCTCCTTGATTTGGATTTGTTTCCTTCTCCAGATTTGTTAAGTTTTCAGTGATTATTTATTCAAATGAAGTTTCTTCCCCCTCTTCTCTCTCATCTCCTTCTGAGATTACTATAATACAAATGTTATTCCACTTGATGTTGTCACTGAGTTTTTTATTCTATTTTCATTCTGTATATATATATTTCCCTCTTACCTGTTTGTACTGATTACTTTTCATAACTCTATCCTCCAGATCACTGATTTGTTCTTCTGCTTCCTCTAGTCTGCTTTTAAGTACACTCTAGTGTATTTTTAATTCCACCTATTGTGTTCTTTATCTCTAATTACTTCTTTTTTATTTCTTTGTGAGAGGTCTCACTAATGTCTTCCACTTCTCTTCTCAAGTCTAATGAGTATCTTTATGAACATTACTTTAAATTCTCTATCAGGCATATTACCTATCTCTTATTTTTCTTTGGTCTCTTGCTATTCTCTCTATATCCTGTTCTTTAATTTGGTAAATATTTCTGTCTCATTTGTGTGTAACTCGCTGTGTCTGTTTCTTTGTGTTAGGAAAGTCACCTACATCTCCTGCTCTTAAAAGAGTAGTCTTATGAAGAAGAGGTCCTGTAGTGTCCTGAGGTGCAACATTCCCTGTTCACCAGAAGCTGGTGCTTTGGGGTATCTCCTATGTGTGATGTATGCACATTATTATTGTGGCCGAGTCACTCTTGCCTTCAATCCAATCATCTGCAATGGCTTTCTTTGCTTGTTGTGGGCAGAGTTTGGTCACTGTGTGGTTAGTGTATCAGTCCAGGGCCACCTTGGGCTTGAGCTGAGTCAGACCAGACATTTTCTGGAGATACAATGGCACTCAACTGCATGGCACTTTCCCTGTGTTGTCCCTAAGAAGCTTTTATTGATGGGCAGGGCTTGTAGTTAGAATGGCTGCTTGTCCCCAACCCATTGCTGTGATAACAGTTTGGTGTGTGTGGTTATCTTTCCGTCTTCATAGGGCAGGAGTCACTTTGGAGTGGTGGTGGACCTTGTTGGGGCTGCTTGCACACTGCCAGGCTTGTGGCTCAGCCTTGGATGGGCTCAGGGCGAGTATATTGGAGGTGGTGGATCTGCAGTGTGCTCTGGGGCAGGAGGTGCAGTGTTAGCAAGATTTGTGTGCTGGTCTTCTGGGGGACCCACAGTGCAGGGACTGGGGCAGGCCAGGCTTGAGAGGATGGATCTGCAGGTTGGGGAGGGGCAGGGTAGGATTCTTGGTGTTAGCAAGTTAGGTAGAGATTCGGTGTTGCCTTGGTTCCCACAGATGGCTGTGTGTTTATGCTGGGGCGTGGGCACCTGCCAGGTCCTTTGTTCCTGGAGGAGTTTCCCAAAAATCTCTGTCCCTCCTGGATACACTCTGAGATTAGTAAAGAACTTTCCCTGCCATATGCCCCAGATGTTTTTCCAACTGCTGCTTCTATGCTATATCTCTGATGGGCTGTTTGTTGTGCTGTCTCTTTAAGGGCAGGGACTCAGTTTCCTCTCACCCTATCAGCTCTCCCAGAGTATGCCAGCTGATGTTTAAAATTCCAGGTTTTGAGTCTGCTGGATTCATCAGTAACAACTGATGAAATTGGCCGCTCTGACTTTCACAGCCAAATGTTGTGAGGACTTGTCTTCACTGTATGGGCTTCCTGGACTGATAGACTGTTTCTCTCCCCTCCCTGTGCCTATGTGTCTCTCTCTCCCGCAGACAGTCCCCCAGGTCTGTTTAGCTCCTCACCACATCTCTCCCCTTCATACCCTCTTCTCTACATTTAGTTGTGGAGTTTGTTCTGCCAGCCTTCGGGTCCCTTTCTAGGTTATTTACACTGATGTGAGCGCTATCTAGTTGTATTTGCGAAACGAGGGGAGCCATCTTCCCAGCAAGCCTCTAAAATACATCCCCGGGAAAAAGGGAACCCAGGACCTCAACCACTAGGAGGCAAGGGGGTACTTGGAGTCTAAGGATCAGGCCACCCACACCTCCTCCTTCACTGGAGATGGTACAGCAATCCAGTGTACCAGCCACTTCAGTCACCCCTTTCTCTTTTTTTAATATAAACATTTAGATTTCTAAATTTCCCTCTAGGCACTATTTTGGCAGCATCCTATACATTTTAATATATACTTTCAATATCATTTCAGTTCAAAATATTTTGTAATTTCTCTTGATACTTCCTCTTTGGCCAATGGATTATTTAGAAGTGTGTTGTTTGTTTCCAAATGTTTGGAGAATTTTCTGTTCTCTTGTGGTTGTTGATTTCTGGTCTAATTCCTTTATGGCCAAAGACATACTTTTTATATGATTTAAATTTCTTTTCAGATAGAAAATTTTCTTTTCCCTAGCAACATTTCGCTTATTTATCACCTAATTAATATCACAAGAACCAGTAATTTGAGTTGACAATATTGCCAAGTACAGATCATGCCCCAGGGTTCAATCATATGCATTGTTAAACCTTGCTAATTACACATTTATGTAAAATAAATACACATTTATGTATTAATGCAAGATGTATTCTTTAGAATGTGCCCTGTTGGAACTTTGGAGAAGTGTATTATGGAAACATCTGTTAGTGGACATAAAATTGCTCAAGAATACCTGGCATTCACTTAGCTTCTTCCATTTTGGTTTTGTTAGTGCATTACATAGAAATCAGAATGAGTCTACTTAATTTTAGTGTAAATTCACCTCTCCATTCCACCAAACAGAGTTTTTATTTGTTTTCAATCCAGCAGGATAGCTACAGAGTAACTTTATAATACTTAGCAACTCAAAGAAATGAAAAAAAATATCAATTTGTTTGATAAGCTTGAAAGGCAGTGTATCCTTTTTACTATATACCACAATGTCTGTCTCCTTTGAAATTCCAAAGGGTGCTCCTCTTTTTTTTTTTTTTTGATGTTTGTTTATGTTTGAGAGACAGAGCATGGTCAGGGGAGGGGCAGAGAGAGAGGGAGACACAGAATCAAAGCTGGCTCCAGGCTCTGAGCCGTCAGCACAGAGTCTGATAAGGGACTCAAACCCATGAGCCGTGAGATCATGACCTGAGCCAAAGTTGGATGCTTAACCAACGGAGCCACCCAGTTGCCCCTTGGTTCAATTTTAAAAAGTTTTTATTTAAGTTCCAGTTAGTTAGGGGCTCCTGGATAGCTCAGTTAAGCATCCAACTCTTGATTTTGGCTCAAGGTCATGATCTCACAGTTTGTAAATTCAAGCCCCACATCAGACTCTGCACTGTCTCAGAATAAATAAATAAACTTTAAAATAAAATAAAATGAATTCCAACTAGTTAACATACAGGATAGTATTAGTTTTAGGTGTATAATATAGTGATTCAACACTTCCATACATCATAGCATGGGGCACTCCTTAATCCTCATCACCTATTTTACCCGTCAATTCATCCACCTCCCCTCTGGTAACCACAAGTGTGTTTCATGGTTTGCCTCTCCCTCTCTCTTTTTTTCCTCTTTGTTTATTGTCTTTTTAAAATTTCACAGATGAGTGAAATTATATAGTATTTGTCTTTATCTGACTTACGTATTTCACTTAACATAATTCCCTAGCTCCATCCATGTTGTTGCAAATGGCAAGAATTAATTTATAAAAGAAAGGATAAAAACCATATGATCATCTTAATAGATGCAGAAAAAGCATATGGCAAAGCACAACATCCATTCATGGTAAAAACTCTCAACAAAGTAGGTTTACAGAGAACATACCTCAATATAATAAAGGCCATATATGAAAACCCAGAGCTAACATTACTCCATGGTGAAAAACTGAAAGCTTTCCCTTTAAAATCAGGAACAAGACAAGGATATCCACTCTTACCACTGTTTTATTCAGCACAGTATTGGAAGTTCTAGCCACAGAAATCAGAGAGGAAAAAGAAATAGAAAGCATCCAATTTGGGAAGGAAGAAGTATAATTTTCACTATTTGCAGTTGAAATGATTCTATACATAGAAACCCCTAAAGACTCCACCAAAATAAAACTACTAGAACTGTAACAAAATTACAGGATGCAAAATTAATATACAGAAATCAGCTGCATTTCTATACACTAATAACAAAGTAGCAGAAAGAGAAATTAAGTAAATCATATAATTTACAATTACAGTAAAAATAATAAAATACCTAAGAATAAACTTAACCAAGCAGGTGAAAAGCCTGTGCTCTGAAACTATAAAACATCAATGAAAGAATGTAATTTCATTTCTTGATGTCATTAAACATTCAGACATTCCAATCGGTTTGTCTCTTAATTTGTTTAATGCTTATTTATTTTTTGAGAGAGAGACAGAGAGACCGAGCGCTAGTAGGGGAGGGTCAGAGAGAGAGACACACACAGAATCCGAAGCAGGTTCCAGGCTCTGAGCTGTCAGCACAGAGCCCGACGTGGAGCTTGAACCCACAAACTGTGAGATCATGAACTGAGCTGAAGTCAGATGCTTAACCAACTGAGCCAACCAGGCACCCCTGTCTCTTAATTCTTTTAATCTGTAGATCGCCCTTCAATCAAGTTTTTCCTTGAAATTTATTTGTTGAAGAAACCTAGTCATTAGTTTTCTAAAATTTCCACATTCTGGGTTGTGCTGATTACATCATTTTGGGGCCACTTAATAAATTCCTCTGTCCAAATCTGTTCTATAAATTGCTAGACCTAGAACCTGTTAGATTCTAATTGTAATTGTTTGGTCTAGATCATGAATCTGATCAATTTTTGGCAAGATTACTTCACAAGTCTTCTATCAACAGCCACATGATGTGTCTGGTTGTCTCCTTGTGGTGTCCAGAGCTTCTGATGCTCACTGCTTAGATTCACTAGTGGCTGAGAACCGGTGATATTCTTTTAAAGAAAGACATTGTTATTGATGTATCACTTGCTGCAAAAAAAGTACAAATCTTAAGTGTACACTCAGATATGTTTTTACATATATATATGTGTATACACACACACACACACACACACATCTGTATAAATATCAGCTAGATCAGGATATAGAACATTTCCAATACCTCCAAAAATTTCCTCTCCCAGTGAATAACCACTATTCTGGTGTCTATCACCACACATTAGTTTAACTTGTTCTTTAAACTTCAGATGAATGGAATTTTATAGTATGTACTTTTTGTGTCTATATCATTTGATTCAACGTTTTAGCTATGAGATTCACTCATGTTGTTACATGTAGCATCAGATCATTTTTTATTGCTATGTAGTAGTCCACTGAGTGAATATACTTTTATTTATTTTTGCAAAATGATGATGTTGTAATGCTATCATTGCTTGTTCATTTTTACTTGGTATTCTTCTATAAAGAGAAATTGTCTTTATAAGCCATTTGGTTACTTGGAGGCATAGATCATAAAGGAAAGACAAGATAAATCCTGGATAGTGTCAAGGTAATGAAGTATTTCCTAGTCATCTAAAGATGACTAGTGAAGGTTATTTCTCTAGTATCATATGAATTGAAAATGAATTTTTAAATGCTTCATATGTTTTGATCAATCATAACTATTATTCTTATTGATGCTTAAATTGTGCCTTCAGGTGGGCTCCTGAATCCCTCTAATATAACTCCAGTAGTCTTTCATAGCTTTCTTATTCTCCAGTATATTATCTTTTATATTTTCTGTCTCAGTCCTGGGATAAACTGTTTCTCCAAGGACCAGTTATTCCTCTTAGTAAAAAATGGTATTTAGAGACCACAGTCTTGGCACAGGGCTATTTTATAAGAGTCTGACTGAAAGGAGTTCTAAAATTCTTCCTATCTTCAAGAAGAAAGCTGTTTTCTTATAAATGCAGCATGAGTCTTCTATTCCATTGGTTGTAGATTTGTCAACTGTTGCCCTTCTTTTTCAGTTATAAATTGCTGTTTGTTTAGCTCTATCAATATCAGATTGATTATTGTAGATTGACAATACATCTTTGGATCAGTAGTATTTTGGGCCCATAATTTAACCAGTGGTGAGACACTGACCCATTGTGTTTCAAATGGGACTCATCTACAATTATATTTCCCAAGCAGATTTATACACAACTCAGCTAGGAATCTGTGAATATAGTGACTCTTTTTTGTTATTTCCAAGTTCTCTTTCTACTGAAGAATGGAAAAACATTACTGGGGGACACTGGGAGATACTGACTCATTGAAATGAATAACAGTCAATATAATTTGAGAGCAACTGCTTTAATTTGAAAGAAGGAGGTGCTAAATGAGGATGTTTCGAGCACTTAGACAATGCAAATTGGGGGCTGGAGGAATGAAAGGCTTCTGGTGCCAGAGCCACATATAACCTGCCTATCAGCAAAAGAAATCCTAGTCTCAGAAATCTTGTCCTGATCCTTTGCAGAAGCCAGGTTCAGGTTACATTTCTACCCTCCGGAATACAGCTGAACAGGTCTCTCCCTTCATTCTCTTCTTCCTCTAGCTTCTGGACACGTGGCTGAATTCCCAGAAGGACAATGAGAGGGAAGGGGCCATGTGGTGTACTGCCCGTATTCTTGGTTTCACGGCAAAATGGAACAACTTTGGGGTGAGCGGGATTCTGCCCTGGAACATGGAGCCTCATCTCTACCCTTACCCCAGACTTCATCACATGTTTACCTAGCTTCAATTACTCATCCTCATCACACCTTCCCTCTTGTCTCCCTTTGTCTTTTTCCCTGTCCACCAATTCAATTCCATTTCACTTGGTTCAGTATGATTCCATCTTTCTCAACAAGCAGTTACTGAATACTCACCTTCTACCAGGCATCATGCTAGGTGTTACCATGGATACATAGATGACGAAGACATGGATCTTACAGTCCACTGGGGAAAGAGGCATGCATAGAACAAACTTAAATAGAAGGTGATAATGAATGTACAAACCAAATTAGGAGGAATAAAAGATCAAAACACAAATGAAGTATAAGTGAAGGGAAAGCTTATGGAGGAGGGGACATCTGAGCTAGGCCTGAACAAGAGTGCAATGTCAAGAGGTAAAGAAGAGGGACAGTGTAAGATCATTCCAAACTATGATCCCACAAGATTTTAATAGCTACAACCTGCCTGTCTAATTTCATTCCCATTAATCTCACCTACTCTTACCTCTCATATCTCTCCTGCATCTGCTCCTCCTCTCTTGTTTTAACTCAGCCTAAGGGAATGGCTGGGATAACTTGTGACTTCCAGCTCCCCTTTCCAGATGGAGATCAAGTTCCCTTGGTTGGGGTGTTTTGTAAGGCTGCTGGCCATGCGCTGCAAAGACCCAGTGGACAACAGCTGCTTCCTGTCTTCACAGGCGGTCTACAACCTCTACCGTATCCTCCTGCTGCAAAAGCGTAGGGAGAATTTCCTCTTTTCACTTCTGCTCTGGCTTCCCAGTTAGGTTTGGCCATCCACCCACATACTGTTTTGGGAGAATGAGAGCTAAGAAGTTAAATGAGCAATCTCATTTCCAATGAGAAACGTGCCCCAAAACATCTACATATACTGTCTTGGGACAAAATAGCTACTCGGGAAGCAGTTCTTTTGAATTAGTTTCTCCCCCTCTGGCTGAACACCATACTCTGACCCTATCGTGTCTCTGCTCTGAGGCAGGCAACATGGGGGTTCCTTTGATATTAGCTCTCACCTTTCCTTATATTACTGTCCCTTCCCCTTCCCCATGGGATATATATCTCCCAAGCTGACTTCGGGTTGGGCAGATGGAAAAGAGAAAAACCTAAGACACCTTCCGAGTGTCTGAGGGGTGGGGTCTGGTGTCTGTTTCAGAGATGAGAAGGAAACGACAGGGCTTATGGGAAGAAGAGGGCAAGCGTGATGTCTATAGTGCCTATGTGTTCTATAACAACACCTTTGAGATTGGCAAGGTGAGAGGGCAGGGCCAGAGACAAAGTGGGAAGGGCCTGGGCTTCCCATCTACCTCATATTATAGACACCTGGGGTGGGACTCCTTTCTCCCATCTCCTTTCCCATTCCATTGCTGAGTGTGAACTTTTACTTTGGGGAAATTTTTTCACATGCTACAGTATGCTCCCCCTTAAGCATCATGGGTCCTAATCCTTCCTTCTTACCTGTCCCACAGAAGCATTTGCTTCACACTAATGATGCTTTATTAGACTCAGCCCATGCCTCAAAGACATGTCATTAAGGATCTTGGTCTCAGCCCTTCTCTCCTAGCACTCTGCCCCTGACCTGTGAGCCCCTGAGCCTGAGTGAACCCGAGGCCAGTGTTTTCTCGCTCCCATTACCAAAGACTCTGTTCCCAGTAAAAGGGTCTTCTAGGAGCTAGGCAGAGAACACAGGCCTAGGACAAAAGCACATCATGTTCCCAAGAGAAGCTCTCTCCTCCTACGCCAACTTGGAAGGATGGTACAGGCTACCTCAAGCAGGAGGCCCCAGGTGCAGACAGCCTGATGCCACCCTTGCAGGCATTTGCAGAGTACTTCACCGAGATGCAACTCACCACCTTGGTGCTGGTGACCATGGAGGGCCTGACTGACAGCAGGGCCAAGGTGTCTCTGGCAGCAGCCCAGCTGATGAGTGCTGTCATGAAAGAACAGGGCAAAGACATGATAAAGGTAGTGTGGTGCTGTGGTGGGAGCTCTGTCCCGTACGCCAGGAGCCTGGGCTCTTTCCTGGCTCTATTCCTAATCAGCTGAAGGACCTTGGAAAGTCCCTCTCCTCGGAGGCCTTAATTCACTTACCTTTAAGATGTAGGCTTGGCCTAGATTTACTCTGTAGTCCCACTGAGCTCTGACATCCATAATTATAAGCTCAGGACTGGTTCCTCAGTGAACAAAAACCACAAGCAGAGGTGTAGGCAGCTGCAGGGCCTAGTGGCTGAAGCACAAGGAAGCAATGTAGGAGGGATTCACTCTGACTCCTGGGCGGGGGAGGAGGTCAGGTGTCTTAGATTTCTGTGAAGGCAAGGTTGTGGATTGCAAACCAACAAGCTCATGGAGTGACTGACCTCTGAGTACATTTTCTTTCAGGATAATGCCTACAAACAGGAAGGTTTTGCAGAAAAATGCACATTTCCCACTTCACTGAGAAAAACTTTTAAATGAGGTCACATAAGGTGACTCTTTAAGTGGCCACTGTCTCTTTTATATATGGCACGGCGTCTCTAGACCTTCCTCTCTCTGAATCCTCTGACACCTATTGCCTCCTCTCATTTATGCAACTTGCTTGGCCTAGGTGTCAGAAATGGAAGGACACTTCTGAGGGTGTCCTTGCAGCATTACAATAAAATGGATTTGGCAGCAGCCCATATAAGAGGAATCTGAGGGGCAGTTGAGAGCCTTATGGTACCTTCACATCCAATGCCAACTGTTCCTGCAATTTCAGGGACTGAAAGTTGATCTCAGTGGGGAGAGGAAGCCCTGAAGGGTGCCTAGGGCTTTTGCCTCCCTTCCCAGAGTCTCGTATCTCCTGCATAACCTCGGAGCAACTCTCTGGACTTTGGGCTGAGGGCAGGCATCTGTCATAGTGGAGTTCCTTTTGTCACCCCTGTTGGTCCAACCTCTAGAATCCTAGTACTCTGCCTTAAGAGTCACGGGCAGGGCTGCAAGTAGCCCCTTGAGTCTGGGAGTTGTTAGAAAGGGAGGAAGGGGGAAGGTAGCAAGTAAACACTTACTGAGACTCTTTCGGCTCTTCCTTATAGGTTGAAGAAATTGTGGAGGGGATTGTGGAACGACTCAACTTACAGCTGGAGCCCAACACAAAGGAGGAGGCCATGCGGGCCTTGTGCTTGTTGGCCAGCAACAACACCAGAAGGGTTGTGCCCATGCTGCTCAACAAGACCTGCCTTGGGACAGGTACCCCTCCCATGGTCCAGGAACACATCCTCCAGCCCAGTACAAAGCCCCTGCCTCAGCCCAAGCCCAGCCCAAAAATCACTGCAATGGGATGCTTTCTCTTTGACACCAATCACACTTCCTCTCTGTATTCTCTGACCAAGTCTAGACACTGAGAACTGGCCCTTCATAGGCCCAAGACCTGACTAATCCTAGGAGCTTGGTCACCAGGGTCTGTGACATATCTGCCACTGGGTCCTGCAGAACCAATCTGGCCCTGTGGAATGTGTTTGGCACCCGGCGAGAGACCGCAATCAGTGTCCTGCAGCTGCTCATAGGAATCCTGGAAAAGCTCCATTCCAGCGAGGAAACTAGGGAGATGGCCTTCCAGCCTGTGGTGGTCAGCATGGGAACAGGGAGCCGAGGACTTCCTGTTCTGGGACTTGGGGCAGAGCTGAAGTTCAAGGGCTGCAGGGTGGGGGCACATCTTAGAGGAGCAATTACTAATTCAGTACATTCGATTCATACTTATTACCTCCTCTTGGTACCTGTATATCTAAGAACTGCATGTCACAGAGAGAGCAGGGATTGATCCCATTTAATGGACAAGGAAATTGATGTTTAGAGCTAAGCAGCTTTCTCTGTCTCCTGATTCTGGGGCCTGGGGTATGGCATGGGGGTTGGAGGCAGAAGAGATTTGATTGCTAGGGATGGACAAAGTATTCCTAAGTAATTTTCTCCTAAAACTGTTAGAATTGCTTCCCATTTTGTTTTTGATGTCAGGAGAGTGAAGAGAAAGCAGACTGCATGTGTGTGGCCCCCTTATTTATCTAGGCAAGAGTGGTGGACTTTTAGTTCTTGGGTGCTTCTTATAAGCCTGAGTCAGAGTGAGCTGTGCTCTTTGGGCAGTGATATGGAAGGCAGGGTTTGGGGCTGTGGGACCATTTTGTGTATTCATCCACCATCTCCCAGGTGACATGTGCTTTGTGTGAGATGCTGTCAGGGTCCCTGTGCCATGAGGCTGTCCAGGAGCTCTACCCCCGGCTGTTGCTGGCTACACTGTATCATCTCTACTGGGTGCTTGAGCAAAGTGCCCCTGAGAAGATGGTGGTCTACAATAAGGAGGGGGACCCAGGCACCAAAAGCAAGCCCTTTGATCCTACTGGGTAAGCCTAATGGCCTTGTGATGGACAGCTGGGACTAGTCAATTCCAAAGGGCACTAGACAACTGAATGCTGATCCCCTAGTGATGCCAAGGAAGAGAACAGCAGAAGAGTGGAGACAGAACATGGGTGTGCATACTGTAGCCTCATGTGCTAGAATACTCTCACATATTTTCAAGCTTCTCATTTATCTTCTTCTTGTATGTACTTTTCAGCTGATTCACTCAGCAGTTCATGTCCATGTTCACAACTGCCCATAAAGAGATAGTAGGTGGCAGGGCAAGCCCATGTCTTTGTCATTCTCTCCATGCAGTTGTGGTGTTTGAATCTGGTTGACCACTTGCTTGACTTTGTCACTAGCTCTGCTGTCTTGCACAAGTCACAAGTGGATTCAACAGAATGAAATTAATTTCCCAGAATGAAAACATTCTTATCTTGAAAATGGGGGTTGGACGCCTAAATATGTGGTTGTCATACTTTTTTTTTAAACCTCAGGACATTCTATTCAAATGGAAAAATCTTATATAAAATGAGAAAAATAAAACCAATAAGCAGAGATGTGCTGATTAGGTGGGTTTGGAGGCAAAGAGATATCCTAACCCCATTCTGTGCCCGAGAGCCGAATTGGAAAACCACAGCACTCAGATATCTCTGTAGTCTCTTTCATAGGAGTCTGTGGTTGGATGAGGGCCAGGGTTGAAGGCGTGGATGGGCGTTTGGAGATGGCTTTCACAGAGCCATGGATTCTTCTCAGCAGGAAAGGAGAACCCAGCTACTCAAACAGGAAACCGTTTCCTGGTTTGCAAGTACAATGCAAATCAGAGCATAATGCCTTGTCGATCCTTCTGTCCCTTTCTTTTCACACACCCAATGGTGATGACCTTCAGTTGTGCCTTGGAGGTAGTGAAGTTGGTGTTCATGGCAGCTGAATATGAAGGAGTGATGGTCTATGCGAATCAGCATCACTGCCGGGACCTTCTATCCTGCCCCACGTTTTACTACATAGGGATCATGGACCTGACAAGGTGAGGCTACTTACCTGCTAACCCTGGCACCACTCTAGTGCCAGCCTTCAGTGGTCCCTTCCCCACCTCCCAGCCCTCTGGTCTCCTGATTCTTCAGCCTTTGTGTCTTCCCTGTTCCATGCACGTTGGTCCCTTGCTACCTCCCCACCCCCGCCACTCAACAACTTTTGGCTTCCTGTGTCCCACCCCAGTGGCATTGTGAAGAACTGTGAACCTGCCATCCTGCATCGGATCCTCAACCTCATCAGGAACATCCTCTATAGTTCCAACTATCATTGGAGGATTCTGGCTAGGACTTTCTATGCACAGGTGAAGTCTGAGGAATGGCCCACCACCTGAACAATTCATATCCTGGGCTGAGGAAAACTTAACAGAAATGTTAAGTAAATAGCCCCAGAAAGAGAAAGGATAAGATTAAGTCATTTAAACTGAGGTCCCCTCTCTGGCAATTCAAGTGCCTGGCTAAAGGAGGCAGGAAAGCCTGAGGAGGGGGCCAGCGGCTCATGTTCCAAAATGATCTATGGATCCTAGAATTTGACTCAACTTCTAACCTTATCTGCTTTATCCTCTACTCCTTAACTTCGTCTCTACTAACTCGCTCAACTGAACACACTCGTTACCTGAGTATGGGACCTGAGGGAGGGCTAAAGGGGTACTGATACTTATAACCTTTACTCCACCCATAGCTGTGTCTCCTCATGCCCACAGCTGCTCTGGCACCGATCAGTGGCTCAGACTGTGGGGCAAGACTTTTTGGGAAATCTAATCAAGTGGACCAAGGAGCCCAGCCTCATCATGAAGGAAATTGGGCTCCGTGGAATCAGTAACCTTGCACTGCACCCAGGACAAGTAAGAGTAGGGAGGAAAAAATGGGAATTCAGTGTTACTCCCTGAAGCATTGGATTTATCTCCTTTGGGTGTCCAGGGCTTAGAACATTCCCCAACCTCTCATCCTAGGGCAGCACAATATCCAGTTTGTAGACTTACATAGACTGGCCATGAGGCCTCCCAAACTCTGGGGACACCAGCCTTCTATTTCCTGGGCACATCCTGCCCCCTGATTCCCCATGTCTGATCCTCTAAGGCACTATGTTTTCTAAAAATCCTGTCCCCAGGGTTACAGGGTTATAGAATCCTCATATGGTAAGTGATCTCTCCCTTCTTCCAAATAGACTCTTGAGGGCCATGTTCCGTTCTTGCGAGACTTTCTGAATAATGAGGCTCGTGTGACAATGCAGGCAGTAAAGAGCCTACGGAACATCATCTACCATGAGAAGGGACAGAACACCAAGATGATCTTTTGCAGCATCTCCAAGCAACTGCGTCCACTCATCAATGATGTATGGGCCTAAGTTCCTAGGATCAGTCGGGAGCAGTAAAGGCTAGGGGTGAAGATGAGCCCTGAAAACTGGGTGGAGGGTGCTGAAGCAGGGCTGTGGGACTGTGAGAGAAGGCTGAAGTCACCAAGGGGTAGCAAAAAGGATACTTGGCTACCTGAAGCCATGCAAAGGATTGTCCCCAATACATTCCCTATTACAGACAGACCCAACACCCAGCCATCTACCTATTCTCTCACCAGGAGCTACTGAAGGGAAAAAAAAATGACACCTTGCTATGAAATTAGTTCTGGAGTGAAACATGGGGAGACAAGTCACAACTCTACTGTCCTCTCAGGACAGGTTCCCTCACAGGAACCCTAAAATGCTAGGAACCTTGTCAAAAGGACCCAAAGGCTCAGAAATCTGAACTGCCCAGACCAATACCAACCCTCTTCACATCTTAGCCTGGAACTGTTGTCTTTCCTGTAGTTCAGTTTTTTTTTTAATGTTTTATTTATTTTTAAGAGAGAGAGAGACAGCATGAGCAGGGGAGGGTCAGAGAGAGAGAGAGAGAGACACAGAATCGGAAACAGGCTCCAGGCTCTGAGTTAGCTGTCAGCACAGAGCCGGACGCAGGGCTTGAACCCACAAACAGATCATGACCTGAGCCAAAGTCGGATGCTCAACCAACTGAGCCACCCAGGCACCCCTGTAGTTCAGTTTTCAAAGTCTATGGTATGTGATTTAGGGTCAGAGCTATGCATGGAGGGAGCACAGGAGTTCATAAACAACTTCGTAGGGTCACTTTCCCTAGCTTCTCCCTCTCTGTGACCTCCCTGGTTTTACAGTTCTTTGGGGCTCCCTTTTAACAGTTGTCTCACAAGAAAGCTGGTACGTTAGTTACTCTGCAATGCCAGGCACTTTTGTGACTGTGCCCACAACTGGGCCAAGGGGCATGACAGAAGAGGAAATAAAACAATGGGGGCTTACCCATCCTCTTGGGGTCTCAGCTCCTTTAGATGGAGAATAATCTTCCCCTCCCTTAGAGTTTTGGCTCCTATAGACTCCCATAGGATCTTGTTTTGGAACTGTGACATGAGAGAATAGAGAGAAGAAAAAGAAACTGCATGCATTAAGTAGAGGGCTTCTCTTGGAGCTGTCTGCCCATGGTGCTTGCTTCCCACTTTCTGGTTTCCCCGTGGGCAGGCTAGGGAGACAGGGTGTGCCCCTCAGCTCTTGAGGCCAGCGGCATCCTCCTGCTCCCACAGTAGCTGGAGCATCAGGAACCTCTTTATCTTTGGCCTCCGGGGATTTCTTTTACTTTCTTAAAGCTTAGCTATACAGTAAAAATTTGGGGGTGTATTTTTTATCTAGAATTTAAAGGCATTTATAGTGGAAAAGTTGTCAGGTTATCTTTTCTCCGATATTGTTAGAATGGAAAGTTGAGATTTTTGGTCTAATCAAGAAATAGCAAACACACTATTCTTAGTGAATAGTAAATGGTAAAAGCATTATCTAGACAATGATGACCTACCAGGATGAAAAGAACACTGACCCTCGGGTCAGAGGATCTGGGTTCTTGGTGCTGCTTTTACCATTCACCTAGCCGGAGGAACTTAGGCAAAACTCAGTTGTTTTATCATTTGTAAAATTTTCTTCTAGTATTTTGTTGCTATATCCTCTTTTCTCTCTTCTTTTTGTTCTGTCCTTTGGAATTTCTTTAGATTTATTCTCCATGTTTCTTAATTTTTCTTTCATATTTCTCGTCTCTTTGTCCATCTTGAAAGAATTTCTGGGCTGATTCTCCTCTTACTAGTTCACACTTTAACTGTGGTTATTCTGCTATTCAACTCACCTATTGAATTTTTATTTAATATTTTTTTAATGAAGCACGTCCCCTTTATTTTTCTCTTTTAGTTGATGGTGTGATATCTGAATAGCTATTACATTATTCTATAGGGACACCGCCTTACTTTTGTCTGTATTTATTTACTTATTTATTTATAATATCAAAGTTTGGATTTCCAAGCACTTTAAAAAAAATATCCTCAATATGGTTTTTTTTTTTTTTTTTTACTTTACAAAATCTTCCAGATGATTCAATTATACTTTCTCTAAGGTTTTGTTTGGAGGGTATTATTGTGTCCTTGGATGGTGCAGGTTTTTGTTTGTTTCTCCTGCGGTGCTGGTTTTCCTGAACATTTGGTGAGTCTTCGTGGTGAGTGCTGGAAAGTTTACACTACCAACTCTTGGCCAGCTTCTCTGACAGTAATTCCTATTACTGCAGCCTGACTTCTATAACTGTGGGGAGGTTTCCAGGGATATGTGGACAGTAGGATGCACCAATAGCCAATCTTTTGACTGTGAGATTTCCTGTTCTTCCTGGGTGTTACCAGACACGCAGGGCACATCCTATCTCTCTGGTCTAGACAGTGCCCTCCCTGCTCTGGGGGGTGATATGTCCCCCTGCTGCTTGCTATGTAGTAAGGAGGATATTGGGAGAGCAGGGTGGCAGGAGAAATGGGACAGTATACCTGAACCACAGCACTCCAAAGGACCACATTGTCAGTTGCCCAGCGTCCCCTTCTGCTCCCAATATTCACAGTTGTTAAGCTTGGAGAGCACTCCCAGAGCACGCCCATCTCCTCCAGCAGTCTGCGATTGCCCACACTCCGGGCTGTGGTTTCAACTGTAATTCCAATCCTGTCTGCTGCGTGTCTTTCAAGGATATTTTGTCCTCTGTCGGAGGGATACCATCTACTATTTCAGAACCACTATGGATTTAAAAAGACATATCTCTACTATTTCTTTCAGGGATTTGGGATAACTGAAGGTTAACTAAGATAACAGGAAGAGATAACTGAAGCAGTACTCAATCACTGATCTTGAGCCAAACGGACTATGATACTTTTTAGTTAAAGTACTGACACTGAATCATCTGTTTGGCTATTATGTTCACTGTGCAAAAGATACTAACATGTACATCTAATTTGTTAAAATGTCTGCTTTCCCAATCCTACAAGTTCAGGGACTGTCTTGTCCTGCCATGTCTCTGTTATTTGGCACTACGGCTAGCTCATGACAGCTACCCAATAAGTGTTTGTTCAATTAATATAGAATATACTCTTGAAAGTGTACAGTTTAGCTGTTTATGATCGCTGTTGACTAATGCAAGCTAATAGTGATTTAAACAATTTTATTCACAGCCTAACTAGGATAGCTACATGTATTTTTAAAAATTTGGCTCAAATTTTAGCCAAATCCTTAGCTAAATCGTTGGAAGAGAATTAAATTACAAGCTGTCGATATGGCCCAGGGCAGAGTTGAAACTATGAACTTGGCTTCTCTAACCCTGTGCCTTAAACAGAGGGACTTACTAGCTCTGGGCTCTAAAGAGAATTACTCAGATACACAAACCGTGTTGCCTTTACATGATGTAAACACAGTGCCATCAGTGTACTTTGGACATAGAAATGAGATGTGGGAGTAGGAAGCCAGGCCAGGCAGGGCCAGAGGGAAACCACAGCCACCCCATCTCCACTTTGCTCTTCATGGCAGGAGAGGGACCTAGTGAAGATCTCGGCCACCTCTGCCCTGGGCCACATGCTGCATCGAGTTGACAAATTCAAGCCGGGAGCCACCACCCGAAGAGAGATCTACACTTTTCTAGTCCCGCTGCTGCCTAGCATTCAGGATAATAACATCGAGGTGGTCAAGGTACTGGTAACCTCTGTCCTGCCAGGTTCACCCCTTTTCCTGCTGGAGCAGACCCCTTCCCTTTGACTCTTTTTCATGAGCTCCACCTTGGCTGTACATTTCCTATCCACCTCTTTGGTGTCACCCTTGGGGCTGGCTCTGAGCACTTTTACCCTCGCTTTTGGATGCCATTGATCTTATCCTGATATAGTTCTGCTCCCTGAAGCTATTTATGTCCTGTGCCATGAACAAGGTCCCACATTTTACCTGATTCCAACTCCAAACCCTCAACCCCTAGGGGGGCTACCTTCATGGTCTTCCACTTAGCCTCCTGCACTGGCTCTGCAGAGCCATAGGAATAAGGCTTTGGGGATCCCCTTCTCACCATCCCATAGGCCTGTGGAGGGGCCCTGACTCAGTGGACTAAGGTGATTGGCTGGTCATCACTCACAGAGACATTCCGCCATACCACCCTCAGCGATCATATCCAGGTGTTAGAAGAAACGTGCAAATATCTGGTGAGTGAGAGTCTCCGAGAAGCCAGGACACAGTACTCATGTCAGGAACCCAAAGGTAGGCTAAGAGGCTAAGGAGAGAAGAGCTGACAGAAGATACATTCTTTCCTTTCCTTGATTCTCATTCTTTCCGTCAGGAAAATCTGAGAACACGCATTTGGGATGCTGGTCCCTGGTTCTTCATATTTGATTATCTTAGCATCCCAGTCTCTGCTTTCAGAGGCTAGGGAGGTCATATGAGGGTAGTAGACATCAATGGGGCAGAGGTTTTCTGGTTACAGTTGTTAGGAAGAGGTGCAGGCAGGAGTCATCAGGGCTTTAGGTCAGTAGTCATGATGTTAGGGTCTGTGGTTCCTACAAACAGGGTCAAGGTCAGGAATCCTTGTTGAAAAATAAATATTTAAGGGCTAAGCAAGTAGATTGGGAACTAACATTAGTAATTTTAATATATGGATTTGGGTGTTTATTGCCTTACATATTTTATAGTTTACAAAGTACTTTTATATCCATTATCCCATTGGAGCCTTGGAATTCTGTGAGGGATGGGCAGGTCTCATATCCACTGTTGAAGATCAGAAAACTGAAGCCAGTTTGCATTCCCACCAACAGTGCAAGAGAGTTTCCATTTCTCTACATCCTCACTAGCATCTGTTGTTTCCTGAGTTTTTGATTTTAGTCACTCCAACTGGTGTGAGGTGGTCTCTCAATGTGGTTTTGATTTGTATTTCCCTGATCATGAGTGATGTTGCAGCCACTCTGGAAAACAGTGTGGAGGTTCCTAAAAAAATTAAAAATAGAACCACCCTACTATCCAGCAATAGCACTACTAGGAATTGATCTGAAGGATACAGGAGTGCTCATGCATAGGGGGACATGTACCCCAATGTTTATAGCAGTACTTTCAACAATAGCCAAACTATGGGAAGAGCCTAAATGTCCATCAACCGACGAATGGGTAAAGAAGATGTGGTTTATACATATAATGGATTATTACATGGCAATGAGAAAGAATAAAACCCTGCCATTTGCAGCAACATGGATGGAACTGGAGGGTATTATGCTAAGTGAAATGAGTCAGTCAGTGGAAGACAGATATCATATGTTTTCACTCATATGTGGAACTTGAGAAACTTAACAGAAGACCAAGGGAGAAGGGAAGGGGGAAAATAGTTATGGTTTGGAGGCAAACCATAGAGGCAAACTGAGGGTTGATGGGGGATGGGGAAGAGGGGAAAATGGGTGATGGGCATTGAGGAGGTCACTTGTTGGGATAAGCACTGTGTGTTGTACGTAAGTGATGAACCACAGGAATCTACCCCCAAAGCCAAGAGCACACTGTGTATATACACTGTATGTTAGCCAACTCGACATAAATTATATCTAAAAAAAAAAAAAAAAAAAAGAAAGAAAACTGAAGGCAATGTCAGAATCAGTATTCAGCCCTGGGTCTCCTGGCTCCACACCAGTTGTGTTTCCCCTTATGGTAGTATGAAAGAGAAAAATCCTCTCTATGAACTTGCTACTAAGTCCGCCCTGTTTTGGGGGCGGGGGGGTGGGGGTGGGGGGGGATAATCTCTGAGGTTCCAGGTTGAAGTTGGACAGAACAGTGCTGCTTGTGGACAGGGTGAGGGGGCCTCTAGCAGTGCTCCCAGGGCCTCCCACCCCCAGCTCCTGGTCAGCATCACTCCTCTTTGGCTCTGCAGGTGGGCACAAACAATCTACAGCTTGTGGGGGAGTTTCTGTCCCAGAGCTTCGGCTTTCTGACGAGCCCTCAGTCCTTCCTACGGGCAGCTGCCATCAACTTCATAGGTAAGATGCTTCCTTCTGGCGGCTCTTCCCTCTTCAGCAAGGTGGACCTCCTTGACCTTCCACAAGGGCTAAGTCAGAACCATGGTACCCTGAAACAGGTTGCTTCCTTTCCTAGCTCTGACCTGATTAGAGAGGCTGTCCTGTGATTTATGTTCAAAGTCCATGTTAGAGCAGCACCTGGGTGGCTCAGGTGGTAAGCATTCGACTTTTGATTTCGGCTCAGGTCCTGATGTCACTCTTTGTGAGATGGAGCCCCAAGTTGGCTTTGCACTGACAGCACAGAACCTGCTTGGGATTCTCTGTCTCCCTCTCTCTCTGGCCCTCCACAGCTCACTGGCTCTCTCTCTCTCTCTCAAAATAAATAAGTAAACATGAAAAGAAATCCATTTTAGAAAGGCTGGAGGAGGAAAAGAACCATAAACGTTTGAAAAGAAAACAACTATTGCTTCCACTGGAACGCCATATATTTTCAAAAATATTTTGTTTCAAACTATAATAGTAGTACAGTGTGTGTTCATGTGTAGATGCTGGCGAGGGTGTGGAGAGACAGGCACCCTCCTACACTGTTGGTGGGAATGTAAGCTGGTGCAGCCGCTCTGGAAAACAGTGTGGAGGCTCCTCAAAAAACTATCGATAGAACTCCCCTATGACCCAGCAATAGCACTGCTAGGGATTTACCCAAAGGATACAGAAGGGCTGATGCATCATAAAAACACATGTGCCCCAATGTTCATAGCAGCACTTTCAACAATAACCAAATCATGGAAAGAGCCCAAATGTCCATCACCTGATGAGTGGATCAAGAAGATATGGTATATGTATGTGTGTGTGTGTATACACACACACACACACACACACACAATGGAGTGTTACATGGCAATGAGAAAGAATGAAATCTTGAAATTTGTAAGAAAGTGGATGGACCTCAAGGGTGTCATGCTAAGCGAAATGTCAGGCGGAGAAGGACAGATACCATATGTTTGCATTCATAGGTCTAACAGGACAAACCTAACAGAGGACCATAGGGAGAGGAAGGGGGAAAGAGAGCTGGGGAGAGTGAGGGACACAGATCATGAAAGAGTATTGAATACTGAAAACGAACCATGGACTGAAGGGGGAGGGGGAGGGAGGAAAGGGGGTGATGGTCATGGTGGGGGGCACTTGTGGGGTGTATTATGGAAGCACTGGGTGTATTATGGAAACCAATTTGAAAATAAACTATTAAAAAAAAAGAAAACTTATAAATTTCAGTTGTCAAAAAAGAAGAAACTAAATAATTCCAGAAGTTCTACCATTTGGATTTAACCATTGCTAACATTCTAGAAATTTTCCCTAAGATTACATTACACACACATACACACACAGAGAGCCATTTTATTTTATCCTTTATTTATTTATTGAAATAGTTTATTGTCAAATTGGTTTCCATATAACACCCAGTGCTCTTCCCCACAAGTGCCCTCCTCCGTGACCATCACCCCCCTTCCCCCTCCCCCTCCCCCTTCAACCCTTTGTTCGTTTTCAGTATTCAATAGTCTCTCAGGTTTTGGTGCAGTTTACTGCCTTCTAAAGAGTCGCAAGCATTTCCCATTGTTACCAGGACTGCATGTATGTATACATGTTGCAGATATTGGCCAACCCTGGGTAGGACTTTAACCATCATTACCAATTGGATAGGTGAAAAGGGTAGCTTGCTATTGTTCTGATTAATATTTTTTTAAATCAGTAGTGAGATTAAATATTTTTCCTATGTTTACTGACATTTTATTTTTGCAAATTAATTGCCTCATGCCCTTTGTTCATTGTCCTATTGGTGTGGGAACCCCATGGAGTTTGACATCCTGGGTTGATGCCCTCCTTGTCATCTGCCAATGACATTTTCCTGGGTCACAGCTCCTCTGAGCGTTGCTCTTTCCCTGTAACACTGACACGTGGGCCACAAGGCATCTTGGAGAAATATTTCTTGCTGGAACTGGTTTACATGCTTCCTTGGTGATTCACCACAGAGGGGGAAAGGGTGGCCCAAAGGTCCGTGAATTCTGGAAGGACTTTACATCTGTCTTATCTTTAGGATTAACAATTAAGAGGATAAACATGAAACGAATACTTAAGGATGATTTGGAGCTGTTACAGAATGGTGAGTCTGGGCCTTGTACCGGGGTTCCGGGTACACAAGGCTGGGGCAAGACAGAAACGGGGCGGGGGGGGGGGGGGGTTCCCTTAAGGACATGTTTTGTTATTTTAAATAAAGTATTACCATTATAAATGTTATATAGATAAGGAGAAAAATTGGGAGAAGTAGGAGAAAGAAAACAAGTTATCCGTTGTTGTGCTGCTTAAAGAAAAACACTGCTAACCAAAAATGTTCTAGTCCCTCAACATCTATCACGTGCTGTCAGGCGCTGATGCTACAGTGGTATTTAAGGGAGACACCCCCATCCCCTAAAGAACTCGCAATTTTGTGTTCTTTTTTACTGCAGTAAAATATTTTGAAATTAATTTATGTTTACAGAAGAAATGCATGAATATAGTTTGTTTGCAAAAAAACCAGGAACATTATTGATAAGGGTAAAGTTCTTTTTCGGGGGGTAAAGTTCTATTCACCCTCAAGTCTGACTCCTCTTCCTTTTTCCCATTTGTTACGCAGTCCTGTATTCTTTTGCTATGTACACATAGACTATATATGTTATATAACACATGATATATAATGTGATATAGGATATATGTTATATATATATATATAAAACTTTCTGCTATATTTACATATATAAAGTTTCTGCAGCTTACTTCTTTCCCATTTAATATGTTAGTCATACAGATCTACTGCACTCTTATAACCCTTGGTAAATTGTTACTTGCATCATTTCCAATTTTTTGCTATGCAAACAATGCTACCATGAACATTCTTATATATGTCCCTTTGTATATAAGTGTAACAGTTTCTCCAGGCTGGATACCAGAGAGTATTGGATTTAACCAAATTATCATGCACATTGAGCTTCAGAGGGTTTAGAATAAAACATTTTAACCTTCCCTCCTGTGAGTTCCAATTACCACTCCTCCCAATTTACAGGTTTTTGCTAGTGAATATTTTAGTTATTTTTTTATACTCCAGAATTTAGATACTATGACTCTTATTGTTACATTACACAAACGTGGGAATTTACTGTGGGGGTTTACTGCAGAGTTACATGCTCTCCATTCCTTTCTGTATCTCTGACCATCCTTCATTTTCCTTCAACCTGAAGTATACTTTTTAGAAGTTTCTTTAGTGCTGGTATCTTGGTGTTATGCTCTCTTGGATTTTGCTTGTTCATAATGACTTTTTCTTACCCTCATTCCTGCAAGGTAGTTTTACTAGTGACACAATTTTTTTTAATTAGCAATTTTATTTTTTAAAAGTAAATTCTATATCCAATGTGAGACTCGAACCCACAACCCCGAGATCAAGAGTTGTGTGCTCCCCTGATTTAGCCAGCCAGGTGCCCCTACTAGTGACACAATTCTAGACCAATAGTTTGTTTCTCAGCACTTTAAAGATATAGTGCTGTCTTCTGGCTTTCTTTGTTGCTGAAAGATGCCTGGTGTCATTAATTTTTGTTTCTTTGCTGGTTAATATATCCCTTTTCTCTGGCTGATTTAATATCTTTCTTTTAGTTTTTAGCACTTTTTAAAAATTTATTTTTTAAATTTACATCCAAGTTAGCATATAGTGCAACAATGATTTCAAGAGTAGATTCCTCAATTTCACTTATCAAATTAGCCCATTCCCCCTTCCCACAACTTCTCCAGTAACCTCCTGTTTGTTCTCCATAGTTAGGAATCTCTTATGTTTTCATCCCCCTCCCTGTTTTTATATTATTTTTGCTTCCTTTCCCTTATGTTCATCTGTTTTGTATCTTCAAGTCCTCATATGAGTGAAGTCATAAGATATTTGTCTTTCTCAGACTAATTTCGCTTAGCATGATACCTCTAGTTCCATCCACGTAGTTGCAAATGGCAAGATTTCATTCTTTTTGATTGCTGAGTAATACTCCCTTGTATATGTATACCACATCTTCTTTATCCATTCATCCGTTGATGGACATTTGGACTCTTTCCATACTTAAGCTATTGTTGATAGTGCTGCTATAAACATTGGGGTGCATGTGTCCCTTTGAAACAGCATGCCTGTATCCCTTGGATAAATACCTAATGTGCTATTGCTGTGTCATAGGGTAGTTCTGTTTTTAATTTTTTGAGGAACCTCCATACTGTTTTCCAGAGTGGCTGCATCAGTTGCATTCCCACCAGCAGTGCAAAAGAGATCCTCTTTCTCCACACCTTCGCCAGCATCTATTGTTGACTGACTTGTTGATTTTAACCATTCTGATGGGTGTGGTTTTGATTTGTATTTCCCTGATGCTGAGTGATGTTGAGCAAGTAGTTTCTAGGATCCTTTAAAAGCCTAGCAAATAGGGGCACCTGAGTGGCTCAGTTGGCTAACCATCTGACTTTGGCTCAGGTCATAATCTTACAGTGTGTGAGTTTGAATTCTGCATGGAGCCGGCTTTAGATCCTCTGTCCCCCTCTCTCTGCTCTTTCCCCACTCACTTTCTCAAAAATAGATAAACATTTAAAAATAATTAAAAAAAATAATACTCCCCCTACCTGCCCCCCAGCTTCAACAAGTATCAACTCATGGTTACTTTGTTTCCTGTTTCTCTCTCTGCCAGCTTATTCTGAGCCAAATCTCAGACTTCATATTATTCATCTATAAATATTTTAGTATATATTTTAAATGATACTGTTTTAACAATGGACAGTTTTGGAGTAGAATGCAAGTTATGCATGACTTTTTAAGATAAAAGAGGTTCTAAGGATTTGTAGAATATGAGACTTGAGGTAACTCACTCAGACCCTTGAGGCTCCCCATTTATTCTCTTCTGCCTCTGAAGTTAGGGGTACTTCAGAGAAGCATTTCCTAGTCCTAATCTCTAACCCTCCTAATTTCAGAGGCCGAGTCATTTGTCCAAGATCACAGAAGTGAATTCTCGGGAAAGCCAGAGCTAGAATTTCCAATTCAGGGAACTTTTTTTTAAAAGTTTATTTATTTATTTTGAGAGAGAGAGAGGAAAATGGAGGGGTATAGAGAGAGGGAGAGTAAGAATCTGAAGCAGGCTCATACTCTCAGCACGGAGCCCGATGCTCAATCCCACAAGCTGTGAGATGATGACCTGAGCGAAGTCAGACGTTTAACCGACTGAGTCACCCAGGTGCCCCCAACTCAGGGACCTTTGCACTAATGCATGTTCACTCCATTGTCCTTTAATTTCACCAGAGTCCTGAAAAAGAGGGAACAGGAATTGGGGTGTGGAGGAAGAAGAGCTGATATTCTCAATGTATATCAGAAGAGAAATTTTACCTCCCCCACAAAATCCTCCAGTCCCTAAAATAGCTGAACACACCTATGTTTGCTATGGGAGGTACTTCGGCCCTTGCTCTCAATTAAATTAGTTTCTTAATAATAAAAACCTGCTGTATACCAAGTACTCTTCTAAGCCCTGGAATACTGTAGTGAACAAAACTGATGTCCCGCCAGGGTGCAGCGCCCCTTCCAGCAGGGGTGGAGAGGGGCCCTAACCGAGTACACACGTGTTAGATAGGCACTCTGGAGAGAGTGAGGCAGAGCCAGAGAGCAGGGCACCGAGAAGGGGCACTGGAGCGGAGACCTGTGGGAAGTGAGGGAATGGACCGTCGGAGCAGCTGAGGGGAGAGCACCCGGCATGTTTCAGGAAGAACAAGAAGTCAGCACGTTGGCGTGGAGTGAGCAAAAGGAAGAACAGGAGATGAGCTCAGAGAATAGCAGTGGGGCCAGAACTCTGCAGGCCTTTTCGGCCATGGGAGGGATTTATGACTTTGCTGTGGGTGGTAGGGATACTTCACAAACACATTTCTCAGCTCCTCTAAGGGGGCTGGGAAGGGTTCAGGGTGCTTGTGATAAGCGGTGCCCGTGTGATTCATTCCAGTGCCGAATGGAAATGATGTTTGAACTCTTTGTTCGTCACTGTCTTCCATGCCATGCTTTGCTTCCTTTGATACAGAGACAAGATGGAGAGAATGTCGGCTTTTACATCCCTGCTGGTGTGCCGGTCCTTGTGTATACAAGACTGGGTGTGTGTGTCAGAGCGGCCTGACACCAGCGCCACAGCTTTGCTGCTGTCATGGCTCCAGTGCCGCACATGCTTGTCCTCAGGGCCCTGCCTTCTGCTTGGGGCCCACTTACCTTCCTGGGACCTACTTCAAGCTAATACTCTGGGTATGCTGCTTTTAAAGGGATGGTGGCTCATCCTTCAGAGGAAATGCCTAGCAGACAACTGCATATAGACAAGCTTTTGTATCCTTTCTGGCTTATTCATAGCTCTTTATCTAGAGAGTAAAAAGTGTGAAGTAAATGACTTTTTTTTTTTTTTAAGTAAATGCCTTTTAAGGGTCCTTTCTTCCAAGTCAGTATGTAATGAAAAACATGGCATCCAATGTCAGCCAGCCCAGTTTCAAATACTGGCTCTCTCGATAATGAGTCATGTGAACTTGGGTGAGTTACTGTCTCTGGGCCTCAGTTTCTTCATCTGTATCATGAGGATAATGGTGCTGATCTTAAACACTGTTGAAGTAGCAGATATAAATGCGTGTACAGCCCTGTGTTCTGCTGGGCACAGACATGTCCCACCAAACCCTTGTGTTGGCTTCGGGATCGAGGTGGGGGCACTCAGAGCTCTGGTCAAGGAAGAATGAGTTTGTTAGCTGCTGCCAAGAGTAGCCAGGCCTTCTCCTGCCCTCCAGTGACCAGGCAGCAGCATCTGTCCCTTTAGGGCTCTAACCCTGGCTTCTGACGACATTTTGTTACACCCATGTCTAGCGCCTAACAAACCTTGTGATCAAGAGATGGTTCTTCACAGGATTTACGGATTTACTGCATAGCCTGAGCCCAGATCTTCCTCATGTACTAAGTACAAATGAGATCACCATGAAGCTGTAGACTTTGATGGGCTTGAAGGCCCTTTTGAGGCTAGACTCATCCTGTTCTCTTTATTCTTTGCATGCTAAGTAAGTTCCAGTCTCCATCCCTCTGTTCCCACCTGGATCGAAGCCCCCCTGCATACCATTCCCTAACTGGACCATTTTAACACCCCCTACCCCTGCCTCTTCTCTACACTTCTCTACACAGAAGCCAGATTCTCTCTGAAACATGTACATCGAATCATGTCAGCCCTTGCTTAAAACCCTTCAGTGGCTTTCTATTGCTGATCAAAGTCTGGTGCCCTACCTTTGGCCACAAGGCCCTGACCAATCTGGCTTCTGACTATCTCTCCACCCTTAGCCTATAGCACTGCACCCCTCAGTTGAAGGTGCAGCCACACTGGCTACTTTCTACATTGTGAATAGAAGCCCTCCTCTTGACCTTGACCTTCAGGAGTGCTTTTGCTCTTTCTCTTCATGTGGCTTCTTACGTCTTAGCTCAAATGTTGCCTTCTCAGAGACATTCCCTGACTGGCCTTCCCAGTTATTCACTGCTCTGTTAAATTTTCCTTCTTCATACTTCATTTATGTTTGCTTGTTTGTTTTGTCTTTCCTCCACTAGAATGTTACGTTCTTAAGGATGGGGAATCTTTCTTGTTCACCACTGTATCCCCAGCACCTAGCATACTGGCTAGGGATAGTAAGCACTCAAGAATAGCTGTTGAAAGAATTAATAGTTCTTGTTTATAACAGTGAAAAATTGCAAATGATCCAATTATTCACTAATAGAGAGTTCATCAAAGAAATTATGATAGAATCATGTGATTGTGTATTATGACATATAGAAGAATATTTTATGGAAAAAATGTAAATCTTATTTTTGTAAAAAGAAGTGTTCATATTCGATATTAAAAAAAATACTGCAGGCATGACTGGCTGGCTTAGTCAGCACAGTGTGTACTCTTGATCTCGGGGTCATGAGTTTGAGCCCCATGTTGGGCACAGAGATTACTTAAAAAAATATACTGCAAGGACAGGTATGAAAATATTAAGTGTTATCTCTGGATGGGGGGAGTAATTTTTCTTTCTTTCCTTTAAAAAATGATTTACATTTAGACATTTTTCTACAGTAAAAGAAGTATTACTTTTACAGTGACAAAAATTATTCTAAATGAAGTTATAGAATAATAATCTGGCATATGGGGTGGGAAATAATGGGGTTTGGGTAGGCAGTCCTTAGAGATTGAGAGTCTGAGTTGATCTTTCTGGTTCCAGCTATTGAAAGTCTGAGGAATGATCCTGTGGAATCTATCCAGTCTTTGGTCATTACTACCCTGAAAAACCTTGATGAATATGTTAGCCCTGGGTTTGCCTCTACTTCCAAGATAAGCCAGCTGAGCAATAACATCTTCAAAGTCACTGGCATGAAAGCCTCAGAAAGAAAGAAGCGACTGTTTACGACTGTCAAACAGGAAAGAGACGATGATGACAATGAGAAAAGGAATATCTGGAATTGGCTTCAAGGCCCTTTAAATTCCTTGCGCAACCGCAAATCAATGAGGTCACAGGTCCCAACGTCTGAAAGTCCACCTACAAAAGCTGGGCTTGCCCCCAAATAAGTTGCACCTAATTGCTCTGAGACTGAAGCCTTTTCCATTTGTTTGTCCAGATATCAATACTTTGATTCAGTCTCCAACCTTTGTCCAACTGGATGGGCTACTTGGGATTAAACCCAAGGAGGTGGTTTTGATCTTAGAAGGCATAGTATGTGTCTCTCCCTAGGGGACTGTTGGCTATCAGCATATATATTTGTCAATAAAACTTATTTTCTCATTCTAAGACAAAATGACTTTCATCCTAGTTTGGGGGGATTGGGGATAAACCTGAGTGACAGGGACAGCTCTGGAAGTATCTCCTTCAACCTTCAGGTAAAATTCCAAGAGTAAGGAGTAGGGTGGCGGAACAGCACGCCCCCTAGTTTCTGATCTTTTTCCCCCTACCTCTACACACCTTGGATGAAATTCCCAGGCCTGACACACTTACATGGGCACATGTAGATTTCAGGTTGGAACAGAAAAACATGGGCTGTGGGCGTAAACAGTGGAGTGGCAATAGTGCCACCCCATCTCTCTCTCTTAAAAAAGCACATCAGATTGCGATGGAGTGACACTCTTGTTGGGATAACTTTGAGTCCATTCTAATTTGTTTTTAAAAATCACTCTAGGGGTGCCTGGATGGCTCAGTTGGAATGTAAGGATGCAGGTTTGAGACAATAGAAGGGCACACATTGCCCAAGGCAGGAGGGACCACCCTTGTAATACCCTTAACATTCCTAAGGGCAGGCCTGGAAATAGAAGCTAAGGCTAGTTACACCCTATGTGAGGGTCCTGGGTCTACTCTGATTGGTTAACACTCTAAATGTTGTAATTGGATAAACCTGCTGTCAATAATATTGTGTAATAATATTTGGATCACTGTACCTATATCACAATTTCCTGTAACTCACCCTTCCCAAACTCATAAAAGCCCTACCCCACCTTTGTCCGGGGCTCTCAGCTTGGATCCACCACACCGGTAAAGTCTGTGAGCCCGAGTTTAGGCCCCGGCGAGCCTAAACCTGTAATAAAGCCCTTTGCTTTTGCATGTGTGACTCGGTCTCCCTGGCGGTTTCTGGTTTTGGGAGACGATAAAGAAATCTTGGGTATTATAGGAAGAGCATGCAACTCTTGATCTTGGGGTTGGGTGAAGAGATTACTTAAAAGAAAAAAAACTTGGGTAGCCTGAGTGGCTCAGTCATTAAGTGTCTGGCCTTTGATTTGGGCTCAGGTCATGATCTCACAGTTTCATGGGTCCGAGCCCCACATTAGGCTATGTGCTGACAGTGTGGATTCTGCTTGGGATTCTCTCTATCCCTCTGTGTCTCTGCCCCTCCCCTGCTCCTGTGCCCATGCTCCCTCCCTCCCTCTCTCTCTCTCTCAAAATAAATGAATTAAAAAAATACAACTTAAAAATCATTCTAAAACTCATACTTGAAATTTTCTCCCTCTCCCACATAACATTATACTACTTCAGAGCTCTGTGCTTCACTGCTGTGTGTCTGATGTCTCATCTAGAAACGGCCTTGATAATACCGCCTGTGGGTCCCCCGGTATTATTTCTTTCCTTCTTTTTTTGTTTTTAACTGTGTGTTTGGTTGCCTAGAAAAAGGAACGTGTTTCCCACCTTCCCTTGCAGCCAGATCTGACCCACCCAGGTGGGTGGAAGGGAAAGTAGCATATGTGACCTCCAAGACTTGTTCTTTAAGGGCAGGGGCACATCCATCTTTGTCATGTCTCCCTGGTGACTCGAATGTAGACATGATGGTTGGAGCTAAACAACTATCTCAGATCATCAGGAGGAAGTGATCTATTGAAGATGGCAGTGTAAGGATGCAGGTCTGAATTTGGCTTTTCAGAATCATTAGACAATAGAAGGGCACACTGTTGACCAAGGAAGGAGGGACCACCCTTGTAACACCCACTCCGGAAAGGCCAGCTAACACCTTTAACATTTCTAAGGGCCGGCCTAAAGATAGAGGCTATAGGTAACCACCTATTGCTCCTATTGCTTGAGGCTAGTCATGCCCTACTGAGGGTCCTGGGTCCACTCTGTGATTGGTCAATACTCTAAATGTTGTGATTGGCTCCCACTAAAAGTATCAATGAATGGTTAAACCCGCTGTCAATAATATCGTATAATAATGATTGGACCCCTTTACCTGTGTCACAATTTCCTGTAACTCCCCCTTCCTAAAACTTGTAAAAGCCCTGCCCCGCCTTGTTCAGGGCTCTCAGCACGGATCCAGTGTGCCAGTAAAGTCTGTGACCCCAAGCTTAGGCTTGGCCAGCCTAAGCCCGTAATAAAACCGCCCTTTGCTTTTGCATGCGTGACTCGGTCTCCCTGGTGGTCTCGGGTTTTGGGGGACGATATTAAAATCTGGGAGAACAGCAGAACACAAGGATAGAAAGAACCTAGGCCAGTTGTGATGGTAGAGCTGTTTACCAGTTTGGATACCTTCAGACATTTTCCTGGGATGGTTGGGAGGCTTAGAGGTAAAATGTTAGCTGTCTTACCCAATGTTATTTGAGTTTTCTGTCACAGGCAAAACCCAATCTTGATGGATTTACTTAATCTTTCAACATTGCTGTAGGGATTAAAGAGGTAGTGAATATGAAGTGCTTAGCAGTCTGCCAGGCACAAAATAAGAGGGCAATGATCTTTTTTTTTGGTCAAAGGTCAGGCCAGTTAGGCTACTGGAACCTGGTTCTGAGAAGTTTGAAAGATGTAGAAAGACCAAAGAACTAGTTACCACTCTGGTCAAACTGATTAACTTCTTTGAAGTTAGCCATGATGAGAATGGTTTTGATTGCTTCTGAATTTTATGAACTTTTTAGGTAAAATCTTTTGAATACTGTTTTCCTCATGTTTAAAAATGAGAATATTAGTGGTGCCTGGGTGGCTCAGTCGGTTGAGCCCCCGGCTTCGGCTCAGGTCATGATCTCACGTTCGTGGGTTTGAGCCCTGCATTGGGCTCTGTGCTGACAGCTCAGAGCCTGGAGCCTGCTTTCGATTCTGTGTCTCCCTCTCTCTCTGTCCCTCCCCTGCTCATGTTCTGTCTCTCTCTGTCTCAAAAATAAATAAAACATTAAAATTTTTTTAATAAAAAATAAAAATGAGAATATTAAAATTATTTTGTGGGTGTTATGGACTGAAAGGAGATGGCTGTATACTTTGTATATAAATAAGTGTTTAATGGCTATAACTATTACCTGGGTATGATGATTAATTTTATGTGTCAACATAATATTGAACCATAGCGCACAGATATTTGGTTAAACATTATTCTGGATGTTTCTATGAGGATGCCTTTGGATAAGATTAACATTGCAATTGCAAATAAGTAAATCAAACTGCCCTCTATAATGTGGGTTGGTCTCATCCCATCAGTTGAAGACCTGAATAGAATAAAAAACTGATATCCTGGGGCGCCTGGAGGCTCAGTTGGTTAAGTATCTGGCTCTTGATTTTGGTTCAGGTCATGATCTTATGGTTTGTGAGATCAAGCCCTGACAGCATGGAGCCTGCTTAGGATTCTCTCTCTCAATAAATAAACTTAAAAGAAAACAAAACTGACCTCCTGAGAGCTAGAAGGAATTCTACCAGCAGATGACCTTTGGACTTGAACTGGAACATGAGCTCTTCCCTGTGTCTCCAGCCTAATGGTCCACCCCAAATATATATATATATATATATTGGACTTGGTGGCCTCCACAATTGGCAATCCTTAAATCAATCTTTCTCTTTACACACACACACACACACCCTATTGGTTCTGTTTCTCTGGAGAACCCTAACTAATTAACACCAGGTATAAGGTAGCCTCCTTTGAATGGAAGAGTGTCAGTGACAGAGGTGTGGTTTGTGAGAGTTGGTCGGAGAACTAAACTTTAAAGGAGAAACACTACTCTGACTTAGCTTCTGAAGCCAAGCACTGAGACTTTCCAAGCTTTGTATACTGGCATTTGTCCCACTGGCCTTCAGCCTAGCTTTACATTGTTTTTCACTTTCTGACTTTCACTGCAATTTCCTTCAAACTTGGACTTCTCAGGATACCCCCAACCCTGTCATGATCTCTAATTCTTGCTACCACTCTCTGGCTGCTCATTCTGTACTAAGCCAGCTGCCCCATCTGTATCAAGATTTTGTAGGGCCCTTAGTCTTATATTTGGGGGAGATCTTGACCAAATCAGGTTACTTGGCAGAGGAAGCTGGTCAATGGTACAGGGAAGAGTTCTCCTCTCACTTGGTCCTTACATTAGCACACCCTGTCTTCCTTTGCATGGTTTCCCCCTTCTTCTGCCTTCCAGCACACATCTCCCCCTTGTCTCTCTCCTCCCCTCCAGACTCTTTGAATGGGTGTAGCACTTCTGCTCCTCCAACTTTCTCATCATTTAAACTTTTCTTTACCCTTGCAGGGTGATTTTGTTCAAACTACTGTACTGGTTCTCCCTTATTAAGTTGCCAGGGGATTTCTTTCTAGTTATTGTCCTCCTTGACCTTGCTGTATCCAATATTTTCAATCATTTTCTCTTTTCGCTCTGTAATGGCCCTAATTTGCCTTCCATTCCTCTAATTAATCAATCTCTCACCTTCCTTTCCCCCAAATGGCCATTTCTTGAAGGTCATTCCCTGCTGTTTTCCTCTCTTTAAAAAATGTGTGGCCAAAAAAAATAAATAAATAAAAAAAATATAAAGATTAACCATATTAACCATTTTTCAGTGTATGGTTTAGTGTTAAGTACATGGACTGTTGTGCAACCAATGTCCAGAACTCTCTTCCTCTCATGGAACTGAAATTATATACCCATTAAACAATAATTCCCAATTTCCCACTTGGCTCAGTCCCTGGTAACTTCCATTCTATTTTCTGTCTATGAATTTGACTATTCTAGGTACCTCCTTTAAGTGGAACCATACAGTATTTGTCTTTCTGTGACTGGCTCATTTCACTTATCATGATGTGATGGCTAATTTTTTTTTGTCAACTTGGATGGGCCATGGTTCCCAAATATTTGATCAAACGTTATTCTGGATGTTTCTGTGAAGGTAGTTTTGGGATGGGATTAACATTTAAATCAGTGGACTTTGAGTAAAGCAGATTATTCTCCATAACGTGGGTCAGCTGCATTTAATCAGGTGAAGGCCTTAAAAGAATAAGAGATTCCCAGAGCAAGAAGAGATTCTGCCAGCAGACAGCCTTTATACTTGAACTGCAACTCTTGCCTGAGTCTCCAGTCTGCCTGCTAGTTTACCTCACCAGATTTTGGACCTGCCAAGCCTCCACTCTGTGAGCCGATTCCTTAAAATAAATCTTTTGCTATGCACATTCTATTGAATCTATTTCTATGGATAACCCTGACTATAAGGTCCTCAAGGTTCATCCATGTCATAGCAGATGTCAGAATTTCCTTTCATTTTAAGGCTGAAAAATACCCCATTGTATGTAAATACCACATTTTGTTTATTCATTCCTGATGGACACAGGTGGCTTCAGCCTTTTGAACATTGTGAATAATGTAACTATAAACGTGTACAAATAAATGTTCAAGTCCCTGCTTTCACTACTTTTGGGTAGACACACAGAAATGGAACTGCTATATCATATGCTAATTCTATTTTTAATTGTTTGAGGACCTGCTCTACTGTTTTCCGTAGTAGCTACACTATTTTACATTCCCACTAGCAGTGCACAAAAGTTCCAATTTCTTCACATCCTTACTAACTCTTGTTATTTTCTGTGTGTTTTTATAGTAACCATCCTAATGGGTATGGCATGGTATGTCGCTGCAGTTTTGGTTTGCATTTCCTTTGTGATGAGTGATGTTGAGCATCTTTTCAAGTGCTTGTTGGACATTAAAATCCCTTCCTTGGAGAAGTGTTTATTCAGATCCTTTTTCCCATTTTAAATTTTATTTATTTTTTTAAAGTTTACTTATTTTGAAAGACAGGAAGAGAGAGAGAGAGATAGATAGAGAGAGAGAGAGAGAGAGAGAGAGAGAGAGAGAGAGAGAGAGAGAATTCCAAGCAGGCTCCAGGCTATTATCTTGGGGCCCAATGTCGGGCCTGATCCCACAAGCCATGATTTTATGACCTGAGCTGAAATCAAGAGTCAGACACTCAACTAACTGAGCCACCCAGGCACCCCTCCTTTTGTCCATTTTTAATTGGGCTGTTTTGTTGTTGCTATTGTTGAGTTGTAGAAGTTCTTTACATATTCTAAATGTAAAATACATATTCTATATCTCTTAACAGATACAAGGTTTGCAAATATTTTCTCCTATTCTGTAGATGGCCTTTTTACTCTGTTAATTGTGTCTTTTGATGTGCAGAAGTTTAATTTTTATTGTTGTCCAATTTATCGATTTTTACTTTTGCTGCCTATACTTTTATATCCTATCCAAGAAATTGCCAAATTCACATCTCCTATGTTTTCTTCTAAGAGCTTTATACTTTTAAATCCATTTTGTGTTAAAATTTTTACATTTAAATCCATTTTGTGTTAAAATTTTTTAACTTTTTAAAAATTTTTTTAAGAGAGATAGTGTGCCAGAGTCCAGCTCCTGCAGGTCCAGGTTCCCGTAAAGGATGATGGTGTAGGCCAGAGAGAGAGTGAGAGAGCCTTGTGTTTCGTTCTGATCACCAGACAGGCACCCCTGTCCACCTGGCAGGTGTCTCTACCATTTTGGCAGGCATCTCTGCCCTGTCTGGTTCTCAGGCTTTATTTATGGCAAAAGATACAAGAACCAAAAAGAGCAGTAAATAATTTCTCATAGATAAGTTTTAAAATTTTCCAGGACATGGGTTCTGCAGAAGTTACAATTCTGGTTGTCATAAAAAACTTAGCTACAGGCACTCATGGTGTCATAGGTATTTTTACAAAACCTCAGGTCTAGGCTTAAGGAAGCAACCTTTAACCAAGAGGCAAACAGCATTGTTTAGTAAAGGTCAGTTTTTTATGAGTAAGGGTCATTTGGCTGTTTATAACTCTAAGAAAAGTTCCCAGAAAAGCAGGTTCTCAGGAGACATAATGCCTGCTCTCATAGTCCCAAAGACGATTGATACATTTTATTGCAGTAGTGACTTTCATAAAGGCGTTCAGGCCCAGAAGGTAGTCAGTTATCAGTTAATTACCTAGAGGAAAATTATATGTTGCATTAGGGTGCATCTAGTTTACCTGACCAGGTGCAATCATACCTCAGGGACAGGGCAGGGGGACAGGCAGCTCCTGACACTAATCAGCAAAGCACTCTGAGGTTTGGTGCCCAAGCAGAAAAAACTAGTTTCAAGAGGGTAGATTTTGGGAGCTATCTGGGGGCAAGAGACCGTGCAAACTTGCTGTACCCTCACTGGGAATTTTCACTCTACCAGTAAGTTCAAATAGCTCTCAACAATAGTGAGTGAGCAAGTATGGCAGGGGTTGGTCCCACGAACCTGGCATCATGACCTGAGCTGAAATTAAGAGTCAGATGTGCAACCGATTGAGTCACCGAGGTGCCCCCATTTTGTGTTCATTTTTATATATGGTATAAGGTAAGGGCCAGACATTTTTTGCATGTCAATGCCTCCTCTCCCCCCTGCATTTTAACTGTTCACATCTTCAGAAATTTTATCACTTACCATGGCTTTAGTTCTTTTACCCAGGGGTGATCAAATCCATATACTGAACTTCTATCTCTTTCCTGAACTCTAGCCTTCCATTTTCAAACACTGCTGAATACCTCACAGAAACATTGATGGGGCAGCCTATAAATTCAGTCCAATGAATTAGACCCACCTATTATTATGTGAGGACCCATGCCCACCAGAGTGTGGCTTAGTGAGGAAACGTCATTAACTACATGTACGCTGACATAGTAATCAAAGAAACTAGGGCTCAGAGAAGTAATATCAGGGTGCATCTTACACTGTTCCAGGGAGAAGCACATGGATTCCTGGGGATGGGAGCAATCTGGTCTCTAGAGGTTTTCTCTTAAATGACAGGCACATCTCATGGGATTTTCCCAGTGCGTAGGTGATAATGTTTCACTCAAATTCTTATGTTTTCCTTGCTCTGATTCTGTGCTTACCAAGCAATTTTCCAATTCACATTGACTTCCCCAATAGAAAGAGATAAATTAGCTTCCACTCACTGGAAACAGCTCTGTTATAAATGAATTCATTGGTATGGATGTAAATTTAGTGATCATGCACTTGTAGTCTGATACTTTTTTTAAAGTTTATATTTTTTATTTTTTTTAATGTTTTATTTTTGAGAGAGAGACAGAGTGAGCAGGGGAGGGTCAGAGAGAGACAGAATCCAAAGTCAGGCTGTAGGCTCTGAGCTAGCTGTCAGCACAGAGCCCGACGCAGGGCTCAAACCCACAAACCACAAGATCATGACCTGAGCCAAAGTCAGACTCTCAACCGACTGAGCCACCCAGGCACCCCTTAAATTTACTTATCTTGAGAGAAAGAGAGCATGAGCAGGCAAGGGGCAGAGAGAGAGGGGGAGGGAGAAAGAATCTCAAGCAGGCTCCACACTGTCAGTGCAGAGCCTGATGTGGGACTTGAACCCATGAACAGAAAGATCATGACCTGAGCCCAAATCAAGAGTCAGACATGGTGCAGGGCACCTGGGTGGCTCAGTCGTTTAAGCGTCTGGCTTCAGCTCAGGTCATGAGCTCAGGTTCGAGCCTCGCATAGGGCTCTGTGCTGACAACTAGCTCAGAGCCTGACACCTGATTTCAGATTCTGTGTCTCATTCTCTCTCTGACTCTCCCCTGCTCATGCTGTCTCTGTCTCTCAAAAAAAAAAAAAAAGAGAGAGAGAGAGAGAGAGAGAGACAACTGAGCCACCGAGGCATCCCACTAGTCTGACACTTTCTGAGTTTATTAGGATAATTCAGCTTCTGGACTGATGCTCAGTTGGTTTTTATTGAATTGATGAATGTCAAGGCCAGACTATACCTCAGAAAAAGATGCCTTCGAGAGGTCCTGGTTTGGCCTGCAGCAGTGTGGCATGCAACTAACGTAAACCCCATCAAACTGCGGGACAAAGACAGACTATTCCTAAACCCCTTCAAAATGCATGATCACTCCCGACCTCATTTTTGTTTTTGCAACTGCCAAAAGCCTAAATCTCAAAATTTGATTTACACGTAGGACCTGAGTTTACTTATTATTAGATTTTATTTATTTATTGTTAGATTTATATCACAGCTATTTCTATAGGGGATCTAAAGAAACTTAAAAGCACAGGAATGCTAGGGGCACCTGGGTGGTTCAGTGGGTTGAGTGTCTGACTTTGGTTCAGGTCAAGATCTCACAGTCTGTAAGTCTGAGCCCCGCATCCAGCTCTGTGCTGACAGCTCAGAGCCTGGAGCCTGCTTTGGATTCTGTGTCTCCCTCTCTGCCCCCCCTATTTGCACTCCATGTTTCTCTGTCTGTCTGTCTGTCTCTCTCTCTCTCTCAGAAATAAACATTAAAAAAAGCACAGGAATGCTAAAACAACATTAGCAACAGCTAAACTTTGTTGAGCTTTTATAATGTGCCATGCAAGGTACCTTAGCACCTTATCTCACAAGAATCCTGTAAGGTTGGTTCTGTCACTATCTCCATTTTAGAGCTGAGAAAACTGAAGCTCAGAGCACTTAAACAGCTTGTAAGGTCACTAAGGTTGTTAATAGTGCAGTGGGGATCCACTCCAGATGGTCTGACTTACTAGAGCGTATACTTAAAATGATCAAGAAGCAGTAAGAACAGAAAAAAAAGTATCGAAAAATGCTGGCCAATGAAAACTACAACAGCACACATGTAGCTTTGAGGTTATGAGCAGCAGAGGAAAGGAGGGAATATATAATGGGCTTAAGTAGCTCTCACTGTTGAGTTACAGGAAACATATTTGTACACGAATAGGAATTTTTTTCTCCCTGGCTTTGAGTTTTGAGAGGACTTTGTTAAGAAGGTCTTGAAGTTAATTCAATGAGTGGTATCATCTAAAGCTGTTTAATAAGAAAAATGCAGAGGCGGTCCACATGGGGCTAATAGTCTTGACTTTACCTTTGGGACAAAGCCCAGGGTCCAACATTAGGAGTGTCAATCTCATGTACAATCCATGGGGTGAGGATGAGGGGAAGATAGAGGGTCATAGCTAGGTTTACGGCCTAGCAGTAACTGCCTCCATCCCCTCCCTTCCTACTGCGGGCACTCTTGACGTCCTTGTCCCTATTGCACTGTCTGCTTTTCTATATAACCTGGCTTGTTCGCTTGCTTCTGGTCTCTCTCCCTCCCAAACACCCTTTGAGAGAGGGAAACTGAAGGACTTCATAAAAATCTGCTTTTTGCTCCTTTTCTTGCTTCTCTTCTTGCTAGGACTTGCACCCCCACCTTACACAGGCCTCATAGTGCAAATAATGTATATCCTCCTTGGAAGAGACAAGGAGTTAATGATTTCTTTAAAATCATTAACATCGAAGGAAGGACCAGGTGTGAATCACCAGAGGAAGCCATCCTGTGTGTTCCAGACCACTGGCACGGGACATCATGGCGCCAAGACCCCCGGCTCCAGGTAATAACACCTGGGCCCCTCTCTTTGTTCTAACTGGTTCCTGGACGCCTGAGAGGACACGTACAACAGACCACACTCCTGGATAAAAAACACTAGATCCCAAACATAGACCAGACTGTCTCTCCTTTCCTTTCTGAGTCTCCCAGACACTTTGTCTATGCCTTTTCTATAGTTTCAATAAACTCTGCTTTCATCTCCAGCTAGCCCAGCTTGATTTTTTAAAAATAATTTATGTCAAGTTAGCTAGCATACAGTGTATACAGTGTAGTCTTGGCTTTGGGGGTAGATTCCTGTACGGTTCATCACTAACATATAACACCCAGTGCTCACCCCAACAAGTGCCTTCCTCAATGTCCATCACCCATGGCATCACACATGATATCTGTCTTTCTCTGACTGACTTACTTTATTAGCATAATACCCTCCAGTTCCATCCACGTTGTCACAAATGGCAAGATTTCATTCTTTTTCATTGCAGACTAGTATTCCATTGAAATATAAATCACATCTTCTTTATCCATTCATCCATGGACATTTGGGTTCTTTCCATACTTTGGATATTGTTGACAGTGCTGCTCTAAACATTGGGGTGCATGTGTCCCTTTGATTCAGCACTCCTGTATCCTATGGATAAATTCCTAGTAGTGCCATTGCTGGGTCATAGGGTAATTCTATTTCTAATTTTTTTGAGGAACCTCCACACTGTTTTCCAGAGTGGCTGCACCAGTTTGCACGCGTGCTCGGTTGAAGAGGAAGACCTTCCCCGATAGAGGAGGACCATTCTTTGGTTAAGAGTATACGAGTAACGGCACTCCCCAACTAGAACCTCCAAATAAGCTCTCACAGGTTTGATTTCTATCCTGTGTGCAGCCAGGGGCCCTCTTGGCTGGTCTTGTGGGACCCCCACTCTGAGTCCTTGGACCTGGCCTGCTGGCATCACCTTCACACTGCTTTGGGCTTAATATTTCCAAGACATTGCTTTTGCAACTTCACCTCTCTGTTTAAAAACATTTCGGTGACTTGAAAATTGCTTACAGTATGTTAAAAAGAAAACCCAAAATGCATCCAGGAATTATAACCTTTAACTAGGCAATATGGAATTTCCTGGTCAACGACCAGGAAATTTACTGATATATTCCTTCTGTTACCCTTGGAAGGAGGTCGTGGTGGGCAACCTTGCCTAACCAAATTCCTTGCTAACAAATTTCTTTTTTTTTTTTTTTAAATGCCTTCTTTGTCTTTAAAATCCTTTCTTTTGTTTAACTCAGTGGAGCTCCCCTTTGCTTGCTAGATGAGATGCTGCGGATTTAAGAACTGTTTAAGAGCCAATTAGATCTTCAAATGTACTTGGTTGAATTTTGTTTTTAACAAGTATGAAGTCTAAGTGCACTATCTTGCTGTTTAAAGTCTTCTACAACCAGACCCGACTTACCTTCATGGCTTATCGCCTTCTATTTCTCCAATGGTGCTTTTTAAATTAGAGGCTTCACATGGGGAGTGTGTGTTAGAGGCTTCCTAAGGGTGGAAAGGGGGAGAGGGAGTGAGGGAGAGGGAGAGAGAGGGAGAGAGTGAGAGTGTGGTGGAGGAGGAGGGGGAGGGAGGCGGAGCTTTGAAGCAATAGGGCCAAAACTAGCGAGCATTTCCGACCACAGCCTGTAGGGGTCTATCATGACCAGGATTCCCAGCGCCAGAAAAAAAAAGCCCAGCCCTGAGTCCGCCGCGCAAGCGCAGTGGCGCCAAAAGAGAATCAACCCCCGCCCCACCCCTCCGAGTTTCGGAGTGCGCAGGCGCAGTGGTTCGGGGGCGTGACAAAGCAGCACGCTCCTCCCAGGGGCCAACGTTGACGGAGAGGGACCGCGGGTTCAAATTCCGCAGCCTTATGCTCAGACTACTCAGCTCCTTACCGGCCTGCACTTTGCGAAGGAGTCCCGCCGGCGAAGACGGTGAACACAGCTCCCGCTTAGGAGAAGGCGAAGCGAGAGGAAAGAAAAGAGGCGCTGGTAGAAACGCACACACGGCGGACTGTAGTGCTGAGGGGCAGTGCGAATCGGGAGCGGGAAAAAGTTCTGAAGCCGGAGGGGCGGGGCCAGCGCATGATTGCAGGCTAGAAGCCAATGGGAGGCGGAAGGGCCGACCAGGAGGGTTGGCAACGGAGGCGCTTAGGAGTGAAACTAGCTAGCCCGCGTCTGGAGGCTTCAGTTTAGCCCGGCTGTGCTAAGTGTTTTTCATAAATTACTTTATGTAGTGGTCAGTGCAACGGCACTGAATAAGTGCTGTTACCTGAGAAGCCTGAGCCTTAGGGGTATTCACATAAGCTGGGATCTCAGAGCAGGCCACTGGAGCCCAGTTCCCGTACTGTTAATGGCTCTGCTCTACTGCCCATCAAGGAATCGAGGTGGAGCAGAGTCCAGTCAAGAGGACTGGGATGAATGGAATTGACCAGGTTGTTGGAGGAAGTGTCATAAAAGTGGAAATAAATGCTCACAAGTAGAGGGAGACAGAAGTCCCCTGCAAAGTGGAATGTGGGTGTTGCGGGCCGGGCTGTCTCTCCAGGCCTTGGAGCATTGCACTTGGATTAGCAGCAGGTGCAGGAAAGCTTTTCTTTTGGGACTGTGTTGTCTTCCAGGTGCGTGAAGTTCAAGTATTTTAGGAGCCTGACAACACAATAGTACCTGGAACAGCCTTGTCTTAGGTTGCTGTAATAAAATACCTGAGGCGGGGGTGGGGTGGGGCCTCAAATAGCCGAAATTTATTTTCTCACCATTGCAGAGTCTGGGAATTCTAAGGGGCTGGCATAGTTTGTTCCTGGTGACAGCTCTATTCCTGACTTGCGGACTGTCTCCCTCATCCTCACAAGCTGTGGAAAGAGCATTCCTCCCTCTTTCCTCTTATAAGGCCTCCATTCCTAGTAAGGATTAGGACCCCTTTAATTTTGTTTAACGTCAGTTTCTCCCCCAAAGCCCTGTCTTCAGATACAATCCATATGGGAGGGTTAGGCCTTTAACACAAATTCTGGGGGGACACAATTCAGTCTACAGCAATAGTTTATACACAAGTAAATAATGAGTGATAACTGGAGACTGGAGAAAATGAACTCTCAGAACTCATATGTTCCTGAGGTGCTTTCATGTATCTTACGTCATTTATTTGCTTATTTAAATGTTTGTTTATTTTGGGGACACCTGGGTGACTCAGTCGGGTAAGCCTCCGCCTTCAGCTCAGGTCATTATCTTGTGGTCCATGAGTTTGAGCCTCACATCGGGTTCTGTGCTGACAGCTAGCTCAGAGCCTGGAGCCTGTCTTCAGATTCTGTGTGTGTCTCTCTCTCTGTCCCTCCCCCACTTACCCTCTGTCTCTCAAAAATGAATAAATATTTATTATTATTAAAAAATTTTTTAATGTTTTTTATTTATTTTTGAGACAGAGAGAGACAACATGAGAGGGGGAGGGGCAGAGAGAGGAGACACAGAACAGGAAGCAGGCTCCAGGCTCTGAGCTAGCTGTCAGCACAGAGCCTGACGCGGGGCCTGAACCCACAAATGCGAGATCTGACCTGAGCCGAAGTCGGAGGCCCAACCAACAGCCACCCAGGCGCCCCAATAAATGTTTATTTTTGAGAGAGGGAACAGAGCATGACCGTGGGAGGGGCAGGAGAGAGGGAGACCCAGAATTCAAAGCAGGCTCCAGGCTCTGAGCTGTCAGCAGAGAGCCCAATGCAGGGCTCAAACTTACAGACCATGAGATCATGACCTGAGCCAAAGTTGGACCCTTAACCGACTGAGCCACCCGGGCTGAGATATAGTTCATCCATATCTTACCTCACTGATAAGTGTATGGTGTGTGCCTTGACACAGGTGGGGAATTTTAGGGAGAACTTGTGGGGGGGGGTTGTGGTTGTCCCCCCCCCCCCACAACTAACCTGAGGAAGTCAGAAAAAGTTACACCAAATGACCTTAATAGCGCTTAGTGAATCCATTATTCAAGGATTTATGCAAAACCCTTTTTTAACTTTGTGATTTGGCTTGTGCTGCCTTGGGAATAATGAGATCCATAATTACCACCCACAGGGAAGTGAAATAATAATTGCTTTTCTTCTGTATTGTTTCATGTTGTCATTCTGAAGTTTAGTAACCAAGTCTTTCTTTTCAGTCTGCTTGCTCTGGTGGGAGGAAGAGGGAGGAAATATAAAGCCCAGGGCCTTGGAGGTCTGGCAGATGGGGGTTCAGATCTTAGGTTCAAGCACTTGCCAAGTGACTGGGCAAGTCTCAATCTTTCTGAGTCTGAGCGTTTTCATCTATAAAATAGAGCTAGTAAAAATATCACACGGGGTTGCTGTGAGGTTATGTGAAAACAATTTGAGCCATTAAAGAATGGGCCCTTGGACTAGATATTTTAGTCATGGGGCCTACTATATACCCATATCTCTGAAGAACACAAACCTCTACCTACAGCCACCATGTCAAGCTGGCTATTCATTCATTTCATCAAAATTTATTTGAATGCCTGCTAGGTGGCAAGGTACCTATTCCGGTGCTAGGGGCAGAGAAGCACAAGGCAGACAAGGTTCCTCCTTTTATGCCATGTATATTCTGCTAGTGCTCAGAGCTGTGAAGAAATTAAGTATAGGGTAATGAGACAAAAGAGTGACTTAAAGTAAGATGGTATGTTTGTTTGGATGGGAGTGGTATTTGACCCATGTGGGGTGGCCAGAAAGAGAGGGAGTCATCTCTAAGGAGGTAAGGTGAGTCTTAAATGTCCATCATTTCCCATGTGGGGGTGGAAGGGGGTGGGGGACAGCAAGTATGAGCCCAAGCTGATTATATCAGGTAGGGTACCATACCAGTCTAGGCTGACCAGTGAGTAATCTATTTTAAAAGGAGAGGCAGTGCTGATTAGATTTTTCTTTTGGGATTTAGAACTAAGAGACATGAAGATTTTTCCCTTGGCATTGGGAGCTGGAGCTGAAAGGTAGAGGCGCTGAAGAGGCCCTGTGCAAGCTTCAGTTTTAGGTAAGCAGAAGCTATGAGTAAGCAGAGGAAGTTAGTGAGTGACTCCGTGTGGCATGTGACAGAGCCGGAGGACAGTCCATGGGTATTTACTTGCTGGTGAGGTTCTTGGAGCTCTCTTAGAATCCGGACTACTTTGTAGTTCTGGTCTGCAAGAAATCCCACTCTGCCAGTGCCTTCAGCTCTAGGTTTTTGCACATTGTCTCAGTTCTTAATTTCTCAATATGTATATTTTCAGTAGATCTCCCTTTATACTTACTCTATCTTTTGTCAGATGAATCTGACTAAAAGAGCCATATGGATCTTGGTTTGGATCCCTGGTGTTCTTCTTAGCAGCTGTGCCTTTGAAAACTAATTTCAGTAAGCATTAGTATCCAGGAGCTGTATCCTTAGAGTGCTGTACAGGTTAACTGAGATAATAGTAGTAAAAAGGCCTGTGGAGTGATCAAAATTTGCTAGATACCTTCCTCTTTTCTTCCTGATCTGAATGGTTTTTTTGATTACATGCCTCCCTCTCAGTATTGACCTGTCCTAGTTTTTAAAAGTCACCCTTTTTAAAAAGTTTATTTATTTACTTAAAGAATGCTCGCACGTGCGAGCATAAGTTGGGGGGGGGTGGTGAGAACCAGAGAATCCCAATCAGGCTCCACGCCATCAGAGCAGAGCCCCATGTAGGGCTCTGTCTCACAAACCGTGAGATCATGGCCTGAGCTGAAACCAAGAGTTGGATGGTTAACAGACTGAGTCACCCAGGTGTCCCTAAACTATAAACTGGAAGAACATCATGGCAACTACCCTTCTCTTCATAAATATAGGGCACCTTACTAGACTTATTGAGTCCAGCTATGTAGCAAGATTGTAAGTGGATTTCAGATTGATTGGTATTTGTACTTAGAAGAGGTGGGCCTGCCCAATAGTTTGGAGCAGTGACTTCCATAGAGAGTGGGAACCAGGATGGAAGAGTCAGTCCTCCAAATGATAATGAAAGAAAGGGTATGGAGAAGCTATCATAGAGAAATTTGGTTCAGAAGAGGAGGAAAAAAGATGAAATAAACATGGAGCCGCAGAGTTCTTAGACCTCAGCCTGGCAAGGAACAAGAAATGCTGTGATCGCCGTATTGGAAGTTCTTGCAGCCAGGTCTCAGTCCTTGTGAAGAGAGCTCCACCAGCCTGCAACCCGACAGAAAACTGTTTATTTCTTAAGGCTGGAAGAGTTTTAGGAGGAGGCTCTGGTTTATACTGGAAATGGAGGCTGGGACAGCTAAGAAGTACACTAAAGATACCTGTGAAATAACGTATGTATACGTGGACCTGTGCCATGGAATGAGATGTACTGGTAATTCTCTGCTTCTGCGTCATGATCTTCCAGGTCTTTCCAGCAGGATTCAGTGAGGCAGCTGTGCCAGGCAAAGGCTACACTGCAGAGATGTGAGGGAACCATCCTGCAGAGGTAGCCAGGAGCGACATCCCTGACCTCAGAGGCACAGGTGTTTGAGAGGAAGTCTCCGCATTTTCCTGGAGGCATTAGAAGGGTGTCCAAAAAGCAAAGTAATCCCAGGTAAGGGGGGGGGATTGCATAGCTGTTTCTGATAAATATCACTAAGTGGATTACATGATTTGGGTATGGCTTTGTGATGGTGTCTACAATGGAGAGAACATGGTCTCTGCTTGCAAAAAAGTGTATAACCTAAGGAGAAATTCCATCGCTAGTATTGAGACTGCTCTTAGGAACTGTTCTAGGTTTCAAGTCATTACTTCCAGATCTATTTTTTTTCCCCTAGGACCATGGCTGATAAAACCCAGGAGGATGGTGGCATCCATTTCCCTTTTCCCTTCACACCCTATTCCATCCAGAAAGACTTCATGGCTGAGCTCTATCGGGTCCTGGAGGCTGGCAAGATTGGAATATTTGAGAGTCCAACTGGCACTGTAAGTATGAATCATCAGGGGCTAAGAAGGGTCTTGAAATAATCTGATTCTGACACAGCAGAGGCTACCTAGCATGTTACCATAAGCAGAGATTTTCATAGTTTGACATTGGGCAAAGTAATTCTCTGTTTAGCTTTCTGAGTAATAGTCACTTCCTCTATTAGAATGTTAAACAGAAGGGCACCTGGGTGGCTCAGTTGAGCATTCGATTCTTGATCTTAGCTCGGGTCTTGGTTTCAGGGTCATGGGTTTGGCAGGGCCATGTGGGGATTTGTGCTGGGTGTGAAGCCTACTTAAAAAAATAAATAAATAAATGCAGCCCCAGGGTGTGAGAACAGTTAGGCTAAAGAACTTGAATGCCAGTAGAAACCAAAACCTACAACACCAAACCTTTTCAGATTGTTTTGGGCACACAACTGCTTTGATGTTGAGAAACAAATTACTTTGGCTTTTTCACAGATTAAACCTATCAGTTTATCTTCAGGAAGGAGGTTACTGAGTGCTGGAGGAGTCCAATCAAAGGCCCCTGAGTTTTTTCTCCTAGGACTAGAATGAGGGAAGGATTTATCAGAGGGTGGCTTGAGGAGGATTAGGGCGGTGGTGAGCAGTGCCAGCCTCTGGCCGCTCACTTAGAATGTACTGTATGGTGGTGACATGGCTGCGTTGATGTGAAGGTCCCCCAACGAGGCTTCCACCTCCTGGAAGCCCTCCAACTCCTGGAAGCCCTCCTCTGTGTCTCTGTCATCCAGTGGAGCTCGGCAAGTTTGGCCTACAGGAGACTCTTAATCCAGAGCGGCAGGACTTTTTTGCCCTACCAGTCCACTGAGGTGTTTCTCAGTGTGACAGAGGCCTCCTGGTGAATAGATTTGGGTGTTTCAAGTCCTTATTTGACCATTCTCCAGTAGTTGGTGTTGTTGAACATATCCCTCTCCCTTGTTTAAAGTGATCCAAAACATCAATCAAAAATAATACACGTCATTTAAAAAGTTAAATTTACTAAACTTGGTTCTTTGGGCAGATACTTTTAATTTTTGTAACTGGTTCCTAAGAAATATATTTGCATCACACATTTGAAATTGTAAGTTTGGTACTATTCCTTAATTTAAGGATTTTAATCATCGTACCTTCCTCTTGTGATAGCTAAGATGCAGCTTTCTTACCATTTCTTTTCCCTCTCTAACCCCACCCTCCCTGTGTAGTTAGATGGAAAGTTTTAGCCTCTGCTAAGCCAGTATGCTCTGATCATGGGTTTTCTTCTTGAAAAATTTTTATTTTCCCAGGGTTCTCTCACACCATCCAGTGGCCTCCGTAGGATATTCCATACAAAAATTACTGCTTAGTCTGTCTCCTCAGCTGCCATAACAGAATACCACAGACTGGGTGGCTCAGATACAGAAATTTATTTCTCACAGTTCTGGAGGCTGGGAAGTGCAAGATCAAGGTTTGGGCAGCCTCTGCTTCTGGTGGGGACTCTTCCTGGCTTGAAGAGGACCTCCTTCTTGTGTTCTCACATGGTAGAGAGATCTTTAGTGTTTTTCCCCTTTTATAAGGAGACCAGTTTTATAGGATCAGGGCTCTATCCTTAGGACCTCTTTGAACTGGAATCACCTCCTTGAAAGCCCTTTGTCCAGTACAGTCACATGGAGATTAGAGCTTCAACATACGAATTTGGGGGTGACATAATTCAGTCTATAGTAATTACCAATTTCATTTTACCCTGTAGATTTCCTTCTTGAAGTTGTCCCATTTGTTCCTTTTTTTTAAAAAAAGTTTTTATTAATGTTTTTTATTTATTTTTGAGAGACAGAGACAGTGTGAGTAGGGGAGGGTCAGAGAGAGAGGGAGACACAGAATCTGAAGCAGACTCCAGGCTCTGAGCTAGTCAGCACAGAGCCCGACGTGGGGCTCAAACCCACGAATTGTGAGATCATGACCTGAGCTGAAGCAGGACGTTTAACTGACTGAGCCACCCAAGTGCCCCTGTCCCATTTGTTCCTACGATCGGCTTCACAGTTATTGTACCAAGATTTTCCATTCCTCCTTAAAAATAAAATTAAAAAAAGCAACCTTATGAAGTATAATTGACATACAATAAAATGTACCCCTTGTAAGTCCACAAGTTCAGTGAGTGTTGACAGATGGAAACCCCCTTATAACCACTGCCACAATAAAGATGCAGAACATTTCCATCAGCCCAGAAAGTGTGTTGTACCCCCAGGTGCTGTTCCTCCCCTCACACCCCAGCCCAACCCCACCCCAGGCAGTCAGTAATCACTTACCATCTCCATAGATGAGTTTTTTTTAAGCTTTTTTTTTAATGTTTTATTTATTTCTGATACAGAGAGAGACAGAGCATGAGAGGGGGAGAGGCAGAGAGAGAAGGAGACACAGAACCGTAAGCAGGCTCCAGGTTCTGAGCTAGCTGTCAGCACAGAGCCCGACGCGGGGCTCGAACCCACGAACGTGAGATCTGACCTGAGCCGAAGCCGGAGACTTAACTGACTGAGCCACCCAGGCGCCCCTCCATAGATGAGTTTTAACTTTCTAAAATGTCATGAAAATGGCATCATATCATAAGTATTTTTTTGTGACCAGCTTCTTTTGTTCAGCCAGCATAATATTTTGGGGATTCATGCATGTTGTTTTGTGTATTCTTAAGTTTTTTCTGTGTTGGAGTTTCTGTTTCCTGGATTCCTTATCTTCTTTGTTTTGGTAGAGAATATTCCTGAATAAGATTTTGAGACTTGCTGAAAGTGTATTAATCTGCCTTTCTCTTGATTGATACTGATAGTTTGGTTGGGTATATAATTCTAGCTGCAGAATGCTTTTTTCCCTCACAACTGCTCCCTTTCCTGTCTAATTTCCGTTGTTGCTACCAAGAAGTCCAGGGCAACCTGCACCCCAGTCCTTTGTGAACTCACCCCCCTCATCCTCACAGCTTTCAGGATCTCCTCTATCTTTTGTATCTGAAATCTCATGTTGATGAGTCAGATGTGTGTGTTCAGTTCCTTGTGTTGGGTCACTTGATGGGCTCTTTCCACTTGGAGGCTTCTATCTTTCCATTCTGAGACATCTTCTCACATTTGATAATCTTCCTGGTACTCCCATTTTTTTGAGTTTTGGACTTGCTGGTTAATCCTGTAATTATGTTTTCTTCTAATTGCCCATCTCTTTGGGCATCCTGGTTAGGTTTTGTTTTGTTTTTGCTTTAAATTCTACTTCCACAAGATTTCTTTGACTTTGCTGTCTAGTCTTGATATCCAGTTTATTTTTATTATCCTAGCCTTAATATTCAAGAACCTTTCTTATTCTTTGATTTTTAAAAATAGCATCCTGTTTTTGTTTCATGGAAATAATATATTTGTGAGGATATCAATTATAGTAGTATTTTGAATTTATCCCCTCCCGAATCATCTCCTTGTGCAGCCTTCTCCCTCCCCCAGTTTGGGTTCTGTGTTTTGTTGAGAGGCTTTCCTCAAATGTCTGGTGATCCTTGGCTGTCTTCTATTGGTGTTCAAGAAAAATCTACCACAGAGCTGATGGATAGGCCTGTGACGCAAGCTGGCTGTGGACTGGTGGACTGGCCTCTCTGTTGGGCCTCCAGGGATCAGTGTCTGTGTGATTTCTCTTGAGCCATCCACTTATTCCAGAAAAGGCTTCTCTAAACCCTTGCCTTCTAGTCCCAGGCTGATGCCAGTATTCCCTGGGGAAGTGGCTTTAGGTGCATGTTCTTTGGTGTCCTACTTTGACTTCAGCCCTCTTCCCCACCCTTCGCAGGGCTCTCTGGAGCCCTCCTGGCTTAGCTCCTCCAGAGGCTGCACGTGCTGTCTTTTGCAGGGAAGGGGTGTCCCTGCCGGTTTTGGGGCTTCTGAGGGGGAATCTGGGGAGATCTCTGCAGGCACTTAAGCTTACAGTCCTTTACTCTATCAGGCCCAGTTCTCTGCTTTCCATCTCTCCTAAAACCTGTTACTCTCCCTTCTTCCACTTTTTTTCTGTGTGATTTAAGCCCCTTTTCTTCATTTGGTGTAAATTTAGCATGTTTCAGAAAAGAACACAGAAGAGCACGTATTATTCCTGCCCTGTTTAACCTGGAGGCACACGTCCCCATCTCAGGCCTCTGCCCATTCCGTGCATCCTCTTCCTCTTCTCAGCCCTTTGTTGTTGGTGTTCCTGGTTCCAGGGCCTCATACCCTTGTTGTGACTTCAGCTACCATCACGTTCTGACATTGTCTACATCTCACCTCTGGTAAGCTCTTCCATTGCCATGCTGTTACATGCTGAGCCTCACCTGCTGAGCATCTGCCCTGGGTGGCCAGCTTCCCTCTTAGGTCCTTGTGATGCCTTGGACGTGTCACCTTTTTTAGCCTTTCATGACCCCACCATGTTGTGCTGACCTTCTGACCTTGTGCCCCCGTGCCTGTGTGTGATGTTGCAGTTTTGGGCACTCTGAAACCTGGAGCCCGTGCTTCTCAGGGAACTGTCAGGCCCTGCAGGTCGTGTGTCAAGTTCGTGCCTGTTGGGATTTTTAGAGAGCTGTTTCCCAGCATCAATCCCAGTGCTTGCTACAGTGTGGGCGTTTAGAATGAATGAATTTACTTATCTTGGCATAAATTTTATAACTGTGATATCTTGGATGGTACCCCATGAAATAACATTGTTCAAAGCTAGGAATATTGTGGGTACTTTATTAAGTTTATTTCATAACTAAAGCAAGCATTTGGTCATACTTCCTTTTAGCATTTTCCAATTAAAATTTTTGCTGTCTCATTAGAGGGCATAGAAGTGCAGGGCCTCATTAGATCTCCTTTATCTTTGTGTTAGAGGGTATTCACAATTGTTTCTAGAGGATAACTTTGACCATCCCCGTAGGAACTTCCTCAGCTCACTTTGAGGTGGGGAGTGCTGGCTCTCTAACCAGCTGTCTGACCCTGGGCCTTTGTTACGGGGGAGGTCTCTCCTGCCCCTAGCCTGGTGGTGGCTAGTGCCAGTGGCTCCCCATTTTACTGGCAGTACAGAATGGGTGCTCTCCAGGTTCTGCTGGGGAGTGCTGTCTGGAAGGTTCTGCCATTCAAAGAGCTGAGAGAAATGGTACATACGGGGCTTTTCCAAAGATACGTTAGAAGTGCATTCTGTCATAGGGCCTTTCAAGAATTTGATGAAATAGATTCTTAATCTAGGACTGTAATAATTGTATTTTTATTACTTAATAATAACAAAAATAAAACAAAAAATAGCTCCAGTTGCTCACTTATGTACCAGGTACTGTTCAAATCCTGATGTAGGTATTAGCCGTTATGGGTAGGCACCTAATACTTGCAGCAGTTCTCTGAGGAAGGTATTGTTACTAACCCCTTCCCCACCTTTTGTTTTTTGTTTTTTTAACTTCTCATTTTTGTGCATGTGGAGCAAACAAGCCTAAAGAGGTTAGCCTCAGGTCACGGAGCTGGTGAGTGGAGGAGCCAGTGTGTGGCCAGCAGCCTGGACTCTGGAGCCTTCGCCACTGTGCTCTGCTCTTCCCCAGCTCTCAACATCCGTGCATTTTACCTATGGTTCATTCAAGCCCAAATTAGGTTGAGAACCCCTTTGGGTACTGCGAGACCCTGGGCTAAGCAGGCTCAGAGGGCTGACTGCCTGCCCGGAATGTGTAGGTTCCTGCAGAGACTCACCTGAACTGAACTGCCCTTCGGACACCGGAAGCAGCAGCCTTAAGAAACCCACAGCAGCAGCCTCCCAGAAGGACTGTGTTAGTGCTCCCCCTGCCGTAACAAGAGTTCTACAGGCTGGAGTGTCAGTAACAGAAACTTCCTCTTCCAGGTTCTGGAGTTCAGAAGCACAGAATCCCAGTGTGGCCAGGAGCAGGTCTCTCTGAGGGCTGAGAGAGGAGACTGTTTCATCACATCGCCTTCCCTCTGGGCATGCCTGGGTGTCCCAATTTCCCCTTTCTGTAGGGACACCAGTCATACTGGATCCGGGCCCTGATCTTAACTAAATACATCTGGAGTGACCCTGTTTCCTAATAAGGCCACATTCTGAGACACTCAGGGTTAGGACTTAACGCAGGAGTTTAGGGGGAGGGGATCCAATTCAACCCACAAGGACCCACAGGGAAAATTCTGGTCTTTAAGAATTGTGTTCTCCAGAGCAATTAGTTTGCTTTTAAAGTGTTTTGAAGACCAGGACTCATGGGGCTGACCATGTGCTGTCTGTACGTGTGGGCTGTGTTAAAGTGGAAAGCCCAAGGTGGCTCCCCCTTAGTGGGGACATAGGATTTCAAGCTATATTATTATTTGGCCTAAATTCTTTTTTGGGGCTATTTATCTAATTCCTCACCTTCTAATTTTGTTAACTTGCAGTACTTATATGTAACCTGATAAGCTACATTAAATTATTTTAGGAACAGTGAGCTGCATAATTAAACCAAGAACTTCATTTTCATTTCTTCTTTTTTTGTATTTTCCCTGGCTGTCCTTTTGCTAATTCCCTTCCTACTCTTTCCCAGGTCAGTCTTAACGTACCTTCTAGTAATTAAAGGTAGGCCTTCCCTGAAGGCTCTATTAAAATGGAAAGCGTCATCTGGAAAGCTTTAGTTTTTGTTCTCTTTTCCTGAAGACGTTTGTCTTCCTGTAGGGAAAATCTTTAAGTCTGATTTGTGGCGCCCTTTCCTGGCTCCGTGACTTTGAACAGAAGAAACATCAAGAAGAAGCACGTCTCCTTGAAACTGGAACTGTCCCCTTAAGTGATGGGAAGGATCAGCCCCCGTTTCTCTCATCCTCCTGCAAAGAGACCTCAGACACCCTGAGGCCTGCTGGAGAGCCTGACTGGGTGACTCAGTTTGTGCAGAAGAAAGAAGAAAGGGATCTGGTGGACCGGCTGAAGGTGAGCTTAGGGTGACGGGAGGTGAGGATGGTCCATGAAACAGTGTTTGGGTGGTAATTTGGGGTTGATGAGTGTGTCCTTCACCCTTGCAGTGCCTTCTGTAGCCAGTGGTGCTGTGCCCTGGCTGTCTTTTTAAAGCTTATTTGTTTATTTTTGAGAGAGAGAGGAGGGGAGGGGCAGAGAGAGGTGGGAGAGAGAATCCTACGTAGGCTCTGCGCTGTCAGCACTGAGCCCAATACAAGGGTTGAACTAATGAATGGTGAACTCATGATCTGAGCGGAGACCAAGAGTTAGACACTCAGGGTGTCTGGGTGGCTCAGTCGGTTGGGCTTCTGACTTCTACTCAGGTCATGATCTCACAGTCTGTGGATTCGAGCCCCGCGTTGGACTGTGCTGACAGCTCAGAGTCTGGAGCCTGCTTCAGATTCTGTGTCTCCCTCTTTCTCTGCCCCTCCCCACTCATTCTCTGCCTCTCAAAAACAAACAAACAAACAAATAAAATAATAATAGTTGGGCACTAAACTGATTAAGCCACCCAGGTGCCCTGCTTTCTGTCTTTTTAAAGCTGCTGTCAAACGTATGGTATCTGTCCTCTGCCTGACTTATTTCACTCAGTATGACACCCTCGAGGTCCATCTACTTTGCTACGAATGGACAGATTTCATTCTTTCTCATTGCCATGTAGTACCCCATTGGACATTTAGACTCTTTCCATGATTTGCCTATTGTAGAAAGTGCCGCTATGAACATTGGGGTACATGTGCTCCTATGCATCAGCATTTCTGTATCTCTTGGGTAAACCCCCAGCAGTGCTATTGCTGGGTCATAGGGGAGTTCTATGGATAGTTTTTTGAGGAACCTCCATACTGTTTTCCAGAGCGGCTGCACCAGTTTACATTCCCACCAACAGTGTAGGAGGGTGCCTGTCTCTCCACATCATTGCCAGCATCTATAGTCTCTTGATTTGTTCAGAGGACCATAGGGAGGGGAAGGGGGAAAGAGAGTTGGGGAGAGAGGGACACAAATCATGAGAGATTATTAAATACTGAAAACGAACCGAGGGCTGGGGGGGGGGAAGGGGGGTGATGGTCAGGGAGGAGGGCACTTGTGGGGAGAAGCACTGGGTGGTATATGGAAACCAATTTGACAATAAACTATTATTTAAAAAATAATAATAAAGCTGATGTCAGTGGGTCTTCTCTAGACCAGGGTGGCAGTTCCATTCATTACCCACCTGGGAACGGAACCTCACTGTTGCCATTGGCAACATGGTTCGGTGACTGCAAGCTCCATTAAGGGAATGAATTTGATTGAGAGTCTGTGGCTTTGGATGGGAGTGTGTAGACCTGCAGTGAGCAGTAGGGCTGGGGTCTAGTGAGGGGCAGGGATGCTGCTGCACCCTTGAGTGTTGCCCACGAAGGGAGAACCGCCCTGTGTGAAGAGGCACGAGGCCGAGCCCCAACTCTTTAAGGAGGGCCTGGTTTGGGACTCCTGCAGAAGTTTCCTATGTGGCTACTTTACCCTGTAGGAGGAGCAGGTCAGGAGGAAGAAGCGTGAAGAGCGCCTGCAGCAGATCCGTCACAATGCACAGCTCAAGTATGCAGCCAAGCGCATGGTGAGCATCCTCCTGGAGTGGCAGGGACGGCATACAGGCACTGTCCCGCTGCGTGGGGCCTCACGGGGTTGCTCCTTTGGGTGAGTGGCCAGGACCTCAGTCTTCTTGCCCGATCCCCCTCATCACCCAGAAGCTGGCGGCTTGAGCTGAGATTGATGCCTGGGGTATAGATACAGTAGGACAGTGAGGCCTGTGGAAATGGCATGTGTGTTGTGCCTGCTGGTAGCCACTTTGAGGCTGACTCCGTCAAGGGGGCAGGGGCACCGGTACTGAGATTTCTCTGTCCCACTTGTAATGCTCTTACACAGAGACAGGAAGAAGAAGAAATGGAGCGTCTCCTCCACCTCAGCAAGGAGATGCTAGCGGAAGGAACAGGGACCGAGCCCCTGGAGCAACTGGTGTGCGGGGAGGAGGAGCTCATCCTCGCCGAGTACGAGAGCGATGAGGAGAAGGGAGCAGCTCATGGGTAAGATGGTGCTTCTCCTTCGCCCACTGCCCGTGCGCCGGTCTGCATGGGGGCGCCCAGGGACGCAGCTCCCATGCCTAGGGCGAGGCAGCCTGCTGTGCCCCTCAGGAGTCATCTGAAGGGACGGAATGCCTTCCTCAGGTTCCTCCTGAGTGTGCATAAATGGGGTCTGTGCTTAGCCGAGGCTGCAGGGCTAGGAAGGGGAGAAGCAGGGACTTGGTGCCCAGCAGCCAGGCCGCTCAAGATTATGTGCTCTTAGCTCCCAGACTACACCGTGTGAGGTATATGAGCCCAACTTGTTCTTTTCGCCTTCTGGCTTCTGTCTGGGTTTCTGATTTGTGAGCGCTAAGCTGCTGGGTGGAGTAGCAAACACGGAAGGTGACAGTGAGGCTGTTCTGAGGCCACGCTGCCCCTAGTGGGAGCCTCCTTTCTCATTCATGCTTTAGTTGCACAAATGACCTTTGAGGGTCTGCTCTAGGTGTGACATGGCTCCAGGTGCCAAGAATGACGCACATGACCCCTCCCCTCAGAGAGCTTGCATGTAGTTGGGGTGGGTGGGAAACACAGACCAGAACTTTGAAATGAGCACAGTTGCCCATGAGGAGAATAAAACTGGTGAAGTGGGTAGCATGTGGGGTTGCACCTTGAAGCCAGGAGATCCTTCCAAGGTGGGTGACGAAGGTTGAGAAAGAGCCATGGGAAGACCTAGGAGAAGAGAAGTCTAGTCAGAAGCCTGAAGGAGTCCTGGCCTGGAAACGGAAACAGGTTTGGTGGGTTCAAGGGACGCAGAGGAAGGCCCAGAGGCTGAGCAAAGAGCGAATGAGGGAGAGGGAAAGAAGAGGCCGCTGGGGTTTGGGTCTCGTCGTTCCACCCAGCGTCTGGGTGTTCTCGGTGCAGTGGGTCTGCAGGAGGTTTCAAACAAGGGAGTAACACGATTGGATTTGGGCATTAGAAAGGGCATTAAGATCATCTTGACACCAACTCTTTCTCCAAGGCACAAGAGCCCCTACAGGTCATCCCTCTTAGGCTCCCAGCTTGGAAGCGGTGTTTTCTGCTCCTCTAACGGTGACTCCAGGTCCTGTGTATGCCACATTCTCATTGACACTGTGGCCACCATGTCTGTGTAGAGCATAACTCCAAGGCCTGAAACCTTCCATGGACTCTTTCATGAGGGAGAAAATCTTCAGTCTGTCTGCAGTGCACCTTCTAATGTCACCCTCGGGTGCTCAGCCTCCCGGCTGCTTTGACTTTTCTTTTTTTTCTCCTCCGTTCTATTGAGAAGTAATTGGGTTGTAACATTGTGTAAGTTTAAGATACCTTCCGTGATGGTCGTACTGCAGAACAATCGCTACTACAGTAAGGGTAGTTCACAAGTGCATTGCCTCTCATACTTCACGATCCTTTAAGGTGTGCTCCCCTAGCAGCTGTCCGTAGACGGTACAGTGTTGTTGACGACGGTCATCATGCTGTGACCCCAGAACTTACTCTCTTCTAATGCTCTTTACCTTTTGACTACTTTCATGCCACTCCTCAGCCCCTAGCAATCTACTCTCTGTTTCTAGGAGTGTGGTTTTTTTAGATTCCACTTATGAGATGACACAGAATTTGTCCTTCTCTGACTTACATCACTTAGCAGAATGCCCTCAAAGTTCATCTATATTGTCACAAATGGCAGGATTTCTTTCTTTTTTATGGCTGAATATTTTGCTGTGTGTGTGTGTGTCACATTTTCATTATCCATTCATCTGTCCGTTACTTAGGTTGTTTTCATTAGTGCTACATTGAACATGAGGATGTGGAGGTTTCCGTGAGATAGTGATTTCATTTTCTCTGGATATATACCTGAAGTGGGACTGCTGGGTCATATGCTACATAATATTTTTAATTTTTTGAGGAATGTCCATGCTGTTTTCCAGAGTGGCTGCTCCAATATACATTGCCACCCACAGTGCACCAGGGCTCCCTTTTCTCCACATCCTTGCCAATACTTCTCTTTTTTGTCTTTGTTTTTGTAGAGAGAGAGTGCGAGCAGGGGAGAGGGGCTGAGGGAGAGAGAATCCCAAGCAGGCTCGATTCTCATCGCAGAGCCTGACATGGGGCTTGATCCTACGACCCTTGGGATCATGACCCAAGCTGAAATCAAGGGTTGGATGCTGAATGGGCTGAGCCGCCCAAGCGCCCCATCTTTTATCGTTTTGATGGTAGCTATTCTAACAGGTGGGAGGTGGAATCTCATTGCAGTCTTGATTTGCAGTTCCTTGGGGGTCAATGGTGTTGAGCATCTTTTCATGCACTTGGCCATCTGTATATCTTTGGAAAAATGTGTATTCAGTTCCTCTGCCAGTTAAAAAAAATTTTTTTTAATGTTTATTTTTGAGACAGAGATAGGGTGTGAGTGGTGGAGGGGCAGAGAGAGAGAGAGACACAGGCTCTGAGCTGTCAGCATAGAGCCTGATGCCGGGCTTGAACTCATGAACAGTGAGATCACGACCTGAGCTAAAGTTGGATGCTTAACCAACTGAGCCACCCAGGTGCTCCATCTCTGCCCATTTTTTAATTGGATTATTTGGGGGTTTTTTTGAGTTGTAGGCATTACTTACATATTTTGGACATAAGCCCCTTATCATCAAACAGGTGGTTTACAAATATTTTCTTCCATTTCTTGGTTGCCTTTTCATTTTGTTGATTTTGCTGGGCAGAAGCTTTTTAGTTTGACATAGTCCCACTTGTTTATTTTTGCTTTTGTTGCTTGTACTTTTGATGTCCCCCCCCCGCCCCCCCAAAATTATTACTTAGATAAATGTCATGGTGCTTTTTCCTTGTTTTTTCTTCTAGGAGTTTTATGATTGTAGGTCTTGCATTTTTTAATCCATTTTGACTTAGGTTTTGTGAGTGGTGTAGGAGAGGGGTTGTTTCTTCTGCATGTTTGCCCAGCACCGTGTTGAAGAGACCATCTTTTCCTCATGGAGTATTCTTGGCTCCCTTGTCAAACATTCCTTTCCTGGTTATGCATGGGTTTATTTCTGGGCTCTGCTCTGTTCCACAGGTCTCAGGTGTCTGTTTTATGCCAGTACCACACTGTTTTGATTACCGTGCTGTTTGAAGTAAGGAAATGTGATGCCTCTCACTTTATTCTTTCTAAGATTGCTTTGGCTATTTGGAGTCTTTTGTGGTTCCTAATGATTTTTAGGATTCATTTTCTGTATCTATAAAAAATGCCACTGGAATCTTGATAAGGAATTGCATTAAATCTATAGATGGCTTTGAGTCACATGGACATTTTAGCAACATTAATTCTTGTAATTCTTGTGACCTGTGAACATGGTACAGTTTGTCATCTGTGTCGTCTTCAGTTTCTTTCATCAAAATCTTATAGTTTAGAGTATATAAGTCTTTCACCATGGTTAAATTTATTCCTGAGTAGTTTATTGTTTTTTTTTCTAAGTTTATTTCTTTATTTTGAGAGAGAGAGCGAGGGAGAGAGTGAGCGAGTGCGATTGGGGAAGGGGCAGAGAGGCGGAGAGAAGAGAGTCCCAAGCAGGTTCCTCTCTGTCAGCACACAGCCTGATGTGGGGCTCAAAATACAAACCATGAGATCATGACCTCACTGAAATCAGGAGTCAGACACTTAACTATCTGAGCCACCGAGGCACCCCAGTATTTTATTGTTGTTTTTTAGATATTTTTTATTTATTTTAGGAGAAAGTGTGTGAGTGGGGGAGGGGCAGAGAGCGGGAGAGAGAGAAGCCCAAGCAGGCTCCTCACTGTCGGCACAGAGCCCAACACGGGACTCAAACTTACAAACTGAGACATGACCTGAACTGAAATCGAGAGTCAGACACTCACCTGACTGGGCCACCCAGTATTTTATTGTTTTTGATGCCATTGTAAGTTAGACTGTTTGATTTCTTTTTCAGATAGTTTATTGTTAGTGTACAGAAATTTTTGTGTGTTGACCACGTACCCTGAAGCTTCACGGAAGCTGTTTTTTGGTTTTGTCTTCAGGGTGTTTGTATATAAAATCATGTCATTTGCTTCTTCCTTTCCAATTTGGATGCTTTTTATTTCTTTTTCTTGCCTGATTGGTCTGGCTATGGCTTCCAGTGTTATGTTGAATAGGAGTGGTGAGAGTGGGCACCTTTTTTTTTTCCCTTGTCTTGGTGGAAAAGCTGTCACTCTTTCACTGTTCAGATGTTAGCTGTGGACTTGTCATAGATGGCCTTTATTAGGTTGAGGTACATTCCTTCTGTACCTAATTGATCAAGAACTTTTATCATGAACAGATGTTGGATTTTGTCATGATTTTGCTGTGTCTATTGAAATGATCATGTGACTTTTCTATATCATTCTATTGACTGATGTATCCCATTTACTGATTTGCATATGATGAACCATCCTTGTATTTTAGGGATGAATCCCACTTGATCACGGAGTATGATTCTTTTAACTCGCTGTTTAGTTCGGTTTGTTAGTATTTGGTTGAGAATTTTTGCACCTATATTCATCAGGGAAATAGACAAGCCTGTAGTTTCCTGTCTTTGTAGTGTTCTTAACTGGCTTTGGTATCAGGGTAATGGTGGTTTCGTAAAATGAGTTTGGGAGTGTTCCCTCCTCTTCAGTATTTTGGAAGAGGTTGAGAAGAGTTGGCATTATTTCTTTAAAAATTTGGTAGAATTTGCCAGTGAAATCATCTAGTCCTGGGCTTTTCCTCTGGTGCTCAGAGGCCTGTCTCTAAAGCACAGATTTCAGGATCTGGATTAGAACAAAAACTCCTGACCCTACCCAGGGCTGAGAGGTCCAGACCTCTTTATGCATCCCACTTCAGGGAGCTAGGAGCAGCGAGTGCTCCGTAAACCCTTTGCCACCTGCCTCCAGGACTGCTGGCCCACTCCTGTGCTCCTCCTCAAGAGGCCCCTGGGGACACGAGAAAGAACTTGCGTGGAACTTGTGAATGTTAGAGAAAGTGCTACTTAGGGTCTGGGCCTGAACCAGTAATCCTGCAGATTTCTACAGCTTCCAGTGCCCCAGCCTTTTGAGAGACATGAGCCTCCCTGAGAATACAACTAATTCTGAATATAAAATTTTTGCTTTTCATTTCTTCACATGTCCAGCTTCTTACCTAGATTCTGTTGAGTTTGCTTACTGTGTGATACAAATTAAGGCCGTTCAGACAAAGCTGACTGAAAATCATTTATTTTTTGACCAGAAAGGCAGCCCTGTAACTCCTCTTCTAATCTCCCAAAGCAATTAGCATTTCTGCTTTTTTTTAAAAATAAAATTTGCCAGGTGAACAAAAAGAATCCCAGTGAAGGCCCTGTAGGTAGAGTGTATCTGTAAAAGATTTTGTGTTTTCTGAGGAACGTAGACTAATAATGTTGACCAAACACTCTGCCTTATAATGCAGGGTTGGCCTCCCTCCTAATCCGCCAGTGCACATGGGCTCTTCACTGGGCAGGGCAGACTCAGGTGCGGGGGAGAGAGGAGGTTTATCTGGTTCTGAGTGTCAGCCTCTTATTCAGTTGTGACTTCCCTCAGGAAATGTACGTGGAGTTCCTGCTGCTCACAGAAGCTAGCCCCCAGGTCCTGCCTGTGGACGTGACAGGCTGGAGGGGAAGACAGACCAAGATGAAGTGATTTTGAATGAGGGGCAGGGGGACCACGGCAGTGTGTCACAAGCCAGCCAAGCCTGTGTTTGGGGAGTTTGGGGAAGGCTGCACAGAGGAGACAGTGTTTATGTAGGGATCTCAAGGTTGGCTAGGTAAAGAGGTGAAGGGAGAGAGCATTCCAGGCAGAGAACAGCAGGTCCCAGGCTCTGAGGTGGCAAAGAGCAAAGTTCTGTGAGGAACTGAAAGAGTTCCAGTTTGCTGGAGGGTGGTCAGTGAGGACAAAGTAGCCTTTGATGAGGGACAGTCAGACACTGAACCTAGGCTTTGGGAATACTGTGCCCCTTTCTCGTTTCCTTCCTGGGCAGCAGTGGGAGGATGGGGTTGGTGTTAGCCTGGGGGTGTCCCAGCTGGCGGGCGAGCACCTGCTTTGGTGGAACCTTGTTGCTGGAATGTGTCTGTCTCCCTCTGGCTGAGGGCTCCAACCTCAGCAGTGCTGGCTTCCGATGCAGGGAACGTCTTCCTGGTTTAGCTAGCTGCTGGCACGTGGCAGATGCTCGGTACCGGGCGTTTCAGTTGACCTGACTCCCCAGAGAAGACTGTTCTGTGTTATTTTTCTCTCTCAGAGTGGATGAAGAGGAGGATGAGGACCTGGAGGAAGAGCACATAACTAAGGTAAGATGTCACAGACTGGGTATTCTGGGATTGGTCCCCAGTTCAGAGCTGTGTCCCCCCAGTTGCCTCTCACTCTCCTGGGGTTCCCCAGGCCCAGACCTTGGTGTCAGGGGCTCACTTGGCCAGATGGGTTAGGTACCCGGAGGAGGCCTCTCCTGGTGGGGAAGCCTGGGCATGTGCTCCCCAGGGCATCGAGGAGCTGTGTTCTGGGCCCCGGACCAGTGCTGTCTCTCTTTGGGGGTGGAGGGGGGTGGTGTGGACAGGCGGGAGCAGGAGCACCCTGCCCTTAGGCTCCCACTTCTCTGGTTTGTATTTTCATTGGCATGGAGTACTGTGATGTACGAATGATTCTGACACCTCTCGTGTTTAAAATCATTTGGTTTCATTTGTGTAAGACTTGTTTTCTCTGTTGAAAGTAGGTATTCTGCCTCTATTTTTCTCTTCTCTTCTTGCTGTTCTCCATCTCAGAGGAGCACAGAGAGTTTAGCTCAGCGCCCCTCTGCCTACTGCCCACCTGTTTTCCAAGCCCTTTGGGAGGATGTGTGCGGACAGCCCGCCCCCAACACGCTCCCCAGAATCTACTCCTTCCCCTTTGGGATCTGCAGCTCAGAGAGGCGGCCTGCTCTGAGAACAAGCCCTGTGAAGTGGCTGGATTAGCGGCTGAGCAGGACTGATGGGAGGGGCTCCATGTGGTGGGTGTTCTCGTGACATTCTGGAGCAGAGGGGACGGTGGGGACCGTCCAGGCCTTGTGTTAGCTGCGATATGCTGTGGGATAGAGTCCCCTTGCTTTAGGTTTGTGTATTTGTGGCCACTCTCCCCAGTCCCTCACCCTGTTAGGCCGTGTATTCCTTGATGTGCAGAGAATATTTGGAGAAATTATAGTCTCCTCTTTGAATCCCTGCTTTTCCTCGGAGCAGATTTACTACTGTAGCCGGACGCACTCCCAGCTGGCCCAGTTTGTGCGTGAGGTGCAGAGAAGCCCCTTTGGCAAGGACACCCGGCTTGTCTCCCTCGGCTCTCGGCAGGTACACAGAGACAGGGGCTCTTGGTCGGGATGCGGACCCTCCCCCTTCCCTGGGCCCTCGTCTTCCTCTTCCAGTCGTAGAATTGTGGGTCGAAGGCAGGCCGAGCAGTGGGAGGATTGGCCTCTTCTGGTCCTTGGTGGGGCTGGGCAGGCCCTGGAGGGTCACGGTATATCAGGTAGCCGGGACCATTGTGTTGACTTTCTCTTTCTCCTCTGTCTTTTAGAATCTTTGTATAAATGATGACGTGAGGAACCTGGGTTCTGCGCAGCTTATCAATGACCGCTGCATGGAGATGCAGAGAAGTAAACACGGTAGCTGCCCGCGCCCTGGAGCTGTGCAGAGAGCCCTGGGACTGTCACGTAGCCTTGGGCAGTACTGGGCAGCGGTGGGGAGCGGGGCGGAAGTGGACAGGGGCGTGGGAAATAGTGTCTTAAATGGCAGTGATGGCAGAGCAGACGGCTGGGGTCCTTCCTAAAGACTATCTCTCTGGGAAAAAGCATTTTGCTTTTTGGGTCAGTGTCTAGTCCAGAACCCTGGCTCTGAGATGATTTTATTGGCTTTTTATCCCAAACACCAAGTAAAATACTGGAGTGGTGTGCTGGGATCATCCTAAACAGTACTGGGAAGGGTTTATCGGACCCCGCCCCATGGAATTGGGCTCCTGGCCCTGTGGACACTTGTCATTCTTTTTGCCTTTGCCCCCTTGTGCCTGCGCCCCTCAGAGAAGAGCAGAGCTGAGGACGAGAAGCCCAAGAGGAGAAGGCAGGAGCACCGGGCCGCATGCCCCTTCTACAACTATGAGCAGCTGCAGCTCCTCCGAGACGAGGTCCTGGTGGGGGTGAAGGACATCGAGCAGCTGGTGTCCCTGGGGAAGGAGGCTCGGGCCTGTCCCTACTACGGGAGCCGGTTTGCCATTCCGGCAGCCCAGGTGAAGACCCTGGAGGGCTGAGCAGTCCCTCTTGGCTCTAAGTGTGGCCTCAGCCACAAGGCGTGTCCTCATCCCTCTTACTTTGGGGGGATGTCACTGGCTGTGGTTTGACTGACCAGCATCCTGCACACTGGTGGCCTCTCACTCACACTTCGGTGGCGTGGGGTCAGAGGCAGCCCCAGCTTCCTTGTGGCTCTGGGTTGCAAGAACAGTTGGCATTACCGGGGACAACAGATAAGAGCTAGGAAAGGGGTGTGCCGTCCTAGTGAAAACAGAGTTGGGGGCGAAAGCTGAGGGGATGCAGTGAGAGCACTGCACCAGAAACGTGTTTCCAAATGGCCTTTCGGAGGAACTGTCCCAACGTAGGCACCTACTCACCAACGTGTGAGAAGACCATCTTTTCTAGACTGGCCACATTTGGTGTTACCTTTAAAAACAAAAACTGCCAGTTTGCCAGATCAAAAATACCATTGTTCTTTGGTACGATTTACTCTCTTCTTGCCCCTTCTTGATTTGAGTGGCTTTTTGAAATAGGGTTTCAATTCTGGAGACTTCCATATGAGGTAGATTTTCAGAGATTCAGGGAACTTGAGTAATAATTTTACAGGGCAGTTAAATGCTCATTAGTAGACTACACTGAACTGTGTTGTATGGATGCTCAGAATGAAATTCCAGAACCCTCAGCCCGTCCTTCCTGGAGTCTGTTGGCCATGTTGCAAGATTAGGGCCACAGATACCTGTGTGCAAATGTAGGAAGATGTCCTGAGATTTTCATGATCTTGATTTTTTGAGACACTTTTTTTGCTTTGTAGTATCTTACTGGAAAAGCAAAGGCAAGTATTATCCATATGTTCTCATATCCATATGAGGACCCAGGCCCAGAAAGATGAAGTGGTTTATCTGTTTTCTCACAGCAGGTGAGTAGTAGAGGCAGCATTAAAGCTGGGCCTTAAGTTCCCAGTTTTCTGGGTTTTCACTCTACTGGTGTTCTTTTGACTGCAAAATCATCATTCCATAGAGCACCTAAAAATTTATGGAGTGCTTTTATTTTTGTTGCCCACCCTCCGCCCCTTAGCCCTCATTTGAAATAAAGGTTATCAAGTCCATTTTGCAGATGAAGAAACTGAGGCTCAGAAAGAGTAAGTCATTCTCCCAGAGTCACTCAGCTGGGGAGTAGCAGCCCCAAGACCACAACCCAGGGTTGGCTACCTTCTAGTACACCAGTGGTTTTTCCGCGTCACAAGGAACCTTGGGTGCCTCGGGGGCTACGTCAGTGGTATGGATGAGGCTAAGCAGGGATTCCACACTCCTCTCTGCTCTCCTCTGCCCACCCCCACTCTCGGTTCAGTCAGATTCAGATTGGCCCCAGTTATGTCTGTTTTATATCTGATGTTCCACATAAAACCTGAGGAGAGGTCTGTTGCTAAAAGCGCAGTGCTGCGCTAGAGCTTTCACTCTTGAACGTCCCTTTGTGTCCCTGCACGGGCTCTGGCTGGGAAATCCAACCACTCACACTGGGAGCTTAGAGGGGGCGGGGCACACCTGCTGCAGGGAGCCCAGCCCTGCTCAGGTGGCCGCCCCTCCTCCCAGCTCGTGGTGCTGCCCTACCAAATGCTGCTGCACGCGGCCACCCGCCAGGCCGCGGGGATCCGGCTGCAGGGCCAGGTGGTGGTCATTGACGAGGCCCACAACCTCATCGACACCATCACGGGCATCCACAGTGCAGAGGTCAGCGGTTCCCAGGTGGGTCAGCCTCTCCTTCTTGGACCGGTGCCTGCTGTGGGGCAGAGGGATGTGGATCGTCTCCCAGTGCCTAAACCTGGAGTTCACCTGGCGATGGTGTGGGGGAGGGTGCACTGGGTGGAGGCAGTGGCTTCGTCGGGGGCGACTGCCTAGAACTCGTCAGGGTGGTACCAGCCAGTTCTCTATAACCCAGGACAGTGGGGTGAGGGAAGCAGGGTCTTTACATGGTTGATGTCATTATTATCGTTGCTTTGAGTGGTGCTCAGGATTGCTGAAAGCCACTATTTATCAATTACCTACTCTGTGGCATGCGGTGAGCACATATTGTGAATCCCCATGCTGCCTCTGTGCAGGCTGGTATCCCCAGTTAACGTGAGAACTCTTGAGATGCAGGGGGGTTTAAGCAGTGTGCCATTCTCTGCACCTCGGTGGTTTCCCGTGTGGTGTCCTGGCTGGCATTTTCCAGGCATGCTCTACGATGTCTTTGGCACAGCCCTAGGCTGCTTGCTCAGAGCCTGGGCTGCCTTCACACCTGTTCTCTGTTCTCTCCAGCTCTGCCAGGCCCATTCCCAGTTGCTCCAGTATATGGAACGATATGGGTAAGACACTGCCTCCTAAGAGGGAAGGGAAATCCTGTTTGGTTTCTGAGAGAAGGCACTAGGGTCTCCATCTCTGGCCCAGGCGCCACGCCCAGTGGGCCAGGGTGCTGTTTACCTTCCTGTTCATGGTGGTGTGTCCCCCACATAGGCCGAGCATGTTCGGGACACAACAGCTGGCTGTGAAGGCCTTGGGCCATGGCCAGCCTTTTTCTCTGGGACCATGTTTGTCACCGTGGCCTACCTTGAAAGACACTAGACAGAAAAGCCTCAGCTTGGGGCACTTGGAAGGGAAGCTGTTGGGGAATACTGCCGCTTGACATCCATTGGTGTCTCCTCAGGAAGCGTCTGAAGGCCAAGAACTTGATGTACATCAAACAGATCCTGTATCTTTTGGAGCAGTTTGTGACTGTGTTAGGAGGTAAGGAGCTCCATGCCCACCCCAGCCCGGGCCTACTAAGCTTGCTACAGTCTATTCCCTGGATGCCAGTCAGGACACCTGGGATTTTTGTGGCCTCAAGAATCGTTTTGGCCATTGATTTAGAAGATTCTTATTTTTCATAGCTTTGTTGAATTGTCTGACTTTAGACAGACATTTTTAGTTTCCTAGTTTATATCCCCCGAGTCCTTTGTATTTTGCCAGACCTTAGTCCCCAGGTAGTAATAATAGCATAGTGTAGTAGAAAGGTGTTACGGTACTTGGAGCGCTCCTGTGAGGAGAGCTGCACGAGCATGCTCACCGTTGTTGACAGATGAGTAAACTAAAGCTCAGAGATGAGACCTGTCTCTGCTCCATGAACCTAGTAGGAGGGACTGGAGGCTTCCGGCTCCAGCTTCCATACTGCTTTGCACAATTCTGTGTCACATACTCTTTACTGTATACACGGCTGTCCGTGTGAAGGCTTTCATAGAAGCCAAAGTTCCAGAAAGCCAGGGGGGCGCTCCGCTGGAGGGATTTTGTCTAATGTGGGTATTCCTCCCTTCCACCTCTGCCTTGCCACTGGCTATCATGCAGCCTGAACAACTGGTGCCCGTGTAAAGTAGGTGGTCCCCTGGCCCTGGCTTCCTTGGAGGGGGCATGAAAAGAATGAGATAACAAGGCTTTGGGCTCCAGTGTAAAAGTGGGTCAGATTTTGAGGCTTCCTAGAGCCTCCTGCCCTCTCGGTGGGTTCTTCGGGCGCCATAAATGGCAAAAATCCTGTTCACAATATGAATGCTCTTTTTTGATGAGTACGTCAGGCAGTGTGTACACACAACAAGTGTTAGAGGACGGGGGGTCGGATTATCCCCATCCTGACCTGTTTGAATTCTGTTTTAGGGAACATTAAGCAAAATCCCAACACACAGAGCCTTTCGCAGACAGGTAAGAGGACTGCCCTCAGAGGCTCTGAGCTGGTCTGAGCATTTCTGAGCTCACCTCTGGGACCATGGTCTTCAGAGCAGGGATTCCAAGGCCCTTTGTTTATCCTTAGGGACGGAGCTGAAGACCATCAATGACTTTCTCTTTCAGAGCCGGATCGACAACATCAACTTGTTCAAGGTAGAGGCTCTCCCCCTTCTGTGTCAGGAGCCCAGTTTCCCTATCTTTACCGCCACCTGAGAGTGGAGCACTGTGTTAGGACTGGAAGGAATAAAAAGCAAATTTCTTCTGTTCTGAAGCAGTCTAGAAGCCTGAGGATCTACAGCATAGATGTTTGTAATTAACCCTTAAACAAAGTGTCAGCAAGAAAAAAAATCTTCAATCCAGGGTTGAAGGGTCCTAGGGATTGTTGAGAAAAGGTGCCTTTCGTTTCCCATGTAAACACAGATAGAAACTCCCAGGTCCTTTGCCTCATTCCATCTTTCTTCCGGCCAGTCTTTGCCCTGGGCCAGAAAGAGCAGGTCAGCTTTGTGAGCACGGCCCTGCTGTTGGGCTGAGGTGGCTGAGGACACAGGCAGGGCCACTCTGTGTGACCCACCTCCATTCTCGGATGCCAGCCTCAGGTGTCCGCTTGCTCCAGGCCTACCGGTCAGGGCACGGCCGCCATCGCTTCACTCACAATTCCAAATTCCTAAAAATACAGAGTACTTGGTGTGTCCAAGGCAGTGCACCAGGTTCCCGGACTCCACAGTAGGAAGGACCATCACCATTCGGAAGCAGAGGAAACCAGGGCTGGGCGAGGTTTCCCCAGGAAGATGCGCACCTGCTGTACACGAGTGAGCTGGTGGGGCCTGGTGTGAGGCAGCGTGAGCCCTGCCCAGCCTGGCGTCTCGGCCCTGCTTGCTTTCCCTCCTGCCTTCCCATTTTTCTTCAAATCAACTCACCCCCAAGCTTACCCATTTTGATCACGGTCACTGCCGTCACCCCACCTGATAGGCTGGTTGAGGCCCATTTGATTCCTCTCTTTTCCCTTTGGGTCCCGCGTGCAAACAGTTGCTGGGCCCCAGAGCTGGAAGGAGCGCCCCAGCTGGTGAGTCCTCACTGGAAGATAGTGCTCTTCTTAGAAATCTTCAAAGGCTTCAGCTCCCTGACTTCCTTTCCAAGCTGCACATGTTGTACACACCAGAGGGCCCCTGAACAAGCCCCAGGCTTTAACCCCTCTGTGCCTTTGCTCATATGCGTCTTTTTAAACTCTTAATCTTTTCAGGGTTCAGCTTAGGTGCTGTCACATTGAAGGAAAGCACAGGGGAACTAACTGTCACCAGAAACCTTTAGAGAGGGTCGGGGCCACACAGGCATTAGTGAGGAGGCTTGCTCTTGTGGGAGAGCACCATGTTGAACGTGGGGGTGGTGGGAGAGGGGTGACCTCAGAAAGGAGGTTGGTCCAGTTGGCCACAGGGAAGGCAGTGACTCACGCTCCCTGGGGTTTTGAAGGCGGTGGTTTTCTTTTTTTCAGCTTACTTGTTGCACGTGCCTGCAGTGATTTGCTTTTGCAGGTGCGGCGCTACTGTGAGAAGAGTATGATCAGCAGAAAGGTACATCTCCCTTCCTGGGTCCGGCCAGGCTGTGCGGCACCCCACCTCCGGCCCTCGCAGTGCCTTGCTCTCCCCTGTCCAAGTCACCTCTCCAAGCTCCAAGTCACCTCTGCTCCCTTACTGCAGGGCTGCTTGCTGGGTGGAGCGGGGGTGCTGAGCTGCCTCGTGGTGGGGGGCAAGAGGCAGGCTGTGTGGGGTGCGGCAGAAGCTCCAGCCTGGGCTCCGGCTGCTGCACTCTCATTCCTCTCTATGCTCTCTCTGCCCGTCACAGCTGTTTGGCTTCACAGAAAGGTACAGCACGGTTCCCGCACCCTCCAGGGAGCAGCCCAGGCTGTCTGGGTTTCAGCACTTCCTGCAGAGCCTGCAGCCCGCGTTGACCGACAGTAAGTCAGGAGGTGGGAGACTGGGCTGCAGGTGGGGGCCAAGGACCTCTGCCCCTCACACGTGGACTCCTTTCCCGCTCATCTGTGGTCCCAAACCCTCTTCCTTCTGTCCCATGCAGCTCCTGTGCCCCATGGGGAGGAGGGAGAGGCCAGGGTACCACGGCCTGCTTCCCCGCTGATGCACATTGAAGGCTTCCTTGCAGCCCTCACCACTGCCAACCAGGACGGCAGGGTCATCCTGAACCGCCAAGGTAATTCAAGGAGGAACCAGCAACAGAGCTGGGAAACCAAAGCATGAAAAGATCCTACTCTGCACCTCCCTGGGTTAGGACAAGGAGACAAGGTGATGAAAACTGGTCTCCCGTGGCCTGGGCAGGGTGGTGGAGGTGTGGTGAGGAGGGATGCGAGGCAGAGGGGCGGGTAGGGAGTGGCAGGCGTCTCACGCCAGGTTATGAGGTGAGCTGTGTGGCCTAGTGGTTACAGGTATGTGAGGTTTGGTTTGAGTCTTGATTCCATCACCTCCAAGCTGTGTGTATCACTCTGAACCTCAGAGTCTTCATGTGGAAAAGGAGCTGGTAGTGCTGCCACCTTGGGCTTGTCCTGGACATTAAGTGGAACCGAATCAAAAGGGAAAGTGGTGTCTCTAGTGGCTCCTTCGTAGACACACTGAGCTCTCCTTTGCCTCAGACTGCCTGCAAACCACCCCCTGCTCCCCCTCTGCAGCTGGCTCTGTCTTCTTTTTCAGGAAGCCTTAGTCAGAGTAGCCTCAAATTCCTGCTCCTGAATCCAGCCGTGCACTTTGCCCAGGTGGTGAAGGAATGCCGGGCAGTGGTCATCGCGGGGGGCACCATGCAGCCGGTAAGGGAACCAGACCCGGGCTCTTGTACCTCTGGTGCAGGGACCGGACAGGGACTGGAACAGGACGAGGACCGGGGAAAGATGTGCTGTCCGGTGGGACTCCAAGCCAGAAAGGGGTCAGCTTGAACAGGCCAAGCAGCGTCCACCAGGTGGCATTGCCGTGCCTCATTGTGTGTCTCATGCTTGGGCCTTTAGCCTGGGGCAGGGGTGGAGTGGGCAGTGGTGGCGGGGGAGGGCACTGCTGCTGATTTGGTGTTTCTGTAGGTTCAGGTACCACACTTCCCAAAGATAGCCGTTCTGGGGTCTGGGGCCCCCATTTTAGTCGCCATAGTGCCATTCCCTCCTTATACTCACCATGCATACAACCTTTTCTTTCTTTTATAAATTTATACACACACACACATGTTAAGGAGAGTAATATGTTTTCATTGTACAAAGCAGAGAGCAGCAAAAGCAGGAAAAATCATAATTCCACCAGCAGAAGATTTATTTTAGTGTACATCATTATACTAGTCTTTGTGTGTATAATTTTTACAAATATACATACGTATTTTAAAAACAAAAATCTGTATCTCTATATGCTGTTGCTGTGATTTGCTTTTTTCACTCAGCTACAAATGTCAGCGACATTTTTCCCTGTCAGCAATATGTATTTATTCCACCACGCTCTGGCTGTACTTTATTCTTTTACATGAATATATTATATCTTATAGAACTCCTCTTCTTTTGTTAGATATTTAGGTGATTTCCGGTCTTTTTCTGTTTGAAGCAACAGAGGGGCAAACAGAACCACATCTGCACAGCGGTTCTGTCCCTAAGGTACACCTGGCACAGGACTTGGCTGGCGGAAGGCTTGCGCCCACGCCGTCAGTCCTTCCTAACCTCAGCCATTAGACTCCCCTGTCGCTTTCTTGGTTTCCAAATTTTCCTTCTTTTGTATAGACTTGTAGGTTTTTGTTCATATGTTAAAATCATCTATAGTTGTTGCTGCTTTTGATGCCCAGGTGTCTCAGACCTGGCCCGTCAGAGCCGCCCACGCTGCCGCTGGTCCTTGTCCAGGCCCCGGTACCCTTGGGGTGCTTTCTTGCCTTCTGGCAGGTTTATGAAATATCCTGGCCACTCTATGACTTCTCTGCCCTGGATCTGGAATTATTCATTTCTCCAAGATACCCTGGTTCCTTTTACTGGGGACTGGTGTTTAAAAGCCAACCTCTGGGTGTTGGGGTGTTTGTTGTAATCCTGGGCTATAAATGCTTTAAGGCCCTCTATAGACAGCCTGGGGAAAATGGCTTACAAAACCATGAGTCCATATTGATAATTCTAAATGAAAATCAGTTATTTCACCTTACCCTGTATCTCTTTTCTCTTGAACTGGACGTTTGGTTTTTCATTACATTGACATAATTACTTATGTGCTCTATCCCACAATATACTTAAAATAGTTTCATATATTACCAGTATTATTCTAATAAACTGCTGATCGAAATTTCATTTCTTTGCATTTATTTTTTGCCCTTAGAGTATATTCTACTAAGGATGTATAGTCACCAAGGATCTGAAGTCACTTGAAGTCAGGCTTTGCTTTGCGTGCTTATGTTGTGAATGTGACAGACAGCCAGGCTTTCTTTGTTACCGTGTGTTTTCAGTTTCAGAGTTTGCTTTTTCATTTTAGACTTAATTATATCTTTAAAATAAGTAGATACCTGTATGGATCAAAAGTCAAAACTGAATGGAAAGATACATTCAGGGGCACCTGGGTGGCTCAGTCGGTTAAGCATCTGACTTTCGGTCAGGTCATGATCTCACAGTCCATGGATTTGAGCCCTGTGTCAGGCTCTGTGCTGACAGCTCAGAGCCTGGAGTCTGCTTCAGATTCTGTGTCTCCTGTCCTCCCCCCGCCCCCATATAAATTAAGAAAAAGTCTCACTTCATCGATTTCCAGCCTATTCCCTATGCCCATATGTAATCTTTTTCTTACTGTTGATCTGTCCTTCTATGGCTTTATTTTATTTTTCTGCAGAAATAAGCAAATATATGTACTTAGTTTTTCCTTTCCTTTGTCCTTCACATCAAAGACCATGTAACCAGTTTTTAGGCACCAGTGTGTGGCAGCGCTCAAGCCATTCAGTAGCCAGCGGTCTGTGTGCCTCTTGCTGGCCGCGGAGCTCTGCACTGGGAGGATGCAGCGTGGCGCTTTCAGCTGGCCCCTCCTGCAGGGGCTCACTGTGCCAGAAGTATCCTTGTGCATGGGTTGGTTTGTGGAGCTATATCCTCAGGAGGGACTCCTACGTAGGGGGCTGCCAGGTTAAATGGTAAAAATACATCTAATTTATTAAATATCGCCATATTCCCCTCCAGCTGGAGCTGCACTGTTCTCTCTCCCACCAGCAGTGTGTGTATGTGTGTGTGTGTGTGTGTGTGTGTGTGTGTGTGTGTGTGCGTGCGCGCGCGTGCCTGTTTCTCCGCAGAGGGTCAGACTTCGGGATTCTCACCAATTCAATAGGTGAAAACCATGGAGCTCTTTAAAAATGCCAATGCATCTATCTTCTCTCCAGAGGTTCTTATTCAGGGGTGTGGGCTGGAGCCTGGCCATGTGTGTTGTGTTTTGAATGCCCACTGGTGATCTTGTTGCATAAGCTGGGGTGAGGTCCACAGTCCCCAGTTTCCCAGATTCCCATCGGTGTTTCCACAGTTTAAATGAGACTGCCAATGAGGGTATCAATTTTTTCCCCCCCTTTTTGTCAATTTGTTATCTGCCTTACCTTTTACCTCTTTTTTTCTGTTCCTATGTACTTGCTGCCTCCTATCCCAGACTTCTCTCTTCCCCGGAGTGCTTCTCTGTCCCCTACCTGCCAAGGCCCCTGCCTGCTTGCCCAGGCCTGCAGGGAGGTCAGGGAGCCTTGCTGTTGTGGTCTGCAGGTGTCTGACTTTCGGGAGCAGCTGCTGGCACGTGCTGGGGCGGAAGCTGAGCGAGTGGTGGAGTTTTCCTGTGGTGAGGACCCATGGCTGGGGTGGGATGGGCCACGCGCCACACTCCGGCCCCTTGTCACAGTTGAGGAAGCCTCGAGGTGGGAGCTCCTCCCTTTGCCAGCTCTCCAGCAGGCTACCCCGTGTTTTTGCACCATGTCCTGCCGCCCACGTGGGGGAGGTCTGAGGCCTGCCCACCCAGGCTGTGGAAGCAGGGTGGGTGGCCTAGTGTTGGAACTGCTCTTCTGATGTGGAAGACGGGGTTGCGGAGTGCTCCTTCTGGACCCTGCCATGTGGAACAGCCCCTCCTCGGTCTCTGCAGGTCACGTGATCCCTCCAGACAACATCTTGCCCCTTGTCATCTGTAGCGGGCCCTCTAGCCAGGAGCTGGAGTTCACATACCAGAAGCGAGAGCTGCCTCAGATGGTTCGTACCAGCCCACCTGCCTTACCACGGCCTCTGCCGGGGCAGGAGAGCGGCGCCTGGGGTGGCGGGCGCTCTGGCCAGTGCCAGTATCCAGGTCACCACACAGTGGTGGTGTCCATCTCAATGTTTACTGGGGAAAGTCTGAGCCTCCCCCTCCTCTCACCCCCTAGGCTGTTAAATAAGTGTTCTTAAACCTCAAGGCGTTCCTTCAGGATGAAACTGATGAGGAAGCTGTTCATTTCCTCTGGTTCTCTTGCCATTGGGTTGTATCAGTCCCCGCTTGGGCAGGGATGCGGTATCTGGAGCCTGTCACTAGAGGCTCCCTGGGATTTGCAGTGGTGCAGTGGGCACTGGGAGTTGGAGCAGGGAGGACTCGGGACACCAGCAGCGGGGCTAGTCCCTGGCATGCCAGCCTTGCGATGTGTGTGGTACGTGCCGCCATTCCCCAGGAGCATCAGCTGGGTGTGTGTGTGGTGGTGGGGGGTAGCACCTTCCTGTCTGTTGCTTCCTGCCCGGGGGGCGTCGGGGCCCCACTTCTCTTCCCCAACCGCAGTCAGCCTTGGATCTCTGTATGTGGTTCTGAGTCCCAAGGTTAGGAAGCATTGTTTGGACAGGACTCCAGGGAGGGCTCTGTCTTCTTTCCTTAGATGGAGGAGACAGGTCGCATTCTCTGTAATCTTTGCAATGTGGTCCCTGGAGGGGTGGTCTGTTTCTTCCCCTCCTATGAGTACCAACGCCAAGTCCATGCCCACTGGGATAAGAGCGGTTTGCTGGCCCGCCTGGCTCTCAGGAAAAAGGTGAGTGACTCCTCAGCTGGGACTCCCGCTTGTGCGGTCAGTGGCACCCAGGGTTCCTGCCTGGATTTCTCACGTGTGTCAGACCAGATGGTTAGGCTCGCATGTGGGCTTCTGCTAGTTCCTTACCCCCACAACTTCTGACAGGTCGTCACCTCCCACAGGATTTCCCTCTAGCCCCTTACTCGGTGGGGTTCTCTGGTTCCCAGTCAGGAAAACATAGGGCCGAGAGCAGACCTGGGGACCCATGCCTTCTGAAACCTTTGCCTGGGAGACATTGTCTGTTTTCCTTCAGATATTTCAGGAACCCAAGAGAGCGAACCAGGTGGAGCAGGTGCTGCTGGAGTATTCCAGGTGCATTAAGGTAGGAGCGGTGTAACTGAGGCCTGGGGTCCAGAGAGCACCTGGCACTGGCAGCTGCAGATAGTTTGCGTGGCCTCCAGGCTCTGCTCCCCAGCGTGGGCTGCTGTCTCCCCAGTGCTATGGCCAGGCGGGAGGCACGGTGACAGGTGCTCTGCTCCTCTCCGTGGTTGGAGGAAAGATGAGTGAAGGCATTAACTTCTCTGACAACCTTGGCCGGTAAGTTGTGGTCTCTCAGCTCCTGGGCTCTGACGCCGACCACCCCTCACTCCAAACAGTAGGGACCCTGCCTGCAAGCCAAAGCCATCTGAGTCTGCACCCCGGCTAACTGCTCAGGTCACTCAGCTGTGTGGGGAAGTGCTTCGGCCCTTTGCTTCCAGGAGGAAATTAAGCTGATCATTGTACTGGGACTCAATTCACAGGGCCTGCACTGGGTCTCTTAGCTGAGAAAACGTACCATAGGTAGAGGTACAGGGTAGGGAGGGAGAAGCAGAGTCAGTGAGCACAGCTTGCGGGTGCTGAAGGGGTGCTGGATATAGCAGCTGAGGACATGTGGGCGAGGACTGGGTCGTTCATCGTGGCTCTTGAAGATGTGATGAGGGCCTGACCACCCACGCGCCATGGGCTCACGTTCCTTCTGCGCTAGGTGTGTGGTTATGGTAGGCATGCCCTACCCCAACATCAAGTCTCCAGAGCTGCAAGAGAAGATGGCCTACCTGGATCAGACTCTTGTGAGTACCTCCAGGGTGGCAAAGGATGTGAGGAGACGGCTGGGGGGAACGTTCTGTCACCTCTAGAGCTGTGGTACCAGGGCCGTGCAGCTGTGACTTCCCCACTGCCCCCTGATGGGTGCCATTGTTTCCTGCTTGCTCCTGGGGCTGGGATGTACCTCCTTACCCTTTTGAGCTTCTGTGTGATCTCCTCTGTTATATCAGCTGCTAGCATTGTGCCCATGAAGCCTACTGTTCTCGCTCCAAAGCCTGGCAGTATAATTTTCTCAGAACACTAAGCAGGAGGCAAGAAAATACTGATAGGTCATCTCCTCTACCCTTCCCAGCCCAGAATCCCAGGTCAGCCCCCACCAGGGAAGGCTTTGGTGGAGAATCTTTGTATGAAGGCTGTCAACCAATCTATAGGTAGGCCTGGGCCCGTCTCTGCAGATATTGGTGACGGATGGTGGGAGGATGAGGTGACAGGAAAGAGGGATTTTACTTCTCTCTGGGGTTGGGGGGACACAGTAGAAAGGCACTGTGGCAGAAGCTGGTTTAACTAAGAGCGCCAACCTCTGTTCCCATCTAGGCAGGGCCATCAGGCACCAGAAGGATTTTGCCAGCATAGTGCTCCTGGATCAGCGGTATGCCCGCCCACCTATCCTGGCAAAGCTGCCAGCCTGGATCCGAGACCGTGTAGAGGTCAAAGCCACCTTTGGCCCTGCCTTTGCTGCTTTGAGGAAGGTCAGTCCTGCCTTACCCTGCCCACCGAGAGCCTCCCCACCCCTGAGATCTAGTGTCTCACTGCCTACACCTGTTTCCCCAGTTTCATCGTGAGAGGTCTGTCTCCTCCTGATGGACGGCCCACCACCGCCTGGGTGCCAGGCTCTTCCTTCACCTGCCCACCTGAAGTGTTGACCTTGGGCCTGCTCTCTAGGGAGCCAGCCTCAGAAGGTGATACCCAGGTGGAGACCAGACCAGTCCCTTTTTGGAATCAATGGGTTGCCAGGACTGGGCACAGGTAGAAAAGCCAGTAGGAGAAAAACTGAGTTGATCCTGAAGAAACTGGGTCCTGGCCATCCTTGGGCCCACCCTGGAGCAGCTGTTCCCCTCCCTGGAATTGGATGTTGCCCATTCAGCGTGGCCCGAAGTCAAGTGCCCTGTGCCACTGCAGTATTTCTGGCCTTGTGGTCTCTCGGTCTTCTCAGAGGCAGGCCCTTCTGCCTTTCCCTCTTCTGGCTACAGTTAGCTGTTCTAGAACTTCACCCTCTCTTCAAAACTCAGAATGTTCCCTATTTCCGGCCTCCTGGTGCCCCTAGGGCTCCTTGTGCACCCCTCAACTCTTCTTTATGTTATTAAGAATTGGGAAGGGGTTCCTGGGAGGCTCAGTTGGTTAAGCATCTGACATTGGCTCAGGTCATGATCTCGTGGTCCATGAATTCGAGCCCTGTGTCAGGCTCTGTGCTGACAGCTCATACCCTGGAGCCTGTTTGTGTCTCCCTCTCACTGCCCTTCCCCTGCTTGTACTCTTTTCTCTCAAAAAAATTTTTTTAAAGCAAAACTGGGAAGAGAATCTCAGCTGGCTCCCCAACCTGCTGGCCTTTACTGAGGGGGGGTGGGGGGCGGGCGTTTTGTTTTTAAACCACGGTGCTGGTCCCTAACCTCTTCCACAGCATTTCTTGCTCCCTTGGCTTGGTTCCAGGTCTTCCTCCAAGTCGATGGCACCTTCTTCCCCCTCAGCCACTTGCACAAACTCCAAGACACCTCCTCCCCTGACTTTAGCAATTATGCTGAGGGCCATTAGGCTCTCAGCGGGACTATTTTTAGAGACCCCGTGTCTATCACGGAGACATTTTTCCCTGTATGGAAATACCCCGCCTCCATCTGCACCAGCTGCCTCTGTTAACTGCACCTCTCTTCTCTCCCTGACCCAGAGGAAGGGGGCTCGGTCCGCCAGGTGCTCTTCCCCCATTGCTTGAGCCCGGTGGGAACAGGACAGGGGCTGGCTTGAGGGAGACACTTGCACCCCGCACACCTATAGCTCCATGATTAGAAGTGTGCTATTGGTTTATGCTTGGTTCTTGCGAGTTATGTCTTTATTGATCCATGTATTTATTTCAGTCTGTAGCTGGAGGAGAGCACAGGCAGAGAGCAAGGGCTTCCCTCCTCCCAGCCATTTGGCCTCAGAAGCTGGCCACCTCAACCTCCCTGAAGAAGGTTCCAGGCACAGACCTGGGGGTGGGGGGGAGGGGGCAGTCCTCCACCATCCCTGTTCCTCCAGTGGCGGCAGAGGCAGCCCTTCCCGGTCATGTCCATGGGAAGGCAGTAACTGAAATCTGGGTTTTAGGAGAAGGAGTGGAGAACTAGGATTCCCAGTCATCCTCATCTTCCTCTCCAGGTGGCTGCTGTGGGGGAGGCAGAGGTGGTATGGAGTCTGACATTCGGGTGAAGGCTCCTCCTGGCCCCTCGCTGGTCCCTGCCGCAGGTCCTTTCCCAGAGATACCTGGGAGGGCAGAGGTGGAGGGTTGGTTGGGAAGCCAGTTCACCCAGCCCCCAGAGACTTAAAAACGAAGAAAAAGGCAGGGCGTTCACAATACGAAATACCCTGAGCCTCCCAGCCCAGGAAAGGCTGCTGGCTCTGCTTCCTACCTTTACGCCTCAACAGCAGCTTGTTAAAGAGATCCGACATCAGGTCCCCGCCTTGGCTTGTGGCTCTCACTGTAATAGGAAAGCCACTGGTAAGGAAAGATGAAGGAACCAAGGGCAAAATCTGCCCCTGGCACGGCATCCTCAGGGTTTGGACCTATATATTTTTTGCTATCAACCCCTGCCAGCCCCTCCCACAGCTGTCATGTCACCAGGTCTTGGAGCTCCAGGCTGTTACTGAATCCAGCACTAGGGCACTAATAAGAAACTGAGTAACACAACCACCCTGTGAGACAAAGGTGGAGGGATGAGTGGCCCCATTGTACGGATCAGGAAATTGGCCCAGAGAGGTTGGGCAATTTGCCTGAGGTCATAGAGCAAAACTTAGAAACCCAGATGGGACTCAAACTCAGGACTTCAGGGCATTGCTGCTCTGCGCCCAGGCGTTCTATTCACGCTGGCATTTAGGATTCACAGCAGGTGCAACCTGCAGCCCCAAGAGGCTTAGCAAAGAAGGTCTGGGGTAGTCCTCCAGGTCTTCAGTCTCTAAAGGATCTCATGTCCCCAACCATGTCCTTGGACAGCCCCTGGCAGAATCTAAGAAGATTCTCTGTTGTCATAGTTTGAGCTGGATGAGGCTCTGTCTCCTATTAGCTTAAAGAGGAAAGTTCTAAGCAGGCTATAAAACCAGGAGGGAACCCACAGTGCAGGTAGCAGGTGGGGGTCGGGGTGGGGGGATGGGAACATTAGGGATGGCCACCCAGGACTTCCAGCAGACACCCTCAGGGAAGCATGAGGCAAGCTGGGTGGGTGCTGCCCTTCTGACCTTTGGGGTGGGCAGAGAGCACTCAGTTGAAGTCATGCTACAAGAGAAGGTGCCCATTTCCTAGAGCATCAGGATCCCCTCACCTTGCTCCTGCTCCTTCTGTTTCTTCTTCTCCAACTTGCGCTCCTTGACGCTGCGGAGTTTGGCCTTGCCGATGCCCCCAGCCTGGCGGATGGACTCCAGCAGAGTGGCCCGGCCACTGGAAGGGTCTACCACTTCCTTGGGAGCTCCCTGGACCATGGCTGGAAGAGGGAGGGTGTGAGGGAGAAGGCTGCTCAGGCAGGCCACCCTGTGGGACAGCCTTGACCAGTCTGCGGTTCTGAGGTCCAGAGGCTTCCCCCCAAGCCTGGCTGTGAGAACAGGCTCTTCCTCTTGACAGGGAAGCCAGTGGGTGATGCCGAGCCTTGGGAGAATGTATGCAGCCTGAATGCTGGCTGTGTCTGCTGCGCTCAGGTCCTATATGCAGGCACCCCTGGTCCCTTCCCACACCACTTGGTTTAGGAGCCAGTGCAAATCTACCAATTTGCTGACACTGTCCGAACTTGACACATGAACCACCAAGAGTTTTTGTGCCACTGTAATGGAGATAAACTAGATGTCATGCTAAAGTGAAAATCCTCATTTTAAGGATTTGGGTATTTTATTGTTGAAGTTTCCCATTTTTTTCCAGTAGCCCCCTTTTTCTCACTGGCTTAAGTAGGAATGGGGGACCACAGCTCCACGTCCAGGCTCCCTCTCCCTGGAGATTAGCGTTCTGGTGGGCTACAGTTTGAAAACCATTTCATGAGCCCAGTGGAACAAGATTTTGAAATTAGAACTATTTGAAAGCCTGAACCTTATGGCACATAAACCTACAGGAAAACCCTTCAGGGATCCAGAAATCGGAGGCATCCTCCAAGAGCACACACCCCCTCGCCGCTGACCCCCACACATGCTGCTGCTGCTGCTGCTCCTACCTGGAGACATGCCGCCACTGCCGTCCTCCTCCTTGGCGCCTTGGCCTGGGGAGGCCAGGGTCTGGGGTGGGGGTGGCGGAATGCTGACCACCACGGACGGAGCTGGGGGAGGCGGCGGGGGTGGGGGCGGCGGCGGCGGCGGTGCTGTCAGCATGCCGTCTTCTGGGTCTGCAACAGAAGGGTGAGACAGTGTGATGTTCCTGGGTCGCAAGTGGCCAAGCAGGGGAGCTCCTGCCCAACTCCAGTTCTCAGCTCACCAGGCTTGAAAGGCTCGGCCACCTCTGTATGGAAGGTGGGCAGCTCTGGAATGGTGCCCGGGGCGGAGGGGGCGATGCCGGGGCCCAGGTCAGCACTGTACATGAGGTCATCGGCAATGCCTGGCAGGTCGGGCAGGTAGGATGGCACGTCGATCTCAGGCACTTGGCCCAGGTCAGGCACATAAAAGTAGTTCTCTGGAACCTGCACAATTAGGTGGGAGCATACGAGTGGGGGGCTGCAGGGGCCCGGGGCCCTGTAGTCTGACCTTGGGGCAGCGAGCAGGGCCTGGTATGCACCCATGTACAGCAGGGTGGGAGCAGGGGATCAGCAGACCCTGAGAGAACGCCACCCCTCCCCCACCCCCGACGCGCGCCCTCCATCTCCACCTGTTGCTCCAGCTGCTCCCTCTTGCTGATGGACAAAGGTGCATCGAACAGCTTCTCCTCTGTCTCTGCCCCCAGCATCACATGGGTCTTCGTTACAGCACCAGCCAGGGGATCCAGGAAGACGTACTTTTTGTACCTGCAGAGGTTGGATGGGTGAGGGGCAGTCCCTCATCTGCTCTGGGCCCATCGTCCTGACCCATCTTTCCTACTTCTTTGGGGCCACAGTTTGTACTGTGGACTCTGAGGCCTTACAAGATAAACCAAACTGATCAGCTCCCGGCCACCCCCAGCCTGCAGACTTCTGCACCTGAGTCTGATGCCCCCTGGATCCCCCGACAAAGCCAGGCCGGGCCCCCAGCCGCCCTTTCAGAGTCTCGCCCTCTGCCGTACAGGTTCTCAGTGGTGTTGAACAGCAGCAAGGAGCTGACGGAGCTGATGTTGCTGGGAAGGCCCCCAAGCCCCTCCTCGGCCTCATCCTCAGGCTCTGGCTTGGTGTTCACGCACACAGGGAAGTATTTCAGCTTCTCCTGGCGGGGTCAAGGGTGGTGACAAGAATGGTGGGTTTCAGTACTGGGCCAAAGTGACCACCCAATCCCAGTCAAAATCCTCTTGGGGGACAGAACCTGCAGTTCCTCCCCACAGCCAAGGCCGCCTCTGGTCATCCCTCCAACTGTGTGAGCCCATCAGACCTGCAGAGCCCACTCATCCAGGGGGCGATGCTTGCTCTGGATCCTGTGGCGGGGGCGTCTCTGGAGGCCAGGGTCCTGGGCACCTGCGAAGATGGAACCATACTCCTGCAGACGCTCTGGTGCTGGGTACTTGGCACTGGAAAACACCTATGAACACAGTCAGAGATCAGTTCTTTAGGGGGCCCAAGATGCTCCACAGCCTAGGATGGGGTGGGGGGTGGGGGGTGGGGTTGAGCAGAAGGAAAGCTTGAGGGGTGGCTGGACAGGGTGGGCAGGGACCTGGACAACCTCGGAGGCATCAGGAGAAGATGGGGATGGGGTTTCTGGGACTCCCTGCCAGCTACAGGGACTTAGGGTCACATGGGCTACCTTGATGGCCTTCTTGCTGCCCTTGATCTTCTCGATCTTGGCTTGGGCCAAGGAGACCCTCTCCCCAATGGCCTGCAGCTGCCTCCGGCTGAGCTCTACTCGCTGGGAGATCCTGCCATGGAAAAAGAATCATGGCTTGAGGGCTACTCCCCAAGCCCCTGCAGCCTCCTGCACACCTGCATCTGCCTGCAAGGGCCCTTAGAACACAGTGTTTACTGCTGGTGATGGCAGATCTTGAGACTGCCTGGGGGGCTTCTGCAAGGCTTGTCTAACCTGAAGAGTCTAGGCATGAACTTGACTGGGTTCTTTGGAGCTCTGGGTAGGAATGGGCAATCACTCTGGTCTCAAGTCGGTACCTGGACAGGTCATCTTAAGGGACAGGGCTCCCGCCTCTGGGCGTTTACAGACTCAAGCAGGGGCAAGCAGACAAAACTGTCATGACTCCTATACATCACCACCTATTTCCAGACAAGGAAATGAGCTTGGCAAGGATGGGTGACAGGCAAGGCTGGGTCTAAATTCAAGTCCCAGACCCGTTCACAGGGAGCTGCCCCAACACATCATCAACGGCTCGTGTAAGCAACTCCAAAGTCCTCTCTGTGGTTCTCATGGTTGTTGTCGGGGTGCTCTTGGGTTTCTACTTACCCTTCCCTGAACAGTGGGCTCCAGTGACACCAGTGCCCTGCTACTCCCGGACATGCCAGTCATATTACCGAGTGGCCTTTGCATCAAATGGAGTACTGTCCCCACAGATAACCACATGGCTGGGTTCTTCACTGAGCACCCTCCTCACTGAGGCCTTTCCGGAAGGCCATGAACCCTAAAGATGCACCTGTCACTTTCCAACGCCCTTTTAACACAGAGCCACTTGACATTACATATGTGTGCTCCAAGGCGGTAAGGGCTTTGCTTTGTTCCCCACTGTGTTCCCAGTGCCGGCACCCATAGGGGCTCGCTGCATGACTAGCACCCATGTACCCTAAATGTACGTGCACATGAGTCTCACACTGCCCCACATTATTGAGCAATGGCAGGTTTCTTCTCACTGCAGAGTTGACAGATGCCAGGGCATTCTCCTCCCAATTGCTCTCCCACCTCCAAAAACACCAGTCTCTGCCCATAACCACCAACTTTCACATTCAAAGATGTCACATAAGCACTTACCTGGCAGGAGTGAGCACATGAGAGAAATAAAGAGGCAGAATTGCAAGTTTACTTTGTAGGGAAGGGGAGGAGGACATGGTGGATGGCAAGAGGAGCCCCCTGCCTCTGGGGTCAGAGACTATAAAGCCAGGGAACTCCAGGATTTCTTTCAAAGTTGAAGTCAAGGCTCTGGACCAATCTTCCTAAATCAACCCCCGCCAACTCTAGAGGATTCTGGTCCTCAGAGAACCAACCAATCAGCCAATTTTATAACCCAGGGGTCTCCATTCCCTGAACTCTCTCTGATTACTCCTGGCTCCTTATGTGTAGGAAGCTAAGTGAGATGAGGGTCTAGGGTACAAGCAGGTACCAAAAACAGCTTGGTCTTCCTTGACAGACTGGTCTGAGTGGAGCAGCAACAGAACAGAGGGCAGAGTTTCCTTCCAGTGAGAAAATGCAGAACCTACCAGACTTGCATGAACTCCATCTTTTCTGGCAGGAAGGTTTCCATCCACTGAGAAAGGTTACTCACACACAAGCTACTTCTTCCAGTTCCCAACCCAGCCACATTCTGCCCCTGGGTGCTGAAGCAACGTCAGTGGTTACATAATCACTCTGCTTGAAGTCAACATGGAGAGTGGGAGGGACATCAGAACTGGAGAAGGACAAAGGCTATTCTGTTCCGGTTTTTTGATCAAGGAGAGCAGGGCCGGTTCCTCTAAGTTGCAAACATAAAGCTTAACAATAAACCCTGGCAAAGTTCCAGAATGGATTATTAAATTGAGGGCCCGTAAGCACTTTGAAGAGAAAGAGGCAGATCCCAGGGGCCAGCACTGTTCTAAATTCACAGCATTTCTTTTTTTGACAGCGTTATTAGACTGGTGTATCAGGGGAAAGCCTTAAACACAGTGCATCTTGAGTCAGCAAGGATTCTGACGGCTTCTCACAAAATCCTGTGGACGAGATGGAGCTATGGGCATTGGAGGAGAGCCCATTTAGGAAAAACCCGAAGGGCACTGCTGAAGAATGGACTGATTTCAGCCATACACAAAGGTCTCTGGCACGGCCCCTTCTAGCTCTTGCAACACTGGATTAGTAACCTGGGGGCACTGAATGGAGGAGGGTCAAAATGGTCTGCATGGTAGAATCAAGACGCAGATGATCTTGAGAGGCTGGAAGGATGGACTGCAATCAACAAGAAACTGACAAGGGATGAAGTCCAGCATTTAGGTTTAAAAAGTCAAGTGCACAAATACAGAAAAGATGGTGATTTAGCAACAAGGCCTGAGGTTCTGGTTAACAATAGCTCAGTATGAGTAAAAATGTGTTAAGGAGCTTAAAAAGGAAATGCAATCTTAGGGCACACAGCTCCTTGTCCCTCCTTCCTTCTTTCAGTAAACTGGGGACATCCACTCTCCTGGAGGCACTATAGAGAAAACAGACCCCAGATGAATGAGCTAACCTATGCCGGGCGCCAACCTCTCTGCAGCTCTGTCCCCTTTAAACTGGATCCACATTTTTTATTTATTTGAGAGAGAGAGAAGAGAGCGTGCTAGCTGGGGAGAGGGGCTGAGAGAGAATCTTATCAGCACAGGGCTCAATCCCATGACCCTGGGATCATGACCTGAACTGAAATCAAGAGTTGGACGCTCAGCTGTAGAGCCTCCCAGGCACCCCTAACCTGGATCCACGTTTTAAGAGTACTCTGAATTCCGTCTAGACTATTCACTGCTGTATCTCTAGTACCTGGGACTGTGCCTGACGTGTAACAAATACCGGCTGAATGTAAAGTGACAAGTCAAAGAACATCTCGAGGAGGATGGCGAGGAGTGATTAGCTCATGTCATACAAAGATGACTGAAGGGTGTTCTGGCTACAGGTGAGATGACTTAGGGACTATGGTAATTCCCTTCAAATATCAAAACCATCACAAGTGCTACTGGGCTGAAAAGTGATTAGACTTATTCTGTCACCCCAGAAGGCTGCATAAGGACCAGTGGGTGGAGTTATGCGGTTCTGCACAAGAACTTTCTAGAAAAGTTACACAGCTTTGAAATCAGAGTCTAGCAGGATGATCACCTGTCAGGAATGCTCCGAGAGAGACTGCTGTGCAGGGCAGGGGAAAGGAGGCCGGGAGCTTACAAGGATCTGAGAACCTACACGTCTAAGTGATGGCCTGCTTGGCGACTACCCCCAGTCTACTCTGTCAGAGTCATAGCCATGGTGCCGAGGAGAGGGCAGACCACGGGTGAAAGCGCTCTCACTCCTGGGCAGTGGCAGTGTGAAGGCTGCATCAGGCAGAACCGGCAGGCTACATGCAGCTGGCATGGAGTGCCACAACCCATCGGCAACGTCCCCTGTGAGGGTGGCGGAGTAGTGGCGAGTAGGTAACTGGCCATCCCCTGGCTTGATGGTCTGCTTCAAGGCAGGTCAGTTTCCAAGCTTATCACAGAAGCCATGTCCTCAAAACACAGTGGCCCAGACACCAGGGCTCTGCTGGCGGTGACAAGAAAGGAACTGGCTTAGTCAGTCTACTCAGAGCCTGGGACAAAGAATCAGGTAAAACACCCAATGGCAGGGTGCCTGGGTGGCTCAGTTGTTAAGTGGCCAACTTTGGCTCACGGTCTGTGGGTTTGAGCCCCGCATCAGGCTCTGTGCTGACCATTTGCTCAGAGCCTGGAGCCTGCTTCTGATTCTGTGTCTCCCACTCTCTCTGACTGTCCCCAGCTCATACTCTGTGTCTGTCTGTCTCTCAAAAATAAAAACGTTAAAAAAAAAACCAAACAACTGTCTCAGAGATTCCTGTCTCCCAGGGAGAGAAGTGACTACAATGCCCCATAAACCGGGGTTTAGCATTAGTGTGACCTTGAGCAAGTCACTCAACTGGCCTAGGCCTCCAGCCTCTTCAGCTGAAACAGAGACAGTGACCTCTGTATCATGGGATTATTATAAAGGTTAAAATGAGCAACTGTTCCCGTACTAGCAGATATATCCGAAGTACTCCGTTACCATTTGCTATTACTACCCCTGAGATTAGGAGGGATAAGGGGCTCCAGGCACACAGACAAAAGCAAGAGGAGGCGGTGCTGAGCGGACGTGGAGCAGGATGTTCCAGGCCAAGAAAAGAGAACACCATGGAGCAGAGAGCTGGGCAACAGCAAAGGCTCCTCCGGCCAGCATGGGAGGGACTCAAGGAAGTGCCCTAGGGACCACTCCTCTCACATGGGAGAGGGAGGGGACAGTGCTAGGGCCTGGGTCCCCTATCCCCATTCCCTCAGGGATGACTTCCAGCCCTGGCTCCTGGTCATCAGCACTCCCACCCTGCCTTAGGGCAGAGACTGCTGGGGAGGGAGAAGGGAGCACCCTTCCTGCCCCAGAATCTCTGTTGCTTCTCCCCTCGCCTGCTGTCCCACCCCCTTGGAATTGCAGACCTTGAACCTATTCATGCCACTATTTCCTCTTCCTCCTCTTCCTTTGCTCACTGGAATGATTAGTAATGATCTGCTAATTATGCAGGCAGCTGACTGAATGTTTCCCAACCTGGGAATCACCAGGTGCCAATCAGGACCAAGAAAGGAGGGGGAGGAGAGGGGAGGGGAGGCTGGAGGAAGTGAGGCAGAGGGGGAAGGATGGGAAAGGAGGAAGAGGAGAGAAGCAAGGAAAAGAAGGAAAGGAGGGGTTGGAAAGACAAAGGAGAAGTGGGAGGCAAGCTCTGCAGGGAAAAGCAACCCTTCCCAGGGCAGCGACTTCCCGGGGGGCGAGGCAGCCACAGTGCTAGGGCTGACAGGGACCCCAAGTGACAGCATCTGATCCCAACCTCCACCCTGTCCAGCTCCTCTTCCCTATGCCACCCCAGCCCCCTTGCCTTGTTATCTAAGTCATGTGAAGCCACTGACGTCTCTGGGCAGCTGGTTTGGAGCCAGGCTGGTCCCAGGTGAGGATGAGCGCAGGTGAGGGACGGGCGCTCTGTCAGGCAGGAAGACAAACAGTCCGGGAGAGCCTGAGAGGTACTTGTCATTCTCTCCAGTCCCTGCGTGGCTCCCGCTGCGGCAGAGCAGGAGGAGGAAGGCCAGCTCTGAATGCTAATTTTCCATGAGCTCACCTACCTGCGGAAGCAGGCACAGGCGCCCTGGGGCTGACTGGCCTGGGCCTGACATAGTGGAGCAGTGGGGAGGAGAGCCAGATATCCACCTGTCTCTTCTTCACAAGAGGTTTCCAAGCAGATGGAATAAAGGTAAGGGGGAAGATTCCAGGCCGGGGTCACATCCTCACTACAAAAGCCCATGAGAAATGAAAAGCCCACACGCATGCTGACTGCTGCAGAATGGGAGTGGAGGAGCAGGCAAATAAGGCTGGGTCTGGGTACACCCTCCCCCAACTATCCCTGACCCCTCTCCTTCCTTCACCCAGTTCCTGATCTGTCATCATTCCCTTTGAAATGTCTCTCATCCAGCCCTCCCTGCCAGCAGCTCCCCTGGACCGCAGCCTCACCCCTTCCCTGCCCTGACTGCAGCAACAGCTCTCAGTGCACCGCTGGAAGCCACCTTCTCCCCTTCCTGTTCACTTCGAGGGCTGCCTGCTGAGCCTTCCCTAAACTCTTCTACAGCACCCTTCCCGGCTCCAGAGCCATCATGACTCCTACGAGGCCTGAATCAAGCGCAAAGTCCTGTCCTGTTAGGATAAGCCCTCCTGGGCCCTAAAATTCTTATCCCAACCATTCATGCCCCCACCTCCTTTCTCCCCCTCCCCCTGCCATGGCATTCCCACAGCAATGCGGGAAGGAGCACAGGAAGAAGTGACAGCCTAGCTCCCAAAGGCACACAATCTGAGGGGGAAGCGAGGCCCACAGTCACAGGGAAAATTGACTTTTCACACCCTCTTCTGCAGTGCAGGAGCTGAACGTGCGGGGCAAGCAGTAATGTCTATACTCCCAGCACAAAACACGCCTATTCAGGCCAGCCTCCCCTGGGGAGCCTGGGATACACCATGCTCCCCACTCAGGCCTCTGAGCCTCTGGCACCCCTTTGTGGACCCCACCAGAGGGCCTGCACACCCATTCCCACCCTGCCTAAACACAACCTATTCCCCCTATAGCCTCCTTCAGGAGGCCTTCTCTGACCATGTAGGAGGCATGTGGGTTTCCTCTCTGGTGTCTACTTCTTCCTTATTCAAATAAGGACCCTCAATTCCTGTAAAGAATCCACTGCTACCATAGGCTCAGTCCCGGCACTTCAGCTGGGGCTAAACCCAGGGCGTAGGAGTAATGCCATAATAGGGTCTATGCCCATTGGCGTGTCATGCCCTCTGCCCCCATAATGGGCTCTGGGATAGACAGGAGAACCCAGCCAGGCCACGGGCCTTGCGAAATGCTGACACAAAGGAAAGCCCTCTTTCCTGCTGGACCTGAACCTGAGCATATGACCTTCTGACCCTGCTGGAGAGCAAAGCCTGTTGGGGAATAGGACCGACCCTAAAGCGGCAAGCCGGGATGGAATGAAACGTTGGGTACTGATGACATCACTTAAGACCTGCAACTCCAAATCCTGCTTTACTGACTGATTACTGCTTGCTTCAACTGGGTTAGAGAATTCTGACTTAAAAAGAAAAAATTGGTGGCACATTTAAGCTTTCATTTATTTTGAGAGAGAGAGAGCAGGAGCAGGGAAGCGGTGGAGAGAGAGGATCCCAAGCAGGCTTTGTGTTGTCAGTGTAGAGCCCGACTCAGGGCTCAATCCTATGAACTTCAAGATCGTGACCTAAGCCAAAATCAAGAGTTGGACACTTAACTGCCTAAGCCACCCAGGCACCCCAATTCTTACTTATTTTTCCCTTCTCTAGATCCCTAGAAGCCTGCACAGTTCATGTTACACAATCAAGAATCCATCTACCACTGTTCATCATCAGGGAAATACAAATCAAAACCACAATGAGCTACCATCTTACATCTGTCAGAGTGGCCAAATTAACAACACAGGAAACAACAGATGCTGGCGAGGATGTGGAGAAAGGGGCAGCCTCTTACACTGCTGATGGGAATGCGAACTGGTGCGGCCACTCTAGAAAATAGTGTGGAGGTTCCTCAGAAGTTCAAAGATAGAACTACCCTACGACCCAGCAATTGCAGTACTAGGTATTTATCCAAAGGACACAAAAATACAGATTTGAAGAGGCACATGCACCCCAATGTTTACAGCAGCATTACCGACAACAGCCAAATTATGGAAAGAGCCCAGATGTCCATTGACTGATGAATGGATAAAGATGTGGTATGTCTGTACATATATAAGTATGTGTGTGTGTGTGTATAAATATAGATATAATGGAATATTACCCAGCTATCAAAAAGAATGAAATCTTGCCATTTGCAGCAATGTGGATAGAGCTACAGTGTATTATGCTAAGCAAAATAAATCAGTCAGAAAAAGACAAATACCGTATCATTTCACTCATATGTAGAATTTAAGAAACGAAACAGATAAACAAAGGGGAAGGGAAGGAGAAATAAAACAGAGGAGACAAACCAGAGAGACTCTTAACTATAGAGAACAAACTGGGGGTTGCTGGAGGGGAGGGAGATGGGTTAGAGGAGTGATGGGCATTAAGAAGGGCACTTGTAATGAGTACCAGCTGTTATGTGTCAGTGATGGATCACTAAATTCTACTCCTGAAACCAATACTACACTCTATGTTAACTAACTTAAATTTAAATAAAATCTTGGAGAGCAAAAAAAACCAAACAAAAAAAGAATCCATCTAGAGATTTACTGTTTTCCCATTCTAGACTATAAGACCCTTGGGGACGGGAACCATGTCATCGATACCATCAGTACCCCTCAGGGTCCAGCACATTTGGCACATGGTGGGAGGTCAATGGAGTGACCAGGAACATGGCTGTGAGGGGAGCACAGACTTAGGCTTCTGAGAGGCACCGTACCCTCCCTGGACCATGGCTAGCCACCTGGGAGGCACCATACCTCACCACTTTTTTCCAGGAGATAGACTGCCTGCCCTCCCCTCATTCCATCCATGGGCACAGGGACAACGAAACTGTCTACCGGTGTCAAATACCAGGAGGAAGGGAAAGGGCAGTATACTGAAAATCCAGTGCTCCGCTTGGAGAAAGAGAAGCATATAATCACAGTCCTGGTGAGAAAACAAAATTTTCTGGTGGATTGTTTTTGGCATCTATTTCAGTCACCGGGCATGGGGTGGCTATAATCTGGGACTGATGGTTCTTAAAGGCCTGTGTTCTTTGCTTATGTGCTCCTTGGGCATATTTAGCACAAATACAGGCACAAAAAGGGCATATAACATTTTTTGTAACTATTGACAGCAAGTTAATGGAGGGCCACCATAGGCAGCAGAGGGGCAGAGCTGACAGCAACTGATAAAAATAGGGGGTGTTTACTGAGTGCTTACTATACTCCAGGCACTTTAATTCCCTTGCAAGTTTTCATTTACTTAATTTTACTACAATCCTATGAGGAAGGCAGCATTATTGACGCCATTTTATAGATGGGAACACTGAGGCTTAGAGAGATTAAGTAACTTGCTTAAGTTTATAAAGCAAGCAAATGGGGAAGCCAGAATAGAGCCAACCCCCTTCATCCCTCTGAGACACCGCCCTTTGGTTACATTTACATTCTGCACAGGCTTGGGGCAGGTAGGTAAGTTGGGGGCACAGGTCAGAGGCCAAAGTGTAAGAGGGTCTGGTGTTTATAGCAAGTCTAACTACTCTCATTTTCTGCCCGTACTCGGGAAGGCTTCCGGGAGGAGGCCTGCTTCCAGGTGGTGAAGGGGGAGGTTGGAAGGTGAAGGATCAGCGGTTTCCTGGTCTGGGGCACAAGCAGGGAGGGTTGGGGGGGGTGACTTGGATCCCAGGAGGGACCTCAATCAAATACTTCACATGGGGCGGGATGAAAGGTCCCCATGTGATGTGGGCACCGGAAAGGAGATCTAAGCCCCATTTCAGGCTTCTTAGAGCCAGAAAAAACAAAGACCTGCATAAAAAACAAAACCGGGGACCTTTGCAAAGCAACAGCAGACGCCCTTCAATAAACACTGAGTAAAAATCATTATAGCCCGAGGGCTGTGCAAGATCAGCACGGGCGATACTCCTACTCATGACTCTAAGTTACCCCGAGGCCCTGCCTACCTCTCTGGGGCTTCTGGACCCCCTCAGCCTCTCACTCTCCTTGCTCCAACCACACTGCCTTCCATTCAGGTCCTTCCCATCTCAGGACTTTAGCTCACGCCCTTCTTTCTTTCTGGAATTTTCTTCTCAATCTACCCACTTACAATAACTCCTACTCACCCTTCAGATTTTCCCATCAATGTTTTTCCTCACATATGTCTTCCCTGATCCCCCTGAACCAAATCAGGCCTTCCTGTTACCACCTCCCATTGCACCCTTTCTCCCCATTACAGAGAGACAGTGATAATTCCAGAGTCTGGAGCCATATGGCTGGGTGTGACCCCTGGCTCCGCCAGTAGGGCAAGTCTCTTAGCCATGCCTCAGTCTCCTCATCTATAAAAGGGAGACAACAAGCATACCTCCTCATAAAGTTGTTCTGAGGGTTGAGTTAATGCACTCAGATCAATGGTGGCCCATGGCTAATGCTATACAAGGATCAGTTATTACAAAACTACTATAAATAGGTCTTAATCACAATTATAATTAAATAACCAATTACACAATGGTTAGAGTCCCTCTCTCCTGCCAGAGTCCCGGTCCCCCCACCATCCACTGGTAGGGCAATCCCCTGAAACCTTTCAGAAGCTGCGGTGGCATGCAGCGAAGAAGCAACTGCCACTTCATAAAAGTGAAAATCCGCTTCGGATTTCTTTTGGTCAGCGAACACAGGAATGGATATAGGTTCTTCATAAAAGCAAATTGGCAGAATGCGACCTTCCAGACAGTGAGGGAAACCTGCACACTCTCTGGGTGGGACAGAGATGCTGCCTGAGCCGCTGCTGTAACTAAAGAGCACAGCATAGTGCCTTGCACACACAAGAAATGCTGAATAAATATTTGCTGACTGCAGGACTGAGCCAGGGCACAGGCTCCCCCTTCGCCCCGGGAGCTCAGTGGGATAGTCGGCAGTGAGTTCCTATGAGAAAAAGGTTCTAAGCCAGGCTCCTACCTTGGGCCTCTGGGCACAGGGAAGCCAGCAGGGTCCCTCCACAACCAAGACCCCACCCCAAAAGGGCTGCTCCTGGAGGGTGCACTCCCACTGCCCAGCCCCCAATCAGATTTGGGTCAGTGGCAGCACCCACCTGCTAAAGATGTCTCCAGAGACCTTCTGCAGGTACTGCAGGGCATCCGCCGCCTGCTGGATGGCCTCCTCTCGCCTCAGGTCCGGCTGGATGAGGAGCACTGCGTAGGTCTGCCCGGCCAGCGAGTGCTGGGTCCTCATGGGAGTCATGGTGCCTGTGGGAGGGAACCAGAGCATGAGGACGGCCTGCACTCACCCACCACGTGGCAAAGTGAGGGGAGAAGAGAGCCCAGTCCCCCACCCCAACTGTCTGCCACATGTTCAGCCAGTGCAGGCCAGAGGCGGAGGCCAGGGCACTGGGTGGGAGGGCAGGAACTCCCAGGAGCTGCTACTCTGTTGATGCTCAGTGAGTAAATGAGGGAAGGAAACTGGGAGGGACAATGGAGACAGGACAGAAGCAGTCAGAGGTGCTTGCTGCTCTGCTGGGTAACCTTTCCATACATTATCTCATTTCAAATTCCTGAGCCTGGATGAACAAGAAAGAAACCCTGGCTGCAGAGTTCAAAAGAGGCTGGGAGTAGGGGGAGGGATTTGGGGGGAAAATGCCTGCATCAACTGCCAAATGATGGCCAAGTCTGGAAAAGCACAGAACATGTGGACTCCTGAATTCTTTCCACTTTGACCCCGAAGAACTCAAGACCTGTTCCTGAGACAGGATAGGTGGTGGCTGGTGACTCTGCATACACAAGTGTCTGGGCTCTGCTCCCCGAGGCTGGAGCCAAGGGGGGCCCAGGAGGGAGGAGGGACATGTGGGGGCGGGGAATAAGAAGGAAAAACACTCCTTCGAATTGCAAGATGAGGGCAGAGTCTATTTATACTGGGTTTAATTAACTCCGCTCCCTGGTGCCACTAAAGCAGCAATCACACTGCAGACAGCACTGATTTGATTGGCATGGGATGTACCAGGCAGAATATTAAGGCACCGGGCCCCTATAAATAGGCCTAATCACAGCCCCTCAGCAGAAGACGGTGAAAAAGATATTAATCAGACCTGGCACTGTGCTACACACCTGTTCTCTCAGGCACCATGCTGGGGCCCGATTGCAACAGAGGTGTGGGTGGGGCAGCGGAAGTGTGATGGGGAGGACTTGGGAGGCTTCATTTAGGCTTAAGAACTGTGTGACTTTGGGTGAGTTGCTTGCCTTCTCTGCATTTCTGATTCTTTCCATTTCCCCGTACTGCAGACTGAGAATGGCACTACTCTTTAAGTGGTTATTCCCAATGTATCACACCATCTTCTCTTAGGAGTTTACCCCTTTGCTCCCTCTGCTGGCTCCCCCAGCCCTTCCTTCTACCCTACCGGTTGTCTTCTACCCTGCCCAGGCCAGGCCTTTTCAGGATCTGAAATGACTGGTGTGCTCTTCAACTTTTCCTCCGGCAGTGACAATCCTCAGCTTCCCAGACCTGAGGCTGCCTAGAATCATCATCAGGGGCCCAGGAGTCACTCCTCACCTCCCTACTTCTCTTCCTTCCTATCAAATGACCAAAGTGGGGCCAGCTGATGCCTGAGGAACCTAACTCTGAGACCACCCCACTCCTTTCGAGGAGCCCCTCTATTTATACAAATATTATATATTATATTGATGCAAATTTGCTGGCCACTCTAACTTAATGTTGTACCTCAGTTTTCCCATTTCTAAGATCAGGAGAGGGTAAAAGGTAGAAGATACTTTCTGTGCACATGTTGAGATGCATTCCTCCTAAGTTACCCCTTCCGTGTGTGTGCGTGTGCGTACATTAACATGAGGGGGTAGTACAAATCTCCCAAACAAGGAAGTGGCAGGTCCATTCAAGAATTGAGACACTTATGGATGTGAGGGCGATCTGGCTGTGACATCTGTCACCCCATTGATCGCCAGGGCTGATTTGGCTGATCTGGCTGGCTAGGCGGGTGTCCCCTTCCTCCCTCACCGCTCCATGTGTGTCCCTCCTGAAGCTGCGCGCTCGGTCCAAGAGGACGACCATCCCCAATAGAGGAGGACCGTTCTTCCGTCAAGGGTATACGAGTAGCTGCGCTCCCCTGCTAGAACCTCCAAACAAGCTCTCAAGAATTAAGACACTTAGTATAGCTGGTTAGTGGTTTACTTGTTCTGTCCGCAAACATCTACTGAACAACTATTAGATGCCAGCCATGATCGCAATGAAGACGAACAGGACACTATGCTAGTCACAGAGACGACCTCAAAACAAAAACCATGTGACAAGCGGTCTGATTCAGCCAGGAATACAGTGCGAGGGAAGAAGCACCGAGGAAGGAGTGATAAATCCCTCCAGAGGCTAGGGGAGTCAGAGGCTAGGGGAGTCAGGAAAAAGCCTCTCAGCAGAAGCTGCATCTCCCTACCAGGCCTGGAGAGGCAGTGAGGAGAGAACATTCCAGGTAGAACAGCTGGAACAAAGCCATGTAGGAAATGGCAAACAGCTTGAGTGATAAGGGTATAACAATTCTTGGGGCCATTAGCAGGAAAAGCTAAAGAGGCCAGACTGTGTGATAAACACTGAACACCATGGCAAGAAGTTTGGACTGAACCGCTGAGGCCTGTGCTGTCCAATACGGTAGCCACTAGCTGCTTGTGGCTATGGGGCATCTGAAACGTGGCCAATCCGAGTTGAGGTCTAAGTGTAAAACGTTACACCAAATTTCAAGGACTTACTAGGGGAAAAAAAATGTAAAGTATCTTATCAAAATTTTTATATTGATTGCAGGCTGAAAGGGCCATATTTTAGTTATATTAGGTTAAAGAAAATCTATTACTAAATCAATCTCACCTGTTTTACTTGTAAAATCACACATGTGGCTCATACCATATTTCCATTGCAATGGCACTCCCTTACAGAATGGGATAAAAAAAAAAAAACCCACCATGGACTCTCCCAGAAAATGAACATACACCATACCTGTCTCTCAGTGCAGTTTATAATTTCGGAAGTGCATAACGTCCTTTCTGCAAACCCTCCCCGTAGACTCAGCGCCCAGGGTCTACTACCCCGGTTAAAGCCGATGCCGTAGGCAGCCAGGAAGCAAGCGCGGGGGTAAGCAGTGTGAGGTCAATTAAGAAGGGGCCGGGGAGGGGCGGGAGCTGCAAAAGAGGGGTCCGTTCAGTTCAGCCCACTCGCAGGGCCCGGCGCCCAGAGCGTGGACTGGGCGGAAAGGCATGTGAGGGTCACGGGGCCCGGCGGGCCGCGACAGGAAAAGAGGCCTGGCGCCCCGCGGGCCGGCAGGGCCCTCCCCGCGCCCCGGCCTCGGCCTGGGCCTCACGCCGGGGAAGAGCGGAGCCCCGGGTGCAGGGGAGCGGGGAGAGCCCGTCTTTCTCGGGGCCGAGGCCCGACACCGCTTCCGGGTGGGCGGGGCGGCGGGGAGAAGTCAGGCCGGGCGC